>NW_011888905.1:2705747-2708470 GCF_000151845.1 Pteropus vampyrus | reverse complement strand
AGGGCTAGAGAAGCCGGAGAAGGTACCAAAACTGGCAGGGAGAGGCCACTTGGCACTGATGCCTTGGGAAAAGGGGAGAGGGGGACAGGTGTGAGCAGGAGCTAAGCCAAGCGGGAGGGGTCCACTCCAAATGGCAGAGGGCGGAAGTGGGCTAGAGACGACAGGGCTGCTGACGGGGCCGACACCCTCTGTCCTATACCCACCTGCAGCCTCCCCAGGGTCAGCTTGTTCCCATGTGCAGTATTTTCCCCAACACTAATGTCCCTTGGTCATGTCTCTAGTGATATAACCATGCCCTGTCCCTTGGGCCTGGGGTCTAGGCTCTTGTCTGCCCACCTCCCTCTCACTGGACAGATAGTCCCAGAGGTCCCGCCCCAACCCCCCAGAGAGCTCTTAGGTCCTCAACACCGCCCTTGCCCACTCCTGAGGAGCGGAGGCGGGTCAGGGGCACCTGACACTCAACCTCCCTACCCCTCTTGGAGCCCCCTAGACTTGGATGAAGAGCAGGCCAGTGAGCAGGGCAAAGCCTGATAGGAGCAGGATGACCTTGAGGATCCTCTGATCGGAAGTGGCCAGCTCCTGGGGCAGGATTTCTAGGAAGGTGATATACAGGAAGGTGCCAGCTGCCATGCCCTCCAACACAGACTGGGCCAGTTGGTGCAATGGCCCAGCCGACTCTGCCAGAGCTGCACCCAGCCCAATGCCCAGAGGTGTCATGCATGAGAAAAGAATCCCGCAGCCAGCCACCACCTTCGCTCGCAGGTGGCTCTGCAGCAGCCGCAGGGACAGACTGACTGCCAGAATGCCCTTGTGGAGCAGCAAAGCCAGGCACAGCTCCATGGCCCGAGCCCGGTCTCGCTGCAGCCCCACCGCCAGCCCCTCGAACACTGAGTGCAGAGCCAGGGAGAACACCAATACGCAGGCGCGCAGGGCCGAGGGGGCTGCCAGGGCGCCGCTTGCCTGCAGGACACGTGGCCCATCATGCCAGTGCTGCGGCCCACCGTTCGCCGTCCCCAGCAGAGCCCTCGTCTCCTCTCGAGGTGGTGGCACCGACTGCTCCTTGTAAGCCAGCGTGATCTGCTCCATCACCAGAACCAGGAAGAAGCCCATGGCCAGGATGAACTCTTGGAGCGGGAACTGGAGCTGTGGGCAGAGGAGGCAGCAAGGAGTTCAGGAGACAGGCCGAGAATGGGGAGGAAGGGGCAGATGCAGAGTCTACTGGCGCCCCGTTTATACAGATGGAGTTCCACACGTACACATACAGGGGGCCACTCTTGGTCACACAAAGAGACAGAGTCACTTGGTGACACAGACAGAATGAAACACAATCACGGATTCTGGTGTCGCTCTTAGGGTTACTAAGTGTAGATCAAGACCTCTCAGCTTTGGCACTAGGAACGTTTGGGCTCGCTAATTGCCTGTGAGGATTGTCCTGTGAACAGCACCCTGGCCTCTACCCATCAGATGCCACTAGCAGTGTAACAACCAAAATTGTCTCCGACATCACCTAATGTTCTGAGGGGTTGGGGGCAAAACCAACCCCAGTTGAGGGTCACTGATGCAGACGTTCAGAGTCGCACGTTGGCCCACCTTCCCAAATGCTCACGCACGGAGCCACATACCGTGGCAGGGACATTCAGGCTTACACAGAGTCACACAGAGACACAGGGCACTCAGAGACAGAGGGTTGTATCCAGTGTCACTTCCTCGGTCTTAGGAAAACAGAGGAAGAGCCCGGGGTGCGGTCCTCACACCACCACCCCGTTGTCTGTTTTTCCTGTGAGACTTTCCTACGCTTTGGACTTGAACTTCCCACATCCTACTTCCTTGAGTCTCATTGCTTAGCAGCATCAGGCCCCTGGGATCGGCCCCGACCCTTCCCAGGCCCGTAGGGACCTCTATCTCCAGTCCTTCGGGCAAGTGCTAAGAGGGTGAAGATGATTCTCGCAGTGCTGTTGACTTCCTGGAGGCTGGAACTCAGAAACCCACAGACTAGGTCACACACCTGGTCATCAGGCTCCTCACACTGTCTCAGAGTACACAGGGGTCACAGAGGGACTAGGGGAAGGAACCCACAAAAAGAGTTCTACCCTATTACTAAAAATCACAATACATAGGGCCACACGCCAGGAGCCTTCCGCACAGTCATGGAGTGCCACAGAAACAGCGCCATGCAAACCACCTCTCTCCTAGAGGTGTGTGACTGAACACAGCCACATACACAGGGTCACGCGCATCAGGCCGGTGCTCACCGTCACGTGCAGGGCTGCTAGGGCCTCATCTATGGCTGCCAGGTAGTCAGGCAGCAGGTCCAGGAGACAGGTGGCCAGAAAGACGCCCCCGGCAAAGCAGCTGACCAGGCTCAGGGCTTTCTGGCGGGAAGCTGGGCGAGGGTGAAGCACAGAGGGGAATGAGCAAATGAACCCCAACCCAAGCAATGGTCACCTTTTCCCCTCCTTGGGTCATCTTCCTCGGCCCCAGAGCCTTTACCACCCCAGGCACCCGCGGCAGCAAGGGAAAGGAGGCTCACCCGAGCCTTCTGCGTGAGCTCCGGGCCGGCGCAGCACACAGATGGGCACCAGACTGCAGATGAGGGTGAGCACCAGCAGCAGCGCCAGGGCCCCCAACTTCACCTCCAGCCCCACTGGCATGAGGGGCTCCACGGCCGCTGCCTCGGGGCGCCACACTAGGAGCTCTGGCTCTCCCCAGGGCCCCATGGTGGC
>NW_011888905.1:2703670-2705697 GCF_000151845.1 Pteropus vampyrus | reverse complement strand
TGTCTCCGACATCACCTAATGTTCTGAGGGGTTGGGGGCAAAACCAACCCCAGTTGAGGGTCACTGATGCAGACGTTCAGAGTCGCACGTTGGCCCACCTTCCCAAATGCTCACGCACGGAGCCACATACCGTGGCAGGGACATTCAGGCTTACACAGAGTCACACAGAGACACAGGGCACTCAGAGACAGAGGGTTGTATCCAGTGTCACTTCCTCGGTCTTAGGAAAACAGAGGAAGAGCCCGGGGTGCGGTCCTCACACCACCACCCCGTTGTCTGTTTTTCCTGTGAGACTTTCCTACGCTTTGGACTTGAACTTCCCACATCCTACTTCCTTGAGTCTCATTGCTTAGCAGCATCAGGCCCCTGGGATCGGCCCCGACCCTTCCCAGGCCCGTAGGGACCTCTATCTCCAGTCCTTCGGGCAAGTGCTAAGAGGGTGAAGATGATTCTCGCAGTGCTGTTGACTTCCTGGAGGCTGGAACTCAGAAACCCACAGACTAGGTCACACACCTGGTCATCAGGCTCCTCACACTGTCTCAGAGTACACAGGGGTCACAGAGGGACTAGGGGAAGGAACCCACAAAAAGAGTTCTACCCTATTACTAAAAATCACAATACATAGGGCCACACGCCAGGAGCCTTCCGCACAGTCATGGAGTGCCACAGAAACAGCGCCATGCAAACCACCTCTCTCCTAGAGGTGTGTGACTGAACACAGCCACATACACAGGGTCACGCGCATCAGGCCGGTGCTCACCGTCACGTGCAGGGCTGCTAGGGCCTCATCTATGGCTGCCAGGTAGTCAGGCAGCAGGTCCAGGAGACAGGTGGCCAGAAAGACGCCCCCGGCAAAGCAGCTGACCAGGCTCAGGGCTTTCTGGCGGGAGGCTGGGCGAGGGTGAAGCACAGAGGGGAATGAGCAAATGAACCCCAACCCAAGCAATGGTCACCTTTTCCCCTCCTTGGGTCATCTTCCTCGGCCCCAGAGCCTTTACCACCCCAGGCACCCGCGGCAGCAAGGGAAAGGAGGCTCACCCGAGCCTTCTGTGTGAGCTCCGGGCCGGCGCAGCACACAGATGGGCACCAGACTGCAGATGAGGGTGAGCACCAGCAGCAGCGCCAGGGCCCCCAACTTCACCTCCAGCCCCACTGGCATGAGGGGCTCCACGGCCGCTGCCTCGGGGCGCCACACTAGGAGCTCTGGCTCTCCCCAGGGCCCCATGGTGGCTGCGGCTGCTCCAGGGACTCTCAGACCTAAGAAGACAGGGTTGGGGGGATGGTCATGGTAGGAAAGATGGGGCCAAGAAAGCAGAAGGCTGGTCACTCGACTGCAGCCCCTTGGTGACCTTCCCTAACCCAGTGTGACTCATTCACTCCTGCACTGAGAACACGCTGCCTTCCCTCAGACTTTATCCCTTCCAAGTGACTTACTCGGGGGCCCAGCAAGGGGGAAACTGAGGGGTGAGGACTGCGTGGGGATCTCATCATCCTTTCATCTGGAGCTCCTGGAGGACTAGGGAGCTGGGGTCCTGTAAGGAAAGTAGAGGCCCGGGTCCCGCTAGGAAGGAACGGATGAGGCTAAGGGGGTTTCGGGCTCTTGGCGAGATGTCGCGGGCAGCTTCGAGGACCACTCGCCCAGGGCGGGTTTGAGAGCCGGATCACTCTCCCGCTCCCGTTTCCCCGGCGCCATCCCCCCGAAAGCAGAGAGCGACCGCCTCAGGTCACGGGCTGGGACCGCGGGGTACATGACCAAAGAAGGGCCGCTAGGGGTCTGGGGTCCCGGGACAGGCTGACACGACCGAGGGCGGTGTCTGGAAGTCCAGGCTTCGGGAGGCGGGGCCCGAGGCCTCCAGCGTCCCGGGAAGCAGAAGAACGTCAGGGCCGGAACTCCGGCTCCCAGGCCGCGGGGGAGGCCTGGACGTCCCACCCGGATCCCGCGGCAGGGAGCCCGCACTCACCTCGCGAGGGTCTCACTACATGGCACCCGCAGAGTTCCGGCCTCCAGCCGGGAATTCCCGCCCCCT
>NW_011888905.1:2699098-2700820 GCF_000151845.1 Pteropus vampyrus | reverse complement strand
TCTGGCTCTTGCCCGCCCTCTGGTCCCGCGGAAGCCAATCACCGCGGAGTAAATCAGTGCCCCGGCTCCATTGGCTCGCTCTTTCTGGGACAGCTTATTCTGGCCAGTTACAGCGGAGCCGGCCTCGAGAGGGTAACTCCATTGGCTCAATGCCCTGCCCGTCAAAACAGCTACGTCTTCAGCTTCCAATCAGACTCGAGGGTGGGCAGAGCGCCCCCACGTTGGGGGTGGGAGCGCCTCCGTCAATCTCCCGCAGTCCTGCCGACGTTTTCCCTTTGTTTTCCACACGGTTACGGTCTCACTTTCGTGAAATTGATGGCCGGAGCACAGGCACTCCAGCGTCCTGTGCTCCAGTCCCAGCCATCTCTGTCCTTCCCTGAGGAGACACCAAACCCTCAGGAAGCTCTGCTTTCGTTAGGAGAAACTGAGGCAGAAGGGGCGAGGCTGTCTGTTTTCCTCGAATCTGGATGCTCAGCCTTTTAACTCCCTGCTTCCAGATTCAGCGCCCCTACGGCGGCTCCCGGCTAGGTGCAACCCACTTTCCTAGTGCAAGGCCGGGGGCGGGGTTTGGCTGGGCAGGTCCAGGATGCAAGATCCTGGAGGGAAGAAAAGGTGTAGTGTTTGGGGCGGTCAGCGGGCTCGGCTGGCTTGGCAGGGCTGGGCTCCTCGGAACAGGTAATACCCCGGGGGCCTGTTCGCCCGAACCGCAGAGATAAGGCCCTAGGCGACATCTCCGGGTGACAGGTGAGGGGCTGTGCAGGTGAGGAAGGGGGATAATGGAAGAGGGAGTGAGAGGACCCCAGGAGCTGTGTGCGTGTGCGTGTGCGTGCGTGTGCGCGTGCGCGTGCACTGGGGGCAGCCATCATCTTCCTGCAACTCCCCCGCAACACCTGCCTCCCTGCAGGATGGATTTCGGAACCCCCGACCTTCTGGATGTGTGGCTGGAGCCCCCAGAGGATGTCTTCTCAACAGGATCCTTTCTGGAGCTGGGACTCCACTGTCCACCTCCAGAGGCCCCAGTGACCAGGATGCAAGAACAGGGGCTACAAGGCTGGGAGTCCACGGGGGGCCGTGGCCGTGTGAGTGATGCATGGAAGTGGGGTGGGTTGAGGCCCCGCTCTGATAAGAAGCCCAAGCGGCTTCAGCCTACACTTGGAGAGAGGTCTGAAGACAGTGCCCCTAAAATAGACATAAACTGTACCTATCCCCACGTCCAAGGGCCCATGGTAGTGAAACCGAAGCTCGAGGACCGGGGCGCGATGTCGGAAGGACGTGCAGAATTCCTCCCCGTACGCACACCCTCTTCTAATGTAGGGCCTTCAGGAGAGTGAGCCTGAAGATCTCCCGAAGCTTTGCATTGACCCCAATGAAGTGTACTGCTCGGAAGCATCTCCTGGCAGTGACAGTGGACTCTCCGAGGACCCTGGTCGCCCAGACAGTCCACCTGCCCCCAAGGCACCCAGTTCCCCTGCCCTCTACGAGGTCATCTATGAGGCAGGGGCCCTGGAGAGGATGCAAGGGGAAGCCAGGCCAGCCGTAGGGCTCATCTCTATCCAGCTAGGTCAGTTGTGTTCTGTGGGAAGGGGACAATGGCCCTTCAGACCCAGCCCTAGCTCCAGGGCGAAGGGGCTTTCCCCAGCCCGTGGGGTGCACCCTCCATCTCTTCTCCCAGCCACCTGTGTCTCCGTCAGATCAGTGGAGCCCCCCATTTATGGTGCCCGA
>NW_011888905.1:2696533-2699048 GCF_000151845.1 Pteropus vampyrus | reverse complement strand
GCCGAAGCTCCGCCCTCAGTGAAAAGCTCCCAGCACACTCCAACTTACCATCCTTTCTGTGCCTCGGACATCTGGCCTGGGTTCTCTCCAAGCTCATCTCGAATTCTTCAACTCCTCTCTCTCCAGCCATGCTGACCTCCTTTCTGTTTTCTGTTCCTCGAATGTGCCAAGGTATTTTCGACGCGGGACCTTCGCTGTTTCCTTAACTTGGATTCTCTTGGGCCGCATCCCCGTGTTATCAGAATCCTCTTCTAGCCTCATGGGAGGGGAGGGTACAAAAGAGGAAGGTAAAGAAGGAGGGTCAGTCAGCCTACCCTTTTGCAAAGGTAAAATGGCCTGTTCGCCTAAAGAAGGACAGCGATGCCTCTGTTAAGGCTCTGGAAACGAAGGCCAGCAACTTCCTTGAGAAAAGGGGGAATGCGAGGACTTCTTGAGGGAGGTAGTCTAAGGAGAAAACAATCACAAAGAACGCTGAGATCAGGATGTACGTGAAATGGGTACTGGTGCCTGGCATGTAATAATAATTATTGCCGCTCCAAGCTCTTGATTAAAAGAAAAATTACTGTTAGAGGCAACTCCAGATTATTTAAGGGATTATGCATGCTTTGGTTTGTGACGAATTGTATTTTTGAGATTATTGATAATTAGTAACATTAACAAGGAACTGTGAACTGGGAGCCAGGATGTCTGGGAACTAATGCCAGCTCTACCTTAATTTGGCGTGTGATCTTAGGTAAGTCATTTTCCTTCCTAGGAGCTTGGTAATTCGGGTAGAAGAGGGAAGGTAGACTAGCAGATGATACAAGAGTTTCCTTCCGGTTAAACATTATGGAAGCTGAGTATATTTTCTACTCAATCGCCTCTGCACATGCAGCCTCAAGGAAGCCCTTTCTTGCTCTAGGAAAAATCTAAGCAAGGATGGCTCTGCTTTCCTTAGGTCTCTGCATCAATCTAGGAAGTCTGCTTTGTCTTTTTCACTACCTGAGCAAGATGCAGGGAGATGAGCAGAAAAGACGGAGTTGGGAAATTGGAGAAAGCTCCAGCAAGGTAGCTTAGTATAGTGCAGAGCATGTGGGCTCGGGCATCTAAATCTTGGTTCAGTGCTCGCTTCGCCAGCACATATACTAAAATTGGAACGGTACAGAGGTTAGCATGGCCCTGCGCAAGGATGACATGCAAATTCGTGAAGCGTTCCATATTAAAAAAAAAAAATTCTTGGTTCAGCTACTTACAGAGTGATTTTGAGAAAGTTACTTCTCTGCCAGCTGAGTTGCTATGAGAATTTCATGAGTAATATGAAAATGCCTGAACACATAATACTCAGTAAGTACTAGATCCTGTTCCTGTCTTTACCCTCAGCCCATTTAAATTTTCGCGAGAATACCGGTTTGAATTCCAGATCCACACCCCAACCTTTTCTGCTTCATTCACCCAGCTACCCCTTATCTGAAGTACTGTTGGGGAGGCAGGCAGATGAAAATCATACCTGTATCAGTATAGCTTCATTATTTTATTTAAAGTGAATTCCAGGGTCATCGGTCATTAGACTAAAGCAAAAAAAAAATCCTGAGTTTCGATTGCTACATTCTAGTCATGGATCTTTGTCTCCTCTTCGGTAAAATTAGTAAAATGTTACCTGGCCTGTTTACCTCAGAGCTCTTGTGGATTGAAAGAGAGAACGAAGTTTATGAAAACATTTTTGTAAACTATACAAATGTAGGACACATACTGTGGTAATAATACGCAAACAAGGCAAATTCCCACACCAAACCACCAAAACCCAATTTTGTAGCGTCTTGAGGGTTTCCAGATCCTCATCCCTCCGTTAGTTAACAGTGCTGTGAGTGTGTATGGATAACTGCTGTCCTTCATCAGTAGCATAACGCAGATTACGGATTTGGACACCCCGAGATTGCTCAACTTTCTGCCTGCTGAGTCAAAATTCTGTCACTTCAGTTGGGTCAACAGGTTATTTACTTCCCGCCTGAGTAATAACCTGAGCTTCCGAGTCACGTGGCAAGCGAAACAGAACCGAATTGCTACTACCCGCACTCTCGGAACTTTTTCCCCTTCTCTGCAATTCGTCTCTGGCTCTTGCCCGCCCTCTGGTCCCGCGGAAGCCAATCACCGCGGAGTAAATCAGTGCCCCGGCTCCATTGGCTCGCTCTTTCTGGGACAGCTTATTCTGGCCAGTTACAGCGGAGCCGGCCTCGAGAGGGTAACTCCATTGGCTCAATGCCCTGCCCGTCAAAACAGCTACGTCTTCAGCTTCCAATCAGACTCGAGGGTGGGCAGAGCGCCCCCACGTTGGGGGTGGGAGCGCCTCCGTCAATCTCCCGCAGTCCTGCCGACGTTTTCCCTTTGTTTTCCACACGGTTACGGTCTCACTTTCGTGAAATTGATGGCCGGAGCACAGGCACTCCAGCGTCCTGTGCTCCAGTCCCAGCCATCTCTGTCCTTCCCTGAGGAGACACCAAACCCTCAGGAAGCTCTGCTTTCGTTAGGAGAAACTGAG
>NW_011888905.1:2691039-2693218 GCF_000151845.1 Pteropus vampyrus | reverse complement strand
TCACCAAGGCGGGCCAGGCCAGGGACGCGGGATGGCAGAACCTCGTGCCACCTTTCCGCACCCCCTAGGGTGGCTGCCTGTTCTGTACAGAACCAGGAACTACAGAAGAAAGTCCAGGAGCTGGAGAGGCACAACATGTGAGTGAAAGCACCGCATGTGGGCTGGGGGCGGGGGCTGCACACGCCCCTGAGCAGACCCGACGCCCCCATCCTCCTTCCCCAGCTCCCTGGTGACTCAGCTCCGCCAGCTGCAGATGCTCATGACTCAGACTTCCAACAAAGCCGCCCAGACCAGCACCTGCGTTCTGGTACCAGCAGTCCAGTCCCGACTCCCCCCACCTCCTCCACCTGCCACTTCCATCCCGCACCCCCTCCCAGGCAGAACCCATCTTCCCTCATGACCCCTCTATGCGCTCTGATCCGTTCCATTGTCCCCATAGCCCAAACATCTTCTTGTTTCCTCCCAGATCCTACTTTTCTCCCTGGCTCTCATCATCCTGCCCAGTCTCAGCCCCTTTCAAGGTCTCCCAGAAGCCAGGCCAAAGGATTACCAGCCTCACGGAGGTGAGGGGCAGGGCCGGGAAGGGGTGGGAGGGAGGGCCCATCTGGTCCAGGATCCCCCACCTAAGCGAGTGCCCTACTACTGCCCTCTTTCCTTCACCCCACAGTGATTTCCAGGAATATCCTGACTCACAAGGACATGATGGAGAATCAGGAGACCCCAGTGGCAGAGTCCAGATTGGGAGGGCCCCCTGGGGCCAAGGGTGCCAATGGCTCAACAAGGACACTGCTGGAGAAGATGGGAGGGAAGACAGGCCCCGGTGGGCACGTCAGAACCACTGTGCACGCAGATGAGATGTGAGCTGGGCACTTCCCGCTCACACCTAGCCGGGGGAGGGGCCCAGGGCTCCCTGCGACTCCGCTTCCCCTGGGATTCCTCCTCGGGGTCCTTTGGCCTCGGGGGTCTGAATCACCTCAGGATGCTCTAGATGTGTGCGCCCAGAGGCCCGGTGTGCGTGTCGGGGCCACCGCAAACACGATTATGTATCTGTGATTTTATTTCTTCTTTGCAGATAGGGTTGAGGGGAAACAAATTTTTGCTAAGAAACAAATTTTTTCTTTTCTTTTTTCTTTTTTTTTTTTTTGCTGAAATCATACCCCAGGAGTTTTCAATAAACTTTTTTTCTTTTTGGCTGAAATCGTACCCCAGGTACTTGGTAAACCGGGCCTAACGTAGCCACCCCTGTCCCCCTCTACTCCATGACTTCCTGCCCCCAAACCAAGTTACAGTAGGGAAGGAAACTGCTTTGCTCTTTTTATTCTGCTCATTAATGATCCAGACGAGGAAGATGCCACCACAAAGTTCCAAAAACCCGGGGGCACAATCAGTCCATTCCACTTTCTGTGTCTCAGACCCATGTCAAAGGGTAGAAGGTAGCTATATAGACTCGATTTGCTTCCGGACCTTTTCTAGAGCTTTTCTGTCCAGCTGTCGCTGACGAATGATGACAAGGCAAGCAAACACCAAGGCCACACTCACAACGGCCCCTTCAAACTTCCAGAATAAGTGCTGTTCCATCAGCGCTGAGCGGCAGCTGAGGGCGGGAAGAAACAGTTATTCCCAGGGAAGGCCAGAAAGGCTGTCCTGGACCAGCCCAACCGAGACCCATCCGAGGAGAAGAGAGGAAGCCAGAGTCAGTCTCCCAGTGTGTGTACAGTGTACAGTGCATAACTGCCACGCAAATGGACCACTGAATTTGTTTTCTGGAGAGACAGCAGAGCTGGTATTAACCAATCTCACTGGCGAGAGAACATGGCCAATGACACAGCACTGAGGCGGAGACCTGGGTTCCTCGTCCACTAGGTCCTGCTCCCTCCAGCCCATGAGGAGGAGGTGGGACTGTCTACCCAAGGTCAGGGGAGCCAGGGAGGCGAGCTAGGAGGTTTCAGGAGAGAAACAGCACTTGCCTTCTGAACTCACTCCTTTTGGAGGAGCTGCAGGTGATCTTCTGCACATACCCCGTGGAGCCACACTCGGGGCTGGCTTTCTGCCAGGAGAAAAGGACCCAAGAGCCTGTTACGGAGGGGCCGCGCCAGGCGGAAACCGCCGTTCAGAAAGAGCGGGTGCTGTGGCCCAGAGATGTCACGCCACAGAACTAACCAAGAGTGCTGATGAGGAC
>NW_011888905.1:2688743-2690111 GCF_000151845.1 Pteropus vampyrus | reverse complement strand
GGCGGTCCTGGGGGCGTGGCCAGGTCCGGGGCGGGGCAGCGCGAGATGCCCGCTGGGCCTTGTAGTCCCGCGGCTCCCCGGCCCGCTCCCTGCCTCCGCGTCCCCGGGTCTCGCGCGAATGGAGGCGGTGGGTCCCGGGTTCTCGGTTCCCTGTCCCCCGGCTGTCGCCTGTCTGCCCCCCTGGGCGAAGTGAGCAGCGGGACGGAGAAAGGAACCCGCCCTCGCCCTCTCAGGACTTTGCCCCCCCTTGAACCCTGGGACTCACCACCAAGCCTCAGCCTTCCCGTCCCTCGCGCATCCCATCCTTCCCGCCGGACGGTCCAGCCGAGAGGCCCGGCTGACGGTCCAGGGCCTTTCTCCTCCCTCTAGGAGCAGGGCTACCGGGACCCCGGAAGACGCGAAGCCTCTCCCCGCCTCCGGGCCCCCGCTCAGCCCTAGTCAGATGTCACCTTCTCCCGTGTTGACTGAGTTACTCCCCACAACTGCCCTTGAACAGCCGCCTCAAAGGTCCTCAACTGTCCCTTGCTCCCGCACGAAGGCACAGCCATTACTGCAAGGTGGTGAGCCTGACATTTGTCCCAGGTGTGGCGTTCGGCTTCAGATGATTGTTGGCCACATGGCTTGAGGACGGAATCTGGCTCTCAGTGTTCTGTGCATTTTTTAAGGGTTTTTTTTCATCGAGACACAAACAAAATGTGTATGAAAAAAATACTTAAATATATTGCCTCATATTTCTATTACAGTTTTTGAATTCGAAATTTAGCTCATTTTGATCCTCAGCAATCCTGAGGAGTCAGAGTGGGTGTTACCCCTGTTTCAAGAGTAAGCGCAGAGTGTGGGTGACTTGCCCAAGGTCCCCCAGCCAGTGAGTGCCACAGCTGAGGCTTGAGGCCACACTTTCAACACCCAGGCCAAAGATTTTGGCCACCTTCCCATCCCCGCGGAGTTAAACCTTTACATATGTCCAGGATTGCGGCCACCTGCCCGGAACTTTGGGTTCATCCCCTTCTGTCTGGGAGTAGTCACTGTCCTAATTCTGCCAGAATTTTCCTCCTAGATCTACATATATGTGTGTCTGGAGCCTCCCAGACAACTGCACCATGTGAGTTTTCTCAGATGCTCAGAAGATAGATAGGAGGTACTTAGAGTAAACTTTACATAAATTATGCACTATTAATAATCTGTTTATTAATAACTAGTCTTTGGCTAGAAAGACTTGTCAGAGGAGCACACACAGCAGAGTTAAGAAAAAAGTATGGGGATCTTATCACAAGGTTATCCCCATACTTTTTCCTGCTAACTCTGCTCCACAGTCTCCCCCACCCCCAAGTCTTTCTAGCCTAGAGGCCCCAGCTGCTCCCCCGCCCC
>NW_011888905.1:2684801-2687513 GCF_000151845.1 Pteropus vampyrus | reverse complement strand
AAAAAAAAAGAAAAAATCCTTCTGGAATTTCCCGGACAAGGCTCTGCCCACAGTGGTCCTCCAGCCCCATGACAGGGCGAGCATGTCCACACCCTCTGCCCCTCACTGTTTTCCTGCTGGGGAAGGGGGAGGTGTCGGACTGGTCCCGGCTCCCCAGACACCCGGCCAGACAAGGCGGCCCGACACCTCAAGGCAGGGGTCGGGTCTGAGTAGAAAGCAATCTGACAATAACGAACGCTACCCAAACCAGGGACGTCTGTGCAGATGGTGGCCTTTAATGCTGAGACCATGCAGAGTGACAGGATAGGACCGAACCCTCAGAGGGCGGTACTGACCAGCCTCTCGTGGGACCCTCAAACCTGCCGGGTACCAGAATCAGCCATTTGTCCACATCCGGCTTTGCCCCGGGGCACCCGGGCAGGCCTGAGGCCCAGGGCCGCCCTCCCGCGCCCTCTCTCCCCACCTCCCCTCACCTCCTCCCCCTTCCTGGGTCCTTCCCCTCTGGCTTCTCCCCCCTCCGTTCTGCCTCCTTTCCGTCTCTCCTCGTTCCTTCGCCTTCGTCCTTTCTTCTCCATTTTCCCTCCGCTCGCTCACCTCGTATCCATCTCTACCCCTCCAGGCCCCACCTGCCTGCCCCCCAGCCCCTCGGCCCTGCCCCCGTCAGGCTCAGCCTCCAGGCTTAGGGCGGGGAGGCCACCAGGCGTCCTCAGCCCAGGGAGCACTTGGCGTTCTTCTTGTCACCGGTTTTCAGGTCGGCGCTGGGGGGCTTGCCGCTGTTTCCCTGGAGGCAGAAAGGGGGTGCGGGTCGGGGCGAGGACGGCTGGCGGGGGTCTCAGGCCGTTCACTGTCGGAGGGGCACGGGACCCACCCTCTCGGGAAGCTTCGCGCGGCTCCCCTCAGCGCCCCCCGCTCAGCCCGGCGGAACCGACTCACCGCTCGCCGGCCTCCCGACTTGAGTAAGATGTCCCGGGCCAGGGAGCTGAAGGCCTGACGGGAGCGGGGCGGTCAGGTCGGCCCGCCGGGCGCCATCTCCCTCCCGGGGCCGGGCGCCGGGGGCCGGGGGCCGGGGTACCTCACCTCGTCCACATTCATGCTGGATTTGGCGCTCGTCTCGAAAAATCGGATTCCGTGCTCCCGGGCCAGCTGTCGGGGGAGCGGGAAGAAGGTTGGGAAAAGGGCGGGTGCCCCGAGCGCTCCGCCGGGCCCGCCCCGGAGCCTCGCCCGCCGACCCCGACCCTGACCTTGTCCGCCTGCTCCCGCGGCACCTTCCTCTTGGCCTCCATGTCGCTCTTGTTTCCCAGCAGCAGGCGCTCCACCCCGGCCGAGGCATTCTGGGAGCAAGGAGGCCGCCGCTCAGGCCGGGCCCGCGCCTCTTCCCGCCCCTCGGTCCTCCCGGGCCTCCCCTCACCTCCTTGATGCTCTTCATCCAGTTCTGGATGTTCTCGAAGGATTTCTCATCCGTGATGTCATACACCAGGATGATGCCCTGGGGGACGGCAGAGCTGGCAATGGAGCCTGGGGCCACACTCCTGTCTAGGTCTCCCACTGTCCCCCAAGTGACCCTGCAAGTTTTATCCACGAGTCAAACGGCCAGGCCTTACGGGGGCCCCCTGCGGCCCACGCGGGCACCCCCACTTCCCCTGCCCGAGCCCCTGCCTCTCTGTACGCAGAGCCCCCCGTGTCGCCTCGGCCCTCGGCCCTCCCGCGCCCGCAGGCGCGCTTCTCACCATGGCTCCCCGGTAGTAGGCAGTAGTTATCGTCTTGAATCGCTCTTGGCCAGCTGTGTCCCTGAGGAGGTGGAATGTTTCATGGGGTGGGACACAGGGAAGGGCTCCCCAAAGCGAGAACTGCCCCGGCCCCCGCCAGCTAAGAATTCAGCTTTGCAACGCGATGGGGCTGAAAGGCACAGAGTCGGGACACAGTGGAGGAGGATGACAGACAGACAGACAGGCTGATCCCGGCCGGCGACAGAGGCCGAAGCCACGAGACCTCCCGGCTCATTCTCTGGGCGCCCGCTCCGCGCCAAGCACTGCGTACATGTCATTTTACATGTGTGTGTCACGGCGTCGCATCCTCACCCTATGCCTGGGAGACATGTTTTATCGTCCCTATTTTACAAATGGGGAAACAGATTTGGGGAGGCGAAATGACTAACGAAGGTCATGCCTTGACAGAACCAGAATCGAACCAGTCTGCTCGTGTCCGTGGGACCCTAATGCCACCACGAAGCCTGGTTCCCCGTAAACACCTTCGGCTTCCCCGTGACAGCCACGTCAAACCTCCGCACTCGGCTTTCTGGGCTCCCCATCGTTTAGAGAGAGCATCAGACTTAGAACCAAGTCTCAAGCCGGCTACTCGCTGTTTAGCTGTTCGGAGCCAGTTTCCACATCGGAGCTGAACACGCGTTTGCCGTCCGGCTCAGAGGGAGCTCCGGGGCCGGGAGAGGCGAGAGTGACCGAAGAAGCTGAAAATAGTCGAGCGAACAGGAAGGGAGATGGAAGGACATCTGAGTGAAGCGACGGAAATGATTCCAAGTGCCGGGGGAAAAAGCCACGGGGTAAAGGAGAGGGATGAGGCCAAACAGGGGGAAGGGGCCGTGGGGGGCAGACGAGGAGTCCGGCGGGGAGCCCCGGGGGCCACTCACCAGACCTGCAGCTTGATCTTCTTCCCCTCTATGTCCACAGTGCGGATCTTGAAATCGATGCCTGGGGG
>NW_011888905.1:2667345-2683136 GCF_000151845.1 Pteropus vampyrus | reverse complement strand
GGCCGGCCGGCCGGGCCAGCCGGCCTTCCGTCCTCCCAGCGCCCAGGCCCAGGCCGGCCTGCCTCCCGCCTCGTGTCCCACGGCGTGCTGCTGCGATCACCGCCCTCCACCTTTGACCTCGTTTTTCCAGTCTGAGGCCAGAGGCTGGAGCGAGGGGAAGTAGACGTCTAACCGAGATGACCGGGGCGGAAGGAATTTCGGAGGAATTAGAAGGGGAAAGTTTGGGGGAATGAAGGTGACGGCGGGGATGGCGCTGAGCGTTGGCAGAAGTTGGGGGCCGACTTTTGGAAGGGCCATTCAGGGAAGACAGACCCCGGGGGCGGTTCCAGGGTTCCGGTGTGAGTGTTCCAAGCCCTTAGTTCTACACTCCCAACAACTTTTGAAAAAAGCGGGACGCCCCGGGAGTGCGGGGTTATTCGTTGCGTCAGTCTGCCCCCTGGTGGAGCAGAGTGAAAATTAACGTTCCCGATACCGCGATTGGGCCCCGCCCCGGCCCAACACACACACACACACACACACACACACACGCACACACGCGCGCACACAATGCCACGCAGACACACCCAGACCTTCAGTTGGAACAGTCTTCCTTCTGGGAGCCCAGCTCAGAAAGGCAGAGGTAGGGACTACACCTGTCTGGTCTCACTCTGCGGAGAAGATGTGGCTCATTTAACAGCCGAGGCCGGGTTCCTGACACCCCACTGAACGGCTGTGGGTGCGTAGCCTTGGCAACCAGGAAACTGAAGTACAGCGAACGTAA
The DNA here is from genome assembly GCF_000151845.1 of Pteropus vampyrus. Classification (NCBI taxonomy): domain Eukaryota; kingdom Metazoa; phylum Chordata; class Mammalia; order Chiroptera; family Pteropodidae; genus Pteropus; species Pteropus vampyrus. The sequence goes on along the minus strand of NW_011888905.1, from coordinate 2,682,376 downwards.
CTATAAAGAAATGTTTATCTTGGCCTTTGGAAAAACTTATTCAGAATGTCTGGTTTTCTAACGGGGTCAGAAGAATCCTCCTTGTGTAAAGATAGTGCACTGGTTGTGAGAAAGTATCTTTTGTCACGTGACATCTTTGTCCCCTTTCTCAACACAAGGTAATCCCATTTTGTGCATTGTCCCACCTCCCAGAGTGTGTTCAAGCTGCATCACAAATCTCGAGTCTTCCCTCTTTCTCCTCACTGGCCCAGCCATTTCTCACAAGTCCTTTTAGTTACCGTTCAATTTTTACGGCTTATTCCGATAAAAATCCATCAGTTCTTTTCATCTTATTTTGCCTGGAACTGGACTGTTGGTTCCTTGCGATTTGTTATTCTTGCCTGCTTCTCTAAAACGGGCTCGTGCGGGTGTACCCCGCCTTCGCTGGAACCTCGGCAGCCCGGCAGTGCTCGCCCACAGCCCATTCTGGCCTTGGGGTTCATGCTCACAAGCTCTTCCCTAGGGTGCATTCCCCCCAGATTGTTGCATGGTTGACTCCTTGTCTTTGAGATTTCAGCTTAAATGTCACTTCCTCAGAGGTTTGACCAGTCCGTCAGTGGAACCAGTTTTTTGTGTTTTTTTTTTAAATTAAAACAATTTTTTTTTTCAATCACAGTTGACAAACCGGAATCAGTTCTTACTGGCTTATGAGAACAGATTGTGCATGTCTCTTACCAACTCCGGGCTTAATGATGTCACATTGGTAGTTTGGAACCGTTGCCACGTTGGGAATATTTGCACCCCCGAAATTAGCAAAGGCAACAAAATGAGGGCGCTCCCCGACAGAGCCGGTGGTGGCGCGCTCGCGGGCTCCCCCGCCACTGGCGGCACTCTCGGGCCCTGCCCTCCCTTTCCTCTGGAATTAACCATATTCCAGGTGCCAGCTGGGGCATCTTCATTCCTCCTTCATGACAGACACTCCAAACCTTTGGTTATTATTGCAGAAAGTGCTTTACTCTTCACTTTCCCTTTTCTTCTCCTTCCGTCAAAGGTGTCAGTGCCGCCAAGGTTAGAAGTCGTGGAAACGCAGTGCTGGGGAAAACGCGGGGAAAGGATGCGGGCGTAAACTGGCACGGACTTCTCGAAGGCGTCTAGTAGTACTTCGGACCATTTACGTGGCTTCTCTGTGCATCACTTTCCTAATCTGTAAAATGTGCATAATAATAGTGTCGACCTGTTAGAAGGACGCAGCGAGTCAGCGCTACGGGGGTGATGTAATCATTATTAGACGGAAGGGTCGAAGGAGACAGTCAATTTAACAACTCTAGTAGTAGGCTGGGGATGGGAGAAATATGAGGACTTCACTTTTTTACATTTACATTTCTGAATTGTTTAAAATGGGCAAACTAACCCAACCGAAAATTCGTAAAGAAATTTCAGAAGTCCGGACACTGCTTGGCCGGGCTGTCTTCCTCAGCAGTTCCTATTTGCTCGGCTCTAACTGTCAAAGTGGCCACTCATCCCTTGGAAGGGAGCAGACGCTCACCTCTGTCGGAGAGCCCGCTCACTCAACATGGCACGCGTGTGTCACGACTACTGTTGACAGACCTTCCTAAAATGGCGGCCCCTCCTCGCCTCACCGCGAGCGGGCCGTGAGCGAATGACCTTCCCAACATGGCGGCAGTCGGCCCTGACGTCACTTCCGGAGGGACGGCGGATATAAGGGCCAGGATTTCCGCTCTCGCTCCTTTCCGGCGGTGTCGACCTCCTCACGAGAACATGCCTGTGAGTTCCTCGCGGCAGGTTTCGGCGCAGCTCTCGCCGGCCGCCCGCCCGCTGCCCTCACGCTGATTTCGGGGCGCATAGGGCCCTCGTGTGCCCTCCGCACTTCCGGGGACACCAACGGCGGGGGCCGCGGGGCTCTGCGCGGACGGGAGCGGAGCGGAGATAAGATGGCGGCCCAGCTGCGCAGACGCCGGGGCGGCCGGGGGCGAGCCCTCCCCGGGGTGCGGCCGCGGGGCTGGTTTCCTTCGCCGCCTTGGTCTCTCAATCTGCATTTCTGCCTCTCGTAGCTCGCCAAGGACCTCCTCCACCCCTCTCCAGAAGAGGAGAAGAGGAAACACAAGAAGAAGCGCCTGGTGCAGAGCCCCAACTCCTACTTCATGGACGTGAAGTGCCCAGGTGAGGCGGCAGCTCGCCCCACCGGGGCGCAGTGGTCCCGAGACGGGGCAAGGTGTAGTGTGAGCCGTGCCGGACCCTGGAAGCAGCCCCGACGCTTTAAAACTGGAGCGTACGGGACGGGTTCAGTTTTGCATTTTAGGAGGAGTGATCGCCCCTCAAAACTGCACACACAGACTCAGAGCCTGACGTTTCTGTGTGTGAGGGGACTGGGATGACGTGCCGGGCTTGTGCCTTGCGCAGTTAGGACTCCGCGTGGAAGCGGGGGTGGGGGTCGTGTTGACCCATTACTGACCGTCCTTCCCTCGCAAGCGGAGGACTGATGACCCTTCGTGACCTGAGAAATCGTCGGTTCCACTCCTTTCCTTTTTAGGATCTAGGATTAGACAGTCACTCGTCAACCAAAAATTCATAGGTGGGGGGCAAGTAGTCCACATTGCTTCTGAGTTGGCTTTAATGTATATTTGGAGCCCGGTAATCGCGTTTAGAATAGGTTAGTAAGTTTCAAAAGTTTATATAACATGCATGTTAATACATGATAGCTTCCATTTAAGTGAAAGGCATGGCAAAAAGCAACCATTTCTTGATGTCTTTTCTAGGATGCTATAAAATCACCACCGTCTTTAGCCATGCACAAACAGTCGTGTTGTGTGTTGGCTGCTCCACTGTCCTCTGTCAGCCCACAGGAGGAAAAGCAAGGCTTACAGAAGGTAAATGGTTGATAAAAGGGGCCTCCTGAGCTGAAGCTGATAAGGTCTTTAAGTGGGTGGGTGTTAGCTAAAGGAGTTAAAATAGAGTTGCTTTCCTGTGGGTGGGCCATCGGTCATTTTGACCTGTGGAGGTGGGGTGCAGGGTGAGTAGGCTGCTGTCAGTTAACCTCACGCTTTCTCTTCCAGGATGCTCCTTCAGAAGGAAGCAGCACTGAAAGCACCATGAATTAAGATGAGTGAGGAACCATCCCAATAAACACATTTTGGATACATCCTGTTTATTGTCTTGTTTTACTGCTAGGAAGTTCCCACTTCAAGTGTTCAGGGGCAACAAGGAGAGTGGACTGCTAGAGTCATTTGGGGCAAGTAAGTAGCCACGTCCTTAAAACGTCCATTTGGGACATTTCTTTCCACCTAAGGCTCGTTGATAAGTCTTTGGAGCTGGGTTGAAAATGTGATACGCCATACAAATGGGGAATTTACTTTCACTTTTAAGTTTTTTTAGACTAACAGTTCATCTTTAAAATACCATTCGACACACCACTTTAACACAAAACAGCTTAGGCGTCTTTATTTACAGTTCTCAGAAGCCTTGTTTGGATCTTTCGTGTATGGAGGTTGTTGCTAGGCTCCTGGTCTAGTGCTAGAGGGTTCCAGTCTCCTACAGCTATGGGGACTTGTCCAAGTGGAGGTTAGTGCCTTATACTCCACAGCCAGTGTTGTAGCCGACTCTGGACTGCTGGGGGTTGCGGACTCACGAACGGAGGGGGACAATGCGTGGCGGGAGTGTAAGCACCTAGAGATAAATGGGGAAGGGAGACAGTGAAGGGTGAATGAAAATGGCTACCTGAGATCTGCAGGAGGTAATGCTGCGATTCTTCACCTGGCTGTGGTGTTCCTAGGGTTGGTACGTAAACCACTGGAACTGTCTGTAACGCGTTCAGGAAGGCATTGTATGCTGGAAAAAAAAAAGGAAATGTCGCCTTTACTGATGTTGGCATCGAAGGAAGGCCTTAAGGGAGGGGCAGAGTCAACTTTAACATTTAGAGGTTCTTTAAAATATTGCTATAAATATTTCAAATTTAGTAGTAGCATGCTTAGGAATCTTTATTAAACTGTTAGAGGTATTGATCTCTGGCTAAAAGATGGTAGGATGTGCAGGTGTAGACAAAATAGTGTGTTTAGCTGTGAACATGAGCAAAACTAGGTTTGCAATGGCTTCCACTTCTGAGTATGTTTGCCATATTAATTTATTGCTTCTTGATAGTTGTAAGTTGAGCAGAACCTACTAGGCGACTGGCTAGGGCAGCTAAATCAATGTCAACTGCTTGTCCCAAATTAGATGCGATAACTAATTTTCATCCTTATTTAGTTTGTGAAATGGCAGTTTCCAAGTCAAAGTCCACGTGCTGAATATAAGGACTCCTTACCTAGAAAGAGGAAAGCTGTTGATGCCAACGCTGCAAAGAGGGTGTAGAGGAGGATCTGGTAAGAACCCACGAACTTCTGGAGGACACCTGAATCTTCACACTGATCTATGCGTTGGCCAGAACAAAAGATAATAGTTATTTTAATAACACATCCAGGGCAGATACTGATTTAAAACCATGCGTGGTCATAAGTATCCAACAGAAGCACTCAAAACCCAGACCTTGGGACATCATTTCGTTTCTTAAAAGAGGTGAAATATACTTGGCTCCACCTCTGGCTTTTTCCTGTTGCCAAAGTGATAAACTCTAGTTCTTGAGCCTCTTATTTTTTCCTCTTAGCTTATAAGGGAATAAGTCTTCTGCCACTTTGGAATGCCTGTTACCCTTCCCGTGCACTTAACTCCAGGTGACATGCTTCCCTTCGTCAAACTGTGACAATCTTTGATGATTTCAATTTCTAATTACTACGTGAAACATTTTTTTGGATCACCAATAACCTCTTAAATCCAGGGGCCCCTTACCCGTTTTTGCTCAGAATGTCGTTTCTAGGGAACATTCTGATTTGTATGTAACTTTGTCCTTAATAAAACTTTAAACGTGTCTTTGAAGCATACTTGGCATCTGCCTTTGGTTATTTCAAATTCTTCAGTGTCTGGAACTCTTTCCTGCCCGCCCAAACAGCCTGAACTTACGGGCCTTCCACATAAATTGTCACCAGGCCCTCATACCGAGTTGCTATTCTGCATCTCTAGGTAGGACAGGACCTCCAGAGCCCTAACTGGGTTTACGCCTCTCTCCGTACTCTGTTTCATAACTTTCACAGCTTCACACTGTTTAAAAACCGCCCCTAAGAAGAACAGAGTTCGCCTGAAGTGCACATACTAAAAACAAGGTTCTCTAGTTCCTGATCGGGTCCCAGTTAGTCGAACGAGGCTTATGGCCTTCGTAGCACCTTAGACTGTTCTGTCTACACTGAACTAGGAGGTTCCTGTCTCCTCAATGGTACCCCGTCTTAAGATTTCTGCAGTCGGCGCCATGCCTGGCATGCAGCAGAGGCCGGCGCACGCCTGTGACAGATGAGGCTGGGCTGGGTATTTGTGTCTAAGCACTCCAGTGGACTGTTCCCACGAGGTCCTCTAAGGAATGCAGGGGTCTTAACCTTTTTTTTTTATTTTTGCCATGGGCAATTTTGGCAGTCTGGGTCCCCTCTCAGATGTTTTCAATGCAAAAACAAGAATAAAGGAAACTAATTATATCAAAAGTTAGAAAAAACAATTTGTGACAATTATACGGTTAGCAAAATGTTGAAAGGCATAATTTGTGATGGATGCAGTAATATGTATGCCTTAGTAATAAGTCTAGCTTCAGGTCTGATAATTACTGTAATTTTGAAAAATATTTTGAGACGTGACAATTGGAACATGAATTCCATTGGTGACAGTCACATACTGCTGACAGTGGTTTGTTGCCCGTATTCCCATGAGTTGATTCAGAACCAGTGAACTGTAAATTAAAAAAAAATAGCTGTGACAGCACTTGAGTGGTGGAGCCTTGAAAATCTCAATTCCTCAATGCTTTACAAGGAAAAAACACCTGCCCTTTCGCGTTATGAGAATTAAACTGCATATTCATGTGCTTGGGATATTTGTTGACCTGTACACATCAAGTGCTCATATGAACAAAACCCTTTCTCCCCTGAGGAGGTGTGCGAGGGCTCAGCCTCATTCCCTCCCACTAAGTAACAGCAGTTCTGGCCCTTGAGGGACAGGCACACGGAAGTGGCACGAGGAGGATGGTTCTCCGGCTCTCCTGACCCCTTTCCATAGCGGTTTCCAGCCCGCCAAACACGGCATTGTCCCTAAACTGGGTAATGGCCAGAATCGGGACTGGGGAAGCTAAGTGTCGGTTCCAGGGTTATCACCATTTGCCCTTTGCAAGAAAGATCTGCTGCATGTTTTTGAAGCAAATGAACCATTTATCAGGTTTGGTAAGTGGTACACTTAAGGTGACGGACTCATCTTAAACTGATACGACTATCCTTAAACATGGTAAGTATAGCATCTGGCTCGTGGTAAGAGCTGCCTGAAGGTTATGTTTTGGGTAGGCTTCGAGATGGATCTGTGCCCAGCTGGTCTGAGCAAACTCGGTCCAGTGGCTGAACTTTTCCCATCAAATTGGAAATAAGTTCTTTCCTCCGCTAGATTAAAAACGAGCCCCCGTGCTCACCTGCCCCAGGGTCCCTCACGCCTCTCACCAGCACGGCTTCACTCTGACCCGTGAGCACACAGGAGACATTGATGAAAACGGGTGACGCGCTCTGCCGGAGGGAGGTGAAGTTGACCACTCTGACGGGGTAGACGGCGATGCCTGACGTGAGGGGGGCGTGCCTGTGGCTGGAGACCACGAGGACAGGGGAGCTGGGGACAACCTTGGAGAAAAAACAGATGGAACTTGTTGGAAAGGAGGACCGGTTTCGTGTCTGTGCATTCCACGCTTAAACACACACAGACACCTGGCTTTCTAGATCTAGTTGCCAGTAAGTCACTGCCTTTTTCACACTTAGATGTGTTGAATGATAAGGGAAAAAGGGAACCGTGAGAATAAAATAGGCTGCAAAAAAGTTTTAAACTACAATTCTAAAGATGGTTTTAAGATAGCATTGGTGTTCTCTTCCAGGCTGGCAAAGCTCACGGTTCTGGGCTCTGGGAGCCCCCCTGGCATTGTGAAAGGGACAGGTTTTCTTTGTTCTGTTTAAGAATTTCCTGTGGTGAATTTTACCAAGTCATTTAGAAACTCCCTTTGGACTGCGAATGAAATGTTTTTTAAAACCCTGCCCTGTTTTGGTTCAGCCCTTAACATACCTCCAGCTTCTCAAGAACCCTGTCCACTCCCAGCACTCTTATCTCCCCGAGGTCCTGTTTGTGGCTAAGCACCAGTTCTGACTGGTTGATGTAAAAGGCTGGGACGAAAGGGATGAGGATTCTTTGCATGCCGTTCCTGGTGCGCTCGCTGACGAGGGTGGCCCACCCGTACACGGAGGTGTCAGCCGTGCTGAGGGCCTGCAGCAGCTCCTCTGGCTGGAGTCGAACCCTGATCAGGCAGACGTAAACCCCTGAGGAGGGAAAGCGGAGCAGGAGGTTCAGAGGCTCTACTGAGCCCACAAATTAGGATAGGAAGTAAAAATGGCGAGCTCGGTTCTGAGTGCTCAGTGTTGGCGCACTACGGGCCGGCAGAAGCCGGTTCGGGGAACCCACGACCGGACTCGCTGCTTAAGGAAACGTCTGCGGTCAGTGGGCAGGTCGGGGAGTGTTAGTGCGCCCGCAGAAACGCAGGGGCTGCAGAATGGAACAGTCGGTAAGAGGAAGAAAGGGTCTGTGGAAGAGGCGGGCCTTGGGTGGGGGCGGCCACTTCTCTAGCGAAAGCCCTCCGGACGGCCTTACTTCTGTTCGCAGCATTTTCGGAGTTACCCACCCTCAAACCTCAGCTGTTTTTGACACCCTTTCCTCCATTCTTCGGTCTTCTCCAAATCTTGCTAAGTCACCCTTTGAAATGCCTGACATCTGCCCGCTGGTTTCTCTCCTCCGTGCAGACGCTCGTCGGTGCACGCTCGGGTGACTGCAGCGGCCCCACTTACCGGCCGCCTTGCCCCGTTCTCCTTGTCCAGTCTCTGTGCTGCTAGTACATGACTTGAAAACTGCTTTCGAAGAGCACTTACTCCGTAAAACCTTACTTTACCCGTCTCTGCCGCCCCAGGGGCTGTGAGTACCTTCAGGCTGCGATTAATCACCTGCGCAGTACTAGTAAGAGTCAAAAGCCTCGTCCTCCCCCTCTGTACCTCCACTGCCCGTCCTGGTTCCAGGCACTCTGAGGCTCAGCAGTTTGCTGAGGGAACCTCCTTCCGTGGTTGCCCACCACCCACCCAGACCGTTTGTGCTGCCGGCCTGGGGCAGAAACCCCCCTCCCGACGTAGCACTGTCCTGTTTATGTGGGACATGGATCCTCGTTTTAGATCAGTGACATGTAATGTCCTCCCAGCATAATGCCTCTTTCTCCTTTCTGCCTGTTCGTGCTCTGCGGCTTGGTTTAGCCTTCAGTTCAGCAGACATTCAGGCTCTGCTACTTACTGGGGGGAGGAGGTGAGTGAGATTTGAGCCAAGCCCTCAGAGATGACAGGGACCGACGAAACAGTACATCACAGAAAAGCATACACAATAGGAAGGTGTTACAGAGACATGTGAAAAGTCTGAATGGCTTGGACAAAAAGTGTCGATTGAGAGAGTCCAGAGTTACACAGCGAATGCCACTGGAAAGCATAAGCACAATAAGGTGACAGTTGTACACAGGACAACAAGGTGCAGGCCGAGCTCAGCCGGCGGAACGCACCTTTCTCCACGTTAAAATCCGCACGCACGTGGAAGACTTTGCTTGCCGGGATGTCCAGCAGGGTGTTGCTGAACTGCACGTGGCACAGCACGAGGGTCTCTGGAAGGAGGACCGCTGTGATGGCCTTGGCCTGGCTCGGGGTGCAGGATCCTAATAAGCAGAAGAGAGGTAAACAGCTTTGTCACGAACGAGAATTTTAAAGGGGAGACCATTATGTAGAGGCGGTTCGGTATCAAAGACGCACGAGGGTCATTTCCGCCTGACTCGCTACAGCCTCCGCCTCGCCGGTCCTGCTGCAGTCAACAGTGTGGGCCCATCGCCTCTGCTGGCCTGCGGTGGCTGCAGTGGGGCTTCCGTTAACCACACGACAGGTAGGTGGTGTCCTCTGTCAAAGCTTTTTGGAATTCATCAGTGGGAATAAGACGGGGAAATTGGACAGCTATTAGAAATACTGCACTGCAATACATCTGGGAAGCAGCTTTAAGTCTAGAAGGTTTGTTTTCCATAACCGATTAAATATGACAAGTCAAATATCTCTAGAACTTCACTACAAGTGGTGCCTTAAAAGGAGCCACATAGCCAGCAAGAAGCCAACTGGCGCCAGGCTGGGGTCAGCGACGATGGATGGCGTTCTAAGCTAAATAGGGACTGGTGTCCTGGTAAGGTTTTCCCAGCACCGTTTCTTAATGGTTTCGGCTTGCTGAAGCTCTTTTTCAACTGCCAGCAGTCCAGTGACCATTCTCACCTCTTGGAAACTGTCAGCAATATCAAAGGAATGGTTTTATGAGGTTTCACGATAAGTTGTAGTTTTAGAAAGATTTTGTGGGGGAAAAAATTGCAGTCCGTAAAATCATAAGAGAGAAATGAGTGAATGTGCTATGAAGAAACACTTAGTACTTTGTAAAAGAAGCTGGAGAATTTTAAGAATCAGATGTTCTTATTTATACATTCTTAGATTGTATTTATAAGATTAAATATCTAATGTGAAAGGAAAATACATTCAGTGCTTAAAAACTGAAGGACAAAATGGCAGTTAAGAGTTAAAATATCCTAAGTTTTTTAATTTTTCAGTTATAGTTAACATACAATATTATATTAGAAAATTATCCTAAGTTTATAGATAGTAATTATAGTCTAGACTTCTCTGCTTGGTTTTGAATGTTCTTTTTGCCAAAAAAGAAAAAAATCTGGAATTTGTTCCTTCTTTAGGAAAAAAGCAAAGAGAATGAAAGCATGTACATGGACTCTGGAGTGGGACGTATCTGCCACTTTTGCCACTCACTGGGTGTCCTTGTATGTCACTTGCTCGTAGACTCAGGGTTCTCCTCTGTAACATGAAGATAATCACTACCTGATGAGATTCGTAAGTGAGACAAAATATATAAAAATTCCTAACATAGCAGCTGGGATTGATGAGTTTTCAGTCCTCTGCCTTTTTCTGACAGTAAATGATGATCTGATACAGAATAACAACAATAACAAAACACTAGGCAAATGTGCTGAGCAAAAAACATTTCAGGTGTCACCTAGTCCAACGATTCTCAAGTCTGGGGAAGCTTAAAGAGAATTAGGCCCCATCCCAAACTGATGAAGTTTCTGGATAGAGCCTAAGAGTCTGTATTTTTAAAACATCTCTTTGGGTGACACTGCCAACCTGCCATTTGGAAGTCCCTGGTCTAGGCCACCTCCTAGTCCCAGGCAGGGCTATGACCAGAAAGATGACAGGGCCCAGGCTGGGCCTATTTCAAACCTTAATACAGCTATAATTCCTGAGGTCTCGTAGCGCTCAGTGATTTATCTGTTAAGACTGGGTCGATTTTGAAGTAAAAGGGCACCGGGATGGCCCGTCCGGAGGGGTGACTGAGTTAGGGAACGGTGGGGAGATGGGGACAGACCCGCGCCTCTGAGGGGTCCTGACCTTTCAGACTGACACCGTTTCTGCCCGTGGTGATGAAGAGCTTGAACGCGGTTGAGTTGGGGGTGTTGGTGAGGTAAGTCCTCAGGTCATAACTGAGTGTTAGTCTTGATGATGCATTGACAACCACCTGTCAGCAAACCAAAGGAAAACGTGTCCCTAAGTTCTTAGAGACTCCGGTTCCCTCCGTCTCTACCCCGGTAACTCATTTAACCAAAAGCATGTTTCACCCGAATTGCCCTTTTGCGATCACATAGTTGAGAACCACAAAATCTGTTCATTTATGAGAAGAACATGTGTTTTCTCAAAGGAGGTCTGTCCGTTTTTCCTTCTGACGTCTTCCCTTTGTATGACTCCCTATGAAAATGCCTTTGAAGACAATGGCAATGTTTTTCAGAAGGTTTCTCTCTTTAGTTGCATATAATTTTAACCCTTTCTGAAACTTCAGAGTACTTTGGTTTTCCTCAATACACTTGTGATGTTCTGCCTTATATCACAGGTATCTTTATATTTGTTAAAATCCCTCCTGTTAGATTCTAAGCTGCTAGAGCCCTAATTCGTCTCCGTGCAGCCCGTACAGTGCCTCGTATACGAGGCAAGTCTTAATGACTGCGAGGAGAGGAGATGGTGGCACTGATGGCCCTTTCCCTCAAATATCTTCAATTTAAACACAATACACTGCCCGCCCGGTCTCCTCAGTTCTGCCATTGTTCTGTTTTTTTCAACTACTCGAGGACCTTAAAACAAGTCAGTTACATTAAGAGCTCAGTAAGGAAGTTCTGTCTTTCTCGTCTGTGATTTTCTAGAGCCTAGCACAGTCACTGACACGTAACAGGCCCCGGCGAGTGTCTGCTAGTTCGTGAATAACCAAACAAGGATTTCACAAGGCACACGAACCGGAATAGAAACGGCCTTTCGGCTCGCTGTAGCCTCTAACGCCACAGCCCATCCTTCTCTTGCCTTTTGTGACACCCTTTCCCCCGGCTTTTCTACTACTTAGACCCTTCTCGATCGCTCTTTCTAGCTGTCCTCTCATGCTCTCTCTCTCTTCACCCCTCTTATCTGCTCTCGAGACAAATCCTCTTTTTGGCTGTTCTCCAGCTTTTCTGTCCACCCTCATAAACTTACACTGAAGTCACCCTAGTTTATTCATTGGTCTTCAGACATAACATATGCTTTTATTTGCCTTTGTCCATCTATGCCTTTAGTCTAAAATGCCTTCTCCCCCTTTTCCTGCCAGACAAATCTCTAATCCTCAAGACTCAGTTTAAGCGTCATCTATGAAAAATCCAGCCTCGGCATCCAGGCAGGATTAGTGACTTTCTAATGTATTCTAAGAGCATTTCTGATATACCACTAGTAAAGCAATGATCAATTCTGTTTTAATTATTTATGCCATCTATAGCAATAATGTCACCACTAGACAGTGAATTCCTGGAAAGAAGGCACCAGATATGATGTGGGCACTTACTGGGTAATTTACTCATCGATAAAACTGGGACAATACTTTGCAGGTTGAAGGTTAAAAATTATAGTTGTACTGGATGTAATATCAAAATTGAAAAACAGATGCAAAGTGCCAAGCCCACAGTAGATGCTCAAAGAATGACAGCTGTCACATTTAAGGAATGAACAGAGGAACAAACAAGTTCTTTGAGCACAGGGGGAGGAGGCTATATATACTTAAGGGGGCACCAGAAAGGGCTCCAGAAAGCTGAGCTCTTCACGGTTCGCCCATCTCACCCGCTCGGGTACCACGCAGCCATTCCTCCTCCGATGTCACCTTCTCCTCTACTGAATCATGCCTAAGCCGTCATTTCTCCAATTTTAAAAACCAATCGACAAAACCAACTCTTGACTCCCACCTCCCGCATCCACCGTCGAGCTGGCCTGGTCCGTGGGTCACTGCAGTAACAGCCCCCGGCCAGTCTCGGCTTCTGCACTCACCCCTACAGCCTAGTACCAACCAGCAGCCACAGTGACACCTTGGAGTATGAGTCAGACTGGTCATTCTGGTCACGGGTCCTACTCGCTGTTTCCCTCCACGCCCCAGTGAGTGAAGTCTGTGGCTGTCTCCACGCTGGACGTGTGAGCGTGCTGCCTTTCCCGGGGCCTTTTCTCTGCACATGCCCACGCGCACAAACAGCCGCCCGTGTCCGTCAGCCCTGCTATCGTTGGGTTTACCTCTCGATACGTCTTCACTACTCCTGGGATGTCATGAAAGACTGTTGCTATTCCGGGACTCCGGGCCACTCCTACCCCTGTGACAACGTCTGTCTGCAGAATACTGTCCGTGGAAACCATCCACACCCCGGGCTCACCTAGGAAAAGACGAGAGGGCACTGGCTGCCACCTTTCGCTCTAAATCCGGAGGCCACCCAGGCACAATGATCTCCCAGGACGGACACCCGCTTGGAGAAGAGCTTCGTTTTCTGAGGGGCAGGCTTCGCTTTGTGTGTCACGGTGGCAAATGAAGGACTGCTGACCTTCAGAATCGTAAAAGGAGCCACTTAGCTGGACAATGGACGTGTTCTCCTTAAAGAAAAACTCACTCTACACACAGGGATAACTCTCTGGATAAGCTTCATCTAGACCCTGCTAAGGACGAGCCTGCTTGGAGCTACTGAGGATACCAGCGGGAAGCCTGCAAGAAAATGACGGCTGGCAGGAGAGGGATGTCTCAAGGTGGCAGAGGGATGCCAGAGTTAGCTTGGGGTATTGATTCTGGCCTGAGGCCCTCTGGCTTCCTCATCCAAACTGGCATGGATTTGGGATGCCCCCAAATTCCAGAATGGACGGCAGAGGACAGAACCTAGTAAGAGAAAGCGAAAAGCCCCCGCGCCACTGACAAGAGGCTAACAATCACGGGCGTGGGGCTCTGCGGACCCCGAGCAGAGCTGGCGTGCCAGCTCCGGCTACGCGTTAGCCCGCGGTGACAGGATCGGAGGGTCTGACCTCAGCCGAGCAGAGCTCCCTTGTATCAGGCCCCAAATACACAGTTACCGTTAAAATCAGGTCCCACATCCCATCTGTACCTGAACACGTGCACTGAGTTCCCAGGAGGGTGCAAAGCCAGTGCATCTCGCCTGGGTGGTGCGCAGCCAGCGTGTACCACTTGGGAATACGCTGTCTGGAAGCCCAAACAACCAAAACTCGTCTGCTCTCTAAAGCTGGTTTCCTCTGACTCCACAGTACTTCTGAGGGCAGAAACGCTTTGCCGATCAAGAGTACAGCTCAGCCCGGTACAAGGCCAAACCTGTTACAGTGATGCTATACATAGGAGACAGGCCTCCAAATGGGCCTCACAAAGCATCATTTACTGCCCTTCAACTCAACGACCACCTCCTTAAAGGATGGAAATGGGGAGAAGTCCTGGCACCCTACACTGCCTACGTGGCACATTACACAGAGCAGTGCGCTCGGTGGGCGCCGGGTAAAAACGGCTGCTGACTTCCAACTGGCTGGCTGTGGGAGACACGGGCATTAAGTTGACAACCATCAGTTAACGTGAAAACTAAAACACACAGAAACTTCTTTCTCAGAGAGGCCCTCGGGCGGTGGGTAATCTGGAAAAGGACGCTCTAGGGGACCAGCTGCTTCCTAGTCCTGCCGGTTGGTTGCGAGGTTAGGGACGGGAGGTATCCAGACCATCCTGGTTGAGAAGGTGAGTGCTGAAGCAGATGACGTCTCCGACGAACGTAAGCCCAGTGTCTGGCTCAATGGCGTGCTCGACAGCAACAGGAATGTAATCTGCCATGCCCGGATGCCTCCGGTCCCAGAGCCCCACGAGCGTCACCCCTCTGTTCACGGCTTGAGCCATGTAAGTGTAGTTCCTATTTCCTGGCCCAATAAGCAGCAGGTCATCTCTGAAAGTAGACGTGAAAGACAGAAATCTCTCCGTTGGGAAACGGTTCTGGGGGCGGATGCTATTATAACACTTTACATCCGACGGCCCAGAAGTTCAGAAGGGCCCACGGACCAGTCTGTTACCCTCACACATGCAGTGCCCAGGAAGGCTTTCTTTTTTTAAAATTTTTTTCCAGTACAGCTTTTTGATAATAATATTCCAATTTGCCCCCTATGGGAGATTTCTGTGAACTAGGACTTGACGGATTCAAAATATCCTGAAATGTTTCTTCGTTGAACAACTACTAGCATTCTGGTCTTTCCCCACATCTCAACGAAAGAAACAGATCAGACTCCAAGTGCAAAACACGAGAAGGATTTACTGGGTCTGCTGCATGTCACCAGCCTTATCTGCAAGGTTCCCGTCACCGTCACCATACCTTTGGCTTCCATACCTGTTCAGAGCCAGATGAAGCTGGGTGTTGTGCGTGTGGAATTTCTCTCCGACACTATTATAAAACTGAACAACGAAGGTGAGAGACATGCCCAGGGGGAAGGCTGACAGGGTCCTCCCTTGGGCCGTGTATAGC
>NW_011888905.1:2664113-2666430 GCF_000151845.1 Pteropus vampyrus | reverse complement strand
GGTGATGGTTGTTTGGTTGACTCCAAAAGGTTCTATAGAGGTGACTTCCAACACAGCGGTACCTGCGATGGAGCCAGCTTTCAGGAGCCCTTCACCGTCCTCCTCAATGACAGACGAGTTGGGGAAACACTTGAGAACACGGGAGCTCACGAAGGCGGCCCCTTCCCTAGGGAACAGAAGGACAGGGACGTCCTTTGGAGCTCCGTCTGACTAGAAAGAACGGGGTAGAGACCACCAGGATCAGCGCCGGAGGCCGTGCTCTGAGGAAGCTGCCGGCCACTCTCCGCGTTGTGTGCTTACTTGTCCCTCAGGTAAAAGCCTGCCTTTGCATTAGCCTTCTCTCTTTAAAAACCAAATCCTGTTATACGATTATCCTGAAAAAATTATCAGCCAAAATAACTGAAAACAGGTATTCGAACAAATACTTGTGTATGAATGTTCATAGCAGCGCTGTTCACAATGGCCAAAAGGTGAAAACAACCCCAGTGTCCGTGGATGGATGAATGGATAAGCAAAATGTGGTCTATCCGTACGATGGAATATTAGCTGTAAAAAAGAATCAAGTACCGATACAACCTGTACCATGGAAGAACCTGAGAACATGCTAACTGGAATACCGTACGACTCCATGTCTACGAATACACAGAACAGCTGAAGTCACAGACACGGCTGACTAGAGGCCGGCAGGGGCCGAGAGCAGGGGAGGGGAGCGACGACCTAATGGCACAGGCGGTGATGAAGCTGTTTCGGAACTAGACAGAAGTGACGGTTGCACGATCTAGTGACTACACTAAATGCCACTGAATTGTGCACCTTAAAATGGTTAATTGTACGTTATGTGAATTTCAACTCAACGAAACAGAATTTATTTATTATTTGTGGGTTAGAAAAGTCACCCAGAAGGCGACAGTTCTTTCCACGTTTTGCTGGGGGTACCTGGCCTGCCCTTCTCCATTCTCCTTACCTGTTGGTATGAAGTCTGAGTTGAGAATTCATGGGCATTAGAATTTGCTCAGGTTGGCACTCTGGATGGAAAAGCTGGAGTTTTTCGAACACCTATAATGAGAAGAAAATTTTTTTCTCGTTTCTGGAAAAGACAAATGATGACCTTTACTCACAGTTGGCCAACTACAAGTGAACGGCCCGCCTGACTGCAGCGCGGCCTCATGCTCCACACGGCCCCTCCCAAAGTGCGTTGGGCACTTAAAACGGGTCTCGGTCCCCTAACCTCGCCTGCTCCCGCTGCTGGGGGCTGGGCAGGGCTTATGTTCACGCTTCGGACATCCATCGTATTACTTAGATATTAGGTATAAAATCACTTTGTAATTTCTGATTTTAGCTCCTGTAACCCGAAAGGAGATTCGGGAACAAAGAACCTATGATAGTAAATTATCGAGGGACACTGTTGGGGTCTTGCACCTGGGGAAGGGCTCCTTCCTCTGTGTCTCACTGAGTCAGAGAACCAAAGCCAAAAGAACGAAAAGGAAGACAAAAAATCAGTCCCATAACAAAGGGAGAGAAATTTATCTGCCCCCCACAGGCGATCAATTTTTGTTTTGAATTCTAAAAACGATAGAGCCATTTAACTTTCAGCCTGAGAACATCGTAGAAAGTATTCGTCGTACTCTCTCTATCTCACCAGAGTTAGGATCAGATTTCGTTCTACCTAGGAATACAGCTAAGCGGGCTGTACCCCTAATATCCGGTTAGGCACAACGACCCCGGATTCAACACGTCTCCGGCGGGTGTGGCGTGTGGGAGGTGAGGAGGGGCACGAGCTTGGCTTCTAACGTCAAAACTCAGGCGGGGCGATCAGCGGTTTCCCCGGGGTATGTGAGAACAAGGTTCCGCTTTGGGCCTTACTAGGATCTGGACTTCATCAGACAGTTCCAACGAATCCCCCTCAAACTGCCCGGTGGAACTGTTCGTGCAGCGGACGGCGACCTTGATGCTGGTCCGACCAGCTGCTTTCGTGTGGGCGACCATGGCGAAGTTCTTCTCAACTGGGAGCTGTAGAAAAACCTAGACAGGGAGGGGGTGGCTTAAGAAATTCTCGTGCGTAAACACTGTGCCCTTCCTTTTGCTGTGACAATAGGGAATCGTATGCTAGGATCGCTCCCTAGAAAAGCTAACGCACCAGGGCCCATTTCGAAGCCCCTTCTGTCCATGTTCTTAGCGGCACAGTCACTCCTAGAGTCGGCCTCTGTCTGCAGTGCTCGGCAGACTCTGGCCAGCCTCTGTGAGACCTGTGCTATCACCAAGCCAAGCCGTGGACAGGACGGAAACGAGGAAAGGGGTTTGCAGGATGGGTTCAGAC
>NW_011888905.1:2658001-2663178 GCF_000151845.1 Pteropus vampyrus | reverse complement strand
TTGCTTTCAGGAGCTCCCTCCAGCAAAGTGTATTGAAAGCCAGTATCATCATCTCATTCTTTAGATGAGTTACAGGTTTCCAGCATTCACGAAACAGGAAAAGGAGAGAAGTAGTAATATTATAGTTTAGAGTGAGTCAGTCTAAAACTTATGATGAAACAAGTTTAATATGAGCTCCCTAAGGTAACATAAGCAACGGACAGACCGTACCTCCGAGTGCCTGGGCACGAGGTCCAGCACGTCCCTTTTGCTCATGGACCAGTGGAACGTGAGCCCGGGGTCGGCGTTGCTAAAGGAGAAAGGCGTCTGGGTACTGGTCACGCCCATGACATAAACTGGCATCTGAAGAGAAAAAGAGGTTTTGTGCTGCGGACCCCGCCCAGCCGGCATCACCCAAACATGGAGCCCCGAAGAGCGTCACTGTCCTGACCTCAGTGGCCGTGACTAGCCGAGTCGCAGCCGCGAGGATCCTAACCGCCCGGAGCTGAACAACTTCAACGTGAACTTCATCCTGCTCGGCGGGGCGGAGAGAGCTTAAGCCAAGGGAGGTCGGAACTGAGGTGCCGATGGCAAATGGCTGCTGTCCACTGTCGCTGGGGGCACTGGACAGCAAATGGCAACAGTGTGTCTGCTTTGCTTTATAAACAATTCCTTAAGGACAGGGACTGTGTCTTATAATGATACCAAGGCATAAGACTTGTGGGTTCTTCACCAAAGATCACATATTTCCTAAGCCTGGTTAAAAGCATGGCAGCTGAGGGGGCTGAACGGGTTTTCCAGGGCTGGCGACACCTTCCTCCCCCACCTGCCAGCATGAGCCCCACACGGAGGAGCAGGGGCGGAGCAAAGACTCGGTACCTGGGAAAACACAGTGACTTTGCCGGTGTCCTCATTCACTGTCTGGATGGTGCCCTGGAGCACAGCCGTGCCAACCACCTTCCCTGTAACTTGTCCCCTCCTATTAACGACAGCCACAGTCTCATTACTGACGGAGAAGTGAATGATCGATTGGGGCTGGGGGCCACCTTCAGACATTACCTGCAATTTAAACACACCAGTGCGCGCCCGAAGCTTGGGCAGGAGTCACATCCTGGTTCCTAGCACTTGGTCCCAAGGGCTGGACTCCTCACCGCCCTGCCCCCCACAACAGGCATCTCCCAAGCAATGCAAGTGCGGAAGAAACGGAGTGCTGCCAACGAGGTGTGGGGCGCCGAGAGGCAGCTTATGCCATGTTCACCGTGGAACAGGGAAGAGAGTAATGTTCTTCTTTATTGTACCCGAGTGGGAGTAGATAAGAGGGCGTGTGTGTGTGTGTGTGTGTGTGTGTGTGTGTGGTGTGTGTGGTTGTGTGTGTGTGTGTGTGTGTGCGTGTGCGCACGCGCGTGCCTGTTGGTGCAGAGGTGGGATGCGGAGAAAGGCTAAGTTTTATTTTTCTGTCTTTAACATCACCTGCATCATGTTAGTGGGAATCAGCGTCATTTTCTCTGGAACGAGTTTGAATGGAGGAAACACCTTGAAGGAGAAAAGCAAAAGGACGAGAGTGACCAACCAGAGTCGATTCCGCGACAATGACCGCACAGCCTGTTCTGCGGGGAACCTCACTGGTACAATGGGGTTGTACACAAAGACGTGTGTTTTCTTCTATTTACAAATACAAATTTACAAAAAATTGTAAATTACTTAAATAAGAATGCTTAAATAAGTTATTAAGCATCCGCTCACTGGAATAAAAGTGGTCATTAAAATGATGTTTGCGATTATCTGCCTTTTTTATTTTTTTTCAAACATATATAAAAATGGAGAGAACAGTATAAAGAACCCTCAAGTACCTATTACCCAGCTTCAACAGCTATCAACACGTGGCTGAACAATTAGCTTTTAAGGACATGAGAAAATATTTTTTTGATAGAAAATTCATATGGAAAAAGCAGTGTGATTCATCCATGTTAAAATAAGCATAGGGAAAAAAATGAAGGAAATATACCGAAATCTTAAAAATGGTCGCCTCTAAGTAGTGAAGTTATAAGTGATTTTAATTCTGCATCTTTATGTTTTTTTGTTCTTTCCAATTTCTAAAGAGTGTATTACTTTTGCACAGAAAACCAAAAACGAATTCCATAATGTTGCAAGTCAGACAACTACAATTTTTTTTAGTCAAATGATTTTTGACTTGTATGAACTAAACAGAAAAAGATGATGTTAAATAAGATAAAGTATCAATTTTGGATGAGATCATTTCCTTACTTCAATTTGCCGAGGAGGTGATGTGAATTTTCTCCCCATCTTGTCCCTGGCAATAGCCACAAGTGTGGTTTGCCCAATAGTGACAGCTCGAAGGATGTAATTTTCAGAGTACTCGTCCTGTTCCTCCATTAGCCTGCAAAGACCCGTGTGTTTTTAGGTGAGAAAGACACCCACGTGTCCTTGGTTTTAAAAATGGCCAGTTATGCATCTTTCGAAGGTATTCAACGTTTTCTGCTCATTTTAACTCTGGTTAGAAGGAACGGCCAGAAAGTAAATTTCCAGAGTCAAGACAAAGTTCATGGCAATAGCAGGAATCTCCCGAAGGGCAAAAGGCTGTCTCGAGTCTCCGGAGGGATGAGGGCAACGTAAGCACAGACTGGCGGAGCCCCAAGCGCTGAGTGGCCTGGGAAGTCCCGCAGCAACCCTTTCGCGGGGTGGGGGCGGGGCAGGGTACCAGTGCCCCTGCTTCTAAATAGATTTTTGAAGGTCCTCTAGCCCGAAGCAGCCCCGAGGGATATTGTCCAGGGAGGAGCTTCGTAAAGCGGAAATATCAACGAGACCCCTGATTTTAGCCCTAACACAAGACACCTGGTGATCTGGAGGGGTATTTGGCAGGTGCTGAATGTGGGAAGGGAGTGTGGGCTGAAAGGTATTGAGACCAAAAAGGAAAGAGGAAAATCCGAAAGAACCACGGGAGACCTGACCAGCTTAGCAGGAGGGCGGTTTTCCTGGCATTAAGCATGGGAAGAAAGGAGTATGGAAATGGCACTCACGTCAGGGTGACGATGGCAGAAGCCAGCTGCAGCTGGAGGTCCATGTTTCTGAAGTATTTGTTTCGGAACGGGCGTTTGGAAGAGCCAAGAACCCTCACGGTTACTAACACAGTTTTACCTATTTCGACCTAGTAGTTAAAAAATAAAAATAAAAGGTAATTTTCACAGCGGTGTCTCCTTCACCAAGGGGCAGCCTAGCTCTTTTGCTCATGCTGCACGGCCCCGGTCGGCCTTTGTGCAGATCAGACTAATCTACGAGCATCGTGTGCATCTCCACCGTGGCTAATGTGCAGCGCTGTTCTTTAAGGGCAGGTATTTCCAACACGCTGGCAAAGGTCCTGGTGCGTGCCCAGCAGCGAGCAGAGGCTGCTGCTGATGCTAGCGTGAGAGCGAGGCCTGCTCCACTCACGAGGAAGCGTGCATCACTCACCTTGTCCATCAGATCGAGCTCCAGCTCTTGTATGTCTGACACCCGGAGGTGGGCCACCGCTGGACCCAGGAAAGCCAAGCACAGGTCATAGACCTCCAAGGTGAGAAGTCCAGGATGTATGGGAACCAACTAGAAGGAAGAGAATAGGAGCTGGGTAAAGAAGGGAACATGCTCCAAGCAAAATCATAGCATCTACTTTCATTGAAAGCGGAGGATACACTTTCTCACTTCCTCGGTGATGGGAACTCTGAGCGGCCACAGCACGTGCTTCAGGGGCAGCACACACGTGCCCTCGATGCGGAGTTTCAGCTAACGGCCGAATGTGCACCGTTAACAAAGATGAACTGATAAAGAGCAGAGTTTAAGTCGACTGTATTCAAGCAGAATCCAACATACACACTCAGCCTCTTAACTATGACAGGGACTGGACTTGACGAGGACAGTCAAGTTCATTTCTGCGGCCCCTGCGGGAGAAAGCACGGCCAGACAATACTTTGTTCCTCCCGGTGCTTCTGCCCCACCCAGCAGTGTGATTTCATACCCATGGCTGCAAACCCTGCTGCAGTCTCCCCTTTTAAAAACAAACATCCTGACTAAAGTAAGTTAAAGTCCTGCAAGCTCTTAGAAAGGAAACGTAAACACATGGTAACGTCAGGTGCTACTGTTATTACTGCAAGTCAGCTCAAAGGCATCCCTCGGCAAACTGACTCTGGAGCCAGCTTAAAACATCCCTCAGCAAACTGACTCTGGAGCCAGCTTAAAACATCCCTCGGCAAACTGACTCTGGAGCCAGCTTAAAACATCCCTCGGCAAACTGACTCTGGAGCCAGCTTAAAAGTTTGAGCTGTCACGTCCTGGCTGGAAACTCCACACTCCCAGGTTGTAAAGTCAACAGTACGTCTAACTATCTACACAGTCTGTGTTTTGAAATTATGGAAATGAACCTTCTTTTAATGGAAATCTTATAATCAGAGGTCTTTTATACTGTCTCAGCTCAACCAGAACCAAAAATTGTCCAGTATTCCAGCTAGTTACCAAAAAACGGGGGGAGGGAGAGAAAAAGAAAAACCTATTTTTGGTTTAAGAATCTACGTAGGTTAAAAAAAGAAAAAGAACCAAGTGTTACTTTTCTAACCACTTCGAGACACACAATGACACCCTCCCAGCCATGCTCCCTCGGTCTGGGACTGTCCCTAGAACTCACCTGGATCGAGCTCTCAGCTTCCATGTAAGTGATGGTGGCAATGTCCTGCTCACTGCTGTTGACTAAGAAATAACCAGACCCTTCCACGAGGCTAAATATTTCCTGCGGAAAAACCAGACACATAATATGCCATTCCCTTCGGTTTATAAATGATTCGAAGCAAAGAACTTCTACATACCCAAGAAAGGGCATGGGGTTAAAAGACTACGGTGCACGGACCGAAGACAACACGAAGATCAAGGCGCGACTCCTAAGGACACTGCAGGCAGTGGCCACACACGTGCACGTGTTTCAGTGACTCTACACGCACACGCGAGCTTTCTAACAGTCACGCTGTTAATTTTCGTGGCCCGGTCCTCCCCGTCCACTGCGGTCCCACTCGGCTAGACCGGTGTGACGTCTACCTTCACATCCGGGTGGTTGTACACGGTGGCATTCTCAGGCACCACGGTCACATCGTCCACCAGCAGCAGCTCCACTGAGGCCGACCTGGGCGAGTTGGAAAGCTCCTGGGAAAGTAGTAAGA
>NW_011888905.1:2641668-2657426 GCF_000151845.1 Pteropus vampyrus | reverse complement strand
GGTTTTCGTGCTGACTCTGCCACTATATTCCTATGTGACTCTGGGCAATCACTTTATTTCTCAGCTCCTTTATTAAGTGAGGGACTGGGCCAGGCAAAAATCTAACTCCCTCTGCTCCAATGGTCTGTGAGTCCCAAAACAGGCTGGCAACGTATGGGGAAATTTTTATTTGATTTAAAAATGAGAGTGAGAAATAAAGAGATAGTTCTTTGGGGCCCTTTACTCTTCTAAACTATTTTGTACACGTCAATGTCATGTCAGTCCCTTACCCCTCAATTTAAAATGGCTACCTATTCCTTATTAGAACAGTTCACACTCCTTAAACTAGTTTGAAGCCTTCCATAATCTGACCTTGCTTTACTCATTCATTTTTACCTCTTTTTTAAAAATTTCACTATCAAGAATCTGCCACTTTACATAAGTCAGTCCTGATTTTGTCCTCAACACCTGGTGATCGTGCCTAAATGTGTGAAGCATCTTCTTGTGATGCTACATACATTCATTCATTTATTCATTCATTCGACAAAGATTTAGGGAGGGCCTACTATATGCTAGGTAGTGTGAAGGCAATTAGGATACTGAAGAAAAGAAAACAGCCCTGGCCCTCAAAGAAACCCAGAGTTTAGAGCAACTGAGCGGGACACCGACCACTGCCAGTGTGGTAAGCGCACCGCAGAAGCACCAAGGGAGCACGCGTAACGGAGGACGTCGAGCACGAAGACGGAATATTGTCCTCAGATTGGGAACACAGAGGGACAGAAAACTCCTAGGGCACTAGAGGAAGATTTTAGCCCAGCGAAGAGGCAAGAGAACATGCAGCATACGCAGGCCAGGGGCACGACCCGCCTCGTCATGGACGGGGACCCGAGGTTGCTGAACATGAGGAACATGTGAGCTCTAAGGGGCGGGAGCAAGAAGGGAGGCCGACGGAGCGGGCAGGGCCCAGTGCGCTACGCTGCAACGTGGATTTTATCCCAAGAGACGCGGGGAGTCCCTGAAGACGGTACAGTGACAGTACAGTCAGTGGCCAAGATGTCAGAGCATAGGCGTGGACGTCAGAGAACTCGCCGTGTCATCTGTTTATTGTGCCCAGAACACGGTAAGAAGGCAATCAACGTTTGATGGACCAGTGAACTTACAAAATCGGGATGACGATGCCGGTCTCCCGTGGTGTCGTGAGGGCTACATGAGCACATGCATGTATTCAGAGCAGTAGCCAAGATTTCTAAGCTCGGGAAATAGTAGGCAAAAAAACTTTTTTGACAGATTCAGATTTGTATTTCAGGAAGATCATTCCGGACGGTAGTGTGGAGGGTGGGTTAGAGACACACGCGGGGCCACCGCAGCGATGCAGGATGGAGGCGATGGGGACGTCAGTGGCGAGTGACGGAGGAAGGGGTGGACCGGAACGGTGTCCACGGTGACACGGACGGTGGGCGCTGTCACGGGGAGCGTCTCTCCTCCCCACCGCCTTTTATACTGAGTGAATCGCAACAGGTGTCGCAGCGCCATAGAATTATCTGTATGTTCGTATCGTGTTCGTATCATGTCCTCCAGCTGAGCTCTTAAACCTGTTCTGAGTGCGAGCGGCCCATGGGTAGGAAAAGGCTAATTCTCATCTGTCCTTCTCTGGTGCTTCCTAGTCCACTGAATGGTCACACCGCACCCCGCGAATGCCCGTGACGGAAGCTGTAAGTCATGCTCTGTACTGCTGTCTTCTTCACATTTGGGATGGACTTGTGGTGGATTGTTTATATTAACGGCCCGCAGCGAATCCTGCCTGTTGGCCTCCGTGTCCTCGAGGGGTCCTCACCACCCCCTGACTCTGGTTTTGGGCCAGTGACTTGCTTTGGTGAATGGGACATCAGCAAATGTGATAGAAGCAGAGGCTTGAGCACGTGAGGTCACGCTGATCTCTTAGAACCTCGTCTAGCGCCCGTGGCCTCTGTCAGCCTCACTCACCTTATTCACTCAGTCTTGCAATTTCCTCGTTCCAACAGGCCTTCGGGTCTCAGCATGTGTGTTACCTTCTCAGGGTGGCCTTCTCTGTCCTAAACTGGGTTCGGTTTTCCTGTTATAAGCTCTTAAAGCACCCCAAATTTGTCTTTCACGACACCCAGCACGACTGTAATGCTCAGAGCCTGGCTTCGCGAGTTAGGCTGTGTCTAGGAGGGCAGAGGCTGCAGTCGCATTATCTATAGCTCATGTACCATGACATCGCCAAGTGCCTGGCAGGGGGTCTTTACCTGTAGTAGCCACGCAACAAGTATGGGCTGACAAATGAGTAACAGTTCCATAATCTTAGGCAAATAGTAGGTAATCGATACACTTTAAAATTAATTTAATTTTATGTTCTATGAGAAATGTTGGACCCTAGCTTCGCAAACAAGGAAGTCTACCTTTACTTCCTAAAAAATACAAAGACCAAATATGGAAGGTGAGGGACAATAAAATCTAAACAGGACCGTCTGCCGCAGGAAGTGCTTAGTGCAGAACCACTGGCAGGTATACGAAAGGGTTTGTAAGTTTTCACAATACCGTGTAACCGGGTCTGCCCACTGCCGTCATCCTTCGCTACCATCTCCACTGAATTATAATTTTCAAAATGAGCTAGTGTTTTGTTTGACGACTTCCATTCTAGCATTAGTGAGCTGAAATTATCAAACTTCCTCCTGTGTTCATCAAACACCGCCAGTTCCAGGACTGTGTCCCTTAGGCTTGATACAGGAATCTGCATTAAAATGGAAAGAAAAAAAAAAAAAAAAAAAAAAAAAAGTTAAAAATGGAAAAAAAAAAAAAAAAAAAAACAAAAAAACCAGTAGCTTAACAGGCTTGGTAAGATAACTCTGAAGCTAGGGATCGTGTTTTCTTCCAATTATTTTCTTTGACAAATTTCAAACCTCCAGACATGTTGAGAGAATAGTATAATGAATACCTGCCTATACATACTTCATCTGGATTCACCATGTGCTTTCTCTCCCTCTCCCTCTCCTCCCCACCATCTACACCCGTGTATGTCTGTGTGATATGTGTGTGTCTGCGTGGTGTGTATGTGTGTGTGTGTGTCTGCGTGGTGTGTATGTGTATGTGTGTGTCTGCGTGGTGTGTGCATGTGTGTGTCTGTGTGATGCGTGTGTGTCCACGTGGTGTGTCTGTGCGTGCATGTTTGTGTATGTGTGTCTGCATGTATGTGCGTATGAGTGTGTGTGTGTTTTGCAAAACGAGGCAGACGCCACGGCACTTCACCCCTAAGCACTTCAGCACGCATTTCCTAAGAGCGAGAATGCTCTCCTACACCGTCTGTCCACTGGCTCTGTGACTGCTTGTCATTATTCTTCATGACGGGGTGGCATAGAGGTGAGCTCTATTACTTATTAATAATGCTAATAAACAGATCTGATAGGGAAAGAAATCGGCAAAACATTTTGGAACTTATTTAGAGAGATCCCAACTGTGTATTGCCAATAATTACAAGCTGCGTAGATACAGTAAGCAAAGTCACTAAGTCACTAAGTGCAGCTAATTCTAACCTAGTTTAATCACTTCTTCTCAGATACTATCAGAAAAATGAATTACAAATAAAAGTTTCCTTAATTTTAATAAGACCAAATGTGGACCTCAGACTACTTATCTCTGAAGCATGGAAGACAAAAGTGCCAGGTCGGCTACAAACACTGCACTTACCAGTTGTTTGTTATGCTGTGGCAGAGGACACGGCTGGGCACCAGCTGGCACCTTGTACACTGGAGTTAGCGACAGGCTGGCAGGGTGGGCACATAGGAAGCGCACCTGCACAACCTCGACAGCGGGGCTGGGGTTCAGGACACCTGGGTGATTCCCGATTCGGAATGTCAGCACCTTTGAGGAACACCAGAGCACGGGTAACTGGGTAGGCACTGGATGCCAGCTGTGCCAATCCGAACGTGTTGGGGTTATTCACATTCCGCTGTAGAGTCCCTTTGACAATATAAATCGGGCAAATTCCTTAAAGACACCACAGTTCTCGGCTACCTGTGCTAAGAGAAGCAGGGGTGCTCTGGGGACACGAAGACGCAGGGAACATTAGAGAAATCGAACTGGCCGATTACTTTAGCCTTTTTCCTTTTTCTTTCGTTACCAGCTGGTACAGAGTGGAAAAACTAACTTGAGTTTCGACTCGTCTCTGGCAGAAGTACTAATGGACAACGATGTGGAAACAACAAGTTCGAGAGCTTCAAAAGGGGTGTTCGGCCTGAATTAGCAACAGCCAGCCATATGTACAGTAAGTTCACTAGAGGGTAAAAAGCAGCTCGACTCACTACAGCACAGGACTTATTAAGTTAAAATCGCCCACTGACTCCCTGTCCGCGGGTTAGCAGGGATGCGTGTCACAGTCAGACGCTGACGTCTCCGCACTAAGCAGACTGCGAATGTTTGTCACTGGCTTTTAACGATTCCATGTGGAACGCGTCGTGAATTCGCACGTCGCCCTGGCACAGGGCCGCGCTCAGCTCCTCTGTGTCGTTGCAGCTACAGTGCATGTGCTGCCGAGGCGAGCGCTCCTGGTCTTGGTGGAAGCGGGCACGGCTGTGGAGACCCATCGCCACCTCTAAACATAGCCAGAGTCAGCCAGCTGAGGGCAACACACTTGCTCCTGTCTGCAGAGATCTAACTGGTTCTTCAAAATTGCTAACTGTAGATGACACCAAATTTCCCTTCCTCACATTCTTTGGAGGTGGGAAACCATATACGTCCTAGTCTAGACAACAAGGAAATGAATTATAGTGATTAAGTGATGGAAATAAGCTCATTACTACAAAAAGACCTTAAACCTTTTAGTCAGTGAACTGTTAGAATTCTCAGATGAGCAAACCAAAATCTTTGGGTGTATTTAAAAAGTTGTCAGCTTTTAGAAAAAGATCCTTCTGACTTATTTCACTCAGCATAATAACCTCTGGGCCCCTCCACGTCGTTGCAGAAGGGGAGCACGGCACAGGGGACACAGCCAGTCATGTGATGGCTGTGTGCAGAGCCACAGGACAGAAAGAGCAATCAGGGGGATCGTTTCACAAACTAAGTAAGTGTCTAACCAATGTACTGTATACTTGAAACTTAAAAAAAAAAATCCTTTCATCGATAACTAGAATTTTCCCTAGCTAGTCCATAAGCAAATCCGTTAGAATCTGAAAAGGAATGGCTAGAAGTACAAAAGATTCGGAGTATTATTATTGCTAAAAGAAATATTAGAGAAAGAACATTTTCCTACTTGCTCCCCTAAATCCAGGCACAGGACCCGGTAGATGTACTGGTTCTGCTTTCTCTTAGCTGGCAGCCGGACTTGTGTTATTCGGATGGTCTCTGCCTTCTCCATGGTCAACTCCAGGAAGAATCGGGACGGCTCCAAGACCCACGGATGAGGGCCCCCCTCGAACACCATCTCCTTGACCGAATGCCAAGTCACCAGTGCCACTTCCACGGGGTTTAGAGCCTGACGGATTTAAAGAAATCAATCCCCGATTGGTTAGGAAACCCAACAGTTTTCTAAAGTGAAAAACTGATTATCTGACTCTAGTGCAAATAACAGGAGGCTTAACTCCCAAACTAAGAAACATACACATCATGCCTGCCTTGTGGGATGCTTTTCAACCTCTGTACTAATTTTTATTGTCTATCTATCCATCTATCTATCTATCTATCTATCTATCTATCTATCTATCTATCTATCTATCTCTTTCTTGCATTTTCCTCTGTAGTAATTTAAATCCTATCTATCATTCAAGCCTTACTCATGTGTCGCCGTACCCATTAATTTGTCTAACCACTCCAGACCACACTCACTCCTGCATCCTCTAAGCTCCTATGGTACTCATCTCGACCATTCATTTGTAGACTTGTTCATCTCCTAATGCTGATGAAATGTGTCAAGTGCTTCATATATGTCTGATAACTCTTTTTATGCTCTTTAGTTATGTGAACTTCTTCAGAGAAGAGAGTATCTTATGCCCAAATTTGGAAAAAGAATTTCTATTCCTCGGTGGGATTAAGTAAATGTTGTACACATAGAAGGTATTGAGTAAATACTGAATACGCATTCTAAACAGATACTTTAGTAAAGTAGCAAAGAAAATCTGCCCTAAAAATAAAAAAATAATCTACACGGTTCATCCTAGTTCTCAAAAAACCCCCGCCTAAGAGGTTGTCAGGACAGGCATTATCCACTCTGGTCTACAGAGCGCTGTACCCCATTTATAGATGAATGATGTATAAGGGGAATGATGTATTCTCAAAGTGTAAGTTATCTTTGTATGGCACAGTGTCTACAACAGTGACTAAGTCACAAAATACAGTACAGAGTTGAAGCGACTGTTCTAAAAATGTAAGAGAACCATGTTTTAGTATTTCCTTCCTGAACTAGTCAGTCATATTTATTATTCAATACTATAAAAGTAAACATTCCCATGTCCACTGACAGTTTCTCTTAAATAATGGCTGCGTAATTCGATCCAGCAAGTATTCATTGATGGCCCCTGGTATACAATTAACAGAAAGCCCAACAGGGTCCTGCCTGCATGTAAACGTCTAATCATTATGTTGTACACTTGAAACTAACATAATATTGTGTGTCAACTATAATTTTAAAAGAAATTTAAAAAATAAGGTCCCATCTCACAGTGGAGCTCTCAGCCTGGGACAGACAGACCTGAAGCGGGCACAGAGTGTGACAGTAACGAAGAGGCCGAACGCAGAGGGCCACACGAGCCTCTACTGGGAGAAATGGAGCTAGGCAGGTTTCACCGAAGGCCTCCGGAGAAGGCAAAACAGAAATGACTCCCCTTTTCTGGGCGTGTGGTCCAGGACTAATCGGATTGGCTGAACTGGAGTGGCATGCACAAGGACAATTGAGAACTAAACCGTGTACTAAAACACAGTATTGATGACAAAGGTAGAATACATTTTTTTTTTTCAGCAGGTAAAGGAAAAGTGTGTGTAAGCAAAGCACTAGGGAGAAAAAAAACTCGTCATCTTACTTCCTGCCCTTTTATTCAAGGGAGCTCTGAATTGTAGACACTTGATAAATATGAAATAAGGCCGTGGATAATGATAAAAGCAAGAAAAAAAACTAATGAAATGATGATGAGCCACAGTCAAGCACTTTCACTTAATCAGGCAATGAATTAAGAGAACAAATGAAATGTGCTTGAACCACATGTTTAATACGCTACACAACAGGTCAACTGAAAAGGCGAATTTCAATGAGAAAGCTATCTTTTTGGAATTAATAACTTGCTTCTTCCGTTAGCTGTTGACTTTCTCCCTGGGGGCGTCTCCTTAGGCCAGGGGGCAGTAAGGCGGGGTCTGTGGGTCTCTATCAGCGTGAGCTTACACGCATCAACTCTAGCTCCCAAAGGAACCAAACACGCAGAAAGCAGACCAGGCTCTACCTACTTTTATTCTGAACCGCCACCTGTCATAATATCCCACTCACAATGGACCAGTTCTTAAGGCCCCAAATAATAACTGTTGTGCCGAAAATCCATGACTACAAAGGGTAAAGGTGGTTGACTTCCCTCCCTGGGACAGAATGGTCTCTTTCTGAGTTCTTCGAGAGAGAGTATACTAATATTTTACGTCTTATTCAGGGTGGCGCTTCCAGAGATATGTACATCTGTAAAAATTTAAATAGTACCTTATATTTTACACATTAAAAAGAAGGAAGGGGACACCTAAAACTTGCTGCTACCACTTCAATGTTTCTGTGGCAGAAACTACAGGAGCAAACTCGGCGGAACTCGGGTCTGAGGAGGGAGCTATGGGCAGGAGAGAGGCGACAAAGAGAACACAAACTCCCCTGCTCTTCCCGGAGGTCACCAGAGCTGGGAGGCCCCACGGGGACAGCGAGGGGTCCCTGGAAGATATGCGGTGATGTGCCATGAGACTCCTCGCTCACCTTTAGGGGTCCATAAGCAGCGAACGTGGCGCTGCTCCCCAAGTATTCTTCGTACTCAGACACGCTCACTGTCACCAGGGTGTGGCCTAGAGATTTGGCCACTATGTGTGTGCTGGAGCAGTGCTTTAGGCCACGTCTTTGAACACCTGCAAATCAAATAACATGACTTCAGACGGTAATGGTTCTCAAGGAAATCAGTCTATATAGATAAAAGAATTTTAATACATTAAAAAAAATCTTGATCTCATATATTAATTACTAGGCCCCAATTGTTTAGATTGAGTTAATATAAAAATCTGTTCCTTCTATTAACAGACAGATACGTGAGACATAACTGTGTGTACTGTAAGGATACACACATGAGCAAAGATCCTAACCTCAAGGCATATGTAGTTTAGAAGGGAAGAGTGAACATTTACATAAATTAAAATATTAGTAGAAAATTATAAGCATCATAGGAGTCTAGAAAGTAGAAACATTACTTCTAGCTGGAGAGATCAAGGAAGGTTTAGAGATGTAGAAGAGAAAATCTCACTCGAGCTGACAAATGAGTGAACATAGAAATATAAACTGGTATAAATGGAATGCAATGTCAAGGAGGTATATGGGAAATTTAAACTTAAAGTAGTTGGTTTTGCCAGAGCCATGGATGAGGCCAAAGCATGAAGTTATAAAAGTGCTTGGTTTATATTGGATACTGAACTAAAAGGATTTCGGCTCTGTTCCAATGGAAATCAGAAGCCTCTAAAAATTTTTGAGCAGAAAGAATAATATCGAAGTTGAGCTTCATGAAGAGCCATTTGGGAGCCATGATTATCAAAGGCAAGAACAGCTAGGAGGATGTCGTTATGCTCTAGGTGAGAGATAATGAGGGCCTGAAAATGAGAGATACCCTGGGAACAGAGGAGAGGAGAGATACTCACTAGTATAATGGGCAAAGGAGAAGTTCAAGTTGACAGCTGCCCTGCAGATGTACTGTGAGAATTCAGTGAGTCAATATATAAGAAGTGTGCGGAGAAGAGTCTAGCGAATAGTAAATGTTAAGTAAATGCTGGATGCTACTGCCGTCATCAACGCTGATGAAAATCAGTGGTGATCAAGGCCAAATGTGAAGTTCAATAACAGGAAATGATGTCCATCTTTACGAATAGCTTATTCACATTCTCTGTTTATTAGAAAAATATGTTTTCTCTTTGTTTGAACACATTTAATATACACATATATTAAATGGCACTATATTCCTCTTAGAAAGAGGCATGGTATGTATATTAAAGAGACAGAGGAAAAGAGCTTGAGGCTGGAAACAGAGACCTTAGCAGGAACTTAAAGCTGATCCTGTCTGGCCACCATGAACCCTGAACACGTTACTCAAGTTCTGTGCCTTTGTGTCTACGTTATATCACCTACTACAAGGCAGTTGACAGGACAAATAAAAGTACTGTAAAGACAAGGCAATATGCAAATTTAGACAATAATTTATAGTTTCTGAATTGATGATTTATTCTTTAATTCAGAGACAAAGAAAAGAGAAAATACGAAGCCTCCTCTCACCTTCCTTGAGAAGAGCGAAGACTCCTTGCTTATCCATGTTAAGGTCCAAGGGCAAATGAGAGCAGTCTGTGAACGCAACAGCCTCTTTGGTCTCCTTATCGACGTGGTACATCGCGATGGGGACTTCTATCAGCTGGCCAATCTCCGCATCGGCGTGAAATGGTAGCAGTTCCATTTTGTTCAGTTTCAGGACATGTATCTAGAAGGAGAAATTCATCTTTCAAGAAAGTTATGTCGGGAGAGTCTTAGGAGAAAGCACTCCTTGAATATTTAAACACACACATACATGAACACATATGTATATTTTATGCACACACATATATACTATATGCTATGTGTGGGGGTGTGTGTGGCGGCAGCAGCAGGTGCTGAACATGTCGCTAGTTTCATTGCTTAATCGACTGATCTCTCTAAAGCATCTAACACCGTAAGGCAGGGGTCTGGCCAACTGCTCTTAGCTTTTGTGAGCTAAGAACGGTTTTTGCATTTTAAAGGGTTGTCAGATAAAAACGAGAATCAAGAACACGAGAGAGAGATCGTACACGGCGTATAAACACTACATATTGACTGCCCAGCCTTTTACAGAGAAGATTTTCTGACCTCTGATACAGAGCATGTCCTTTCTCTTGAGATCTATTTAAAATAGCTTTTATTTTTGTCTTTGCTATAGATTGTTTGTGTCCCCCGCAATTCATATGTTGAAATGCCAACCCTCAAGGTGATGGTATGAATAGGTGAGGCCTTTGGGAAGCGAAGAGGTCATAAGTAGAGCCCTCATAAAGGGGAATAGTGCCTTTATAAGATCCCACAGTGCTCCCCAGTCCTTTCTGCCAAAAGACAGCCTTCTACAAACCAGGGAGCTTTCCCTCACCAGACACTGAATCTGCCAGTGGACTTCCCAGTCTCCAAAACTGCGAGACATCCATTTCTGTTGTTTATAAGCCGCCCAGTCTATGGTACTTTGTTATAGCAGCCCGGACAGACTGAGGTTGGGGGTGGGAGGGGTGGTGGTGGTGGTGTGTGTGTGTGTGTGTGTGTGTGTGTGTCACTTTCCACATTTCTTCTGCTAGTTCCTCTTACTCTGCCTACATCTCTTAAAGTGACACCTACTACACAGGGTCCATTGTCTCTTCTGACCCTATATGCTTTTCCTGGGAAATCTTATTCAGGTCCAAAACTTCAATGACCACCCACATGCTGATAACTCCAAATATTCACCTCTAGCCTAACTTAGCCTTTTAGTTGCATTTCACACCCCTATTTCCAGATGCAAACATCCACTTGGATCCTCCAGGGGTGAATCACTGGAAATACAGCCAAAGCTGAATTTGTCCTCTTCCTCTTTTTCTTCTGTTTTCTATCCACTCAGCTACCAAAGCTAGAAACCTGTCTTTAAATCTTGCACTTTCCCTCACCCCCTGGGCACCGAATCTGGCTAAGGCTACCTCTAAACGACCCTCGATTTGTCCCCTCTCCTCTACTCAATCCCATTGCCTTAGGTCAGGCGTAACTGGACACTGTGCCTTCGCTCTCTCCCTTCCGTCCACTCTCGTCCACCAGTACGGCACCAGCAACTATCTTTTGTTCCTTTTTTCTAAATATAGTTGTTATTGTCTGACTGTAAAAAATAATTAGATGTCTTTCTAAACACAGGCTTGACCATATTATCGGCCTTATTAAAAACCCGTGTTGGCTCCCCACTGTCTACAGCAGGGTCAGCAAACATTTTCTGTAAAGGGCTAGATAACAAATATTTTAGGCTTTCAGAGGCCACACAGTCTCTGTGGCAACTACCCAACTCTGTAGCTGTGGCTTGAAAGCAGCTATAGACAAAACAGAAACGCACGAAAGTGGCTCTGTTCTGACAGAACTGTATCTATGAAAAGGTGGGTTGAGCCTGACCCTCAGGCCTCAGTCTGGCTCCATTGTTCTGTCTTGTTCAAGTTCCCGCCTATTCTTGAGAGTCTCCGACTAGTCACATCTGCAAGGGGCTTTCTTTTAGAAACTAATAGTATTTTTATTGTGTAATTCAAGTAGCTCTCGATAGCATACTGCTTTAAAATATCTCACATATCATTTCTTTAAAATGTTATTTAACTTTGCATGTGAATGTATCTCCCTCATTAGACTTTAGATTCTTTAAAGTAGGGATGACATGTTATATTTCTTTCAACACCATACTTTGTGTGATGTTAAGTGCCCAAGAGTACTCGATAAATGTTCAGTGAATGAGAGCAAATGACAAATCCTGCAGGGAACAACAACATACAGTAACATATGTTAATAGTGGAAGAAGAATATGAAAATTGTTATATAATATAGTAAAGAGAGTTTTCAATATTTTAGAAAGAAGACTGACGAACAAAATGACGAGACTAGAAATAAGGTTACTGTAAAGCTCATATATATAATAATAACAAAATACAATAACAAAACCAGATAAGATTAATTATTGAATATATTCCAAGCATTAGGGTAAACATCATCTCATTTAATTCTGACAATAACCCTCTGGGGTGATACTATCGTCATCCCCATTTCAGAGACGAGAAAACAAACACAGACATTAAAAAACCATCTACTAAGGGAAGCGGGAGTCAGCCCAGGTCTAGAGATATTTAAGGAGCGTGGACTCCCAGAGTGAATCTGAGCATCATTTTGAAATAGCCAACTTGGACTAGGAAAAATTTTCAAATGTGTTACTGTAGTTAAGTTCAGACAACCATGTCCCAGGGGTGATGAGAAGGTTCTCTGGAGAGCTGTTTACCTGAGTCTCTCCATATCGAAAGGGATTCTGTACGTCTCGGGCTAGCACGGCACTGCGGCCCCTGACCCGACCTGCGGCCACCACTCCTTTAGTGGTTACCACGGCTACTGACTCATTCGAAGAGGTCCAGGTGAAGTTGCCACTGCCACCCTCCACCTGCGAAGAAGCACAACCTTACACTCAGTCTCTACAGAAGGGAAAATGCGATGTACGCGTAGATGTAAAATCTGGTAAAACAAAGTTTAAGAAATAACAAAAATATTTAATAAATTATTGCTGGACGGATGAAGAAACTGATGCCACAGGGACAACGGGCAAGGGAAACGCTAGAAGCAGCTCATATATGAAATGGCAGTGTCACAGAAGGTCAGACAAGGGCACAGGGGAGCTTGACGACACTTAATAAAATTCATAAGGAAAGGATAATGGAAGAGAGATGGAAAGCAAACCAAGTCTCGTTAGGATGACAGTATCCGAGAGCATGATTTATTCGGTTGTCACCAAAAAAGGAGTTCTACTATTAGGAAGAGGAGGAAACAAAATTTGACATTAGCCAAATTTCAATAAATGAAGCCATCAGAGAAACTGACTCATCTCTCTGTGAATTCTCACATTCTAGGACACCATACCTGTACTTTATAACGATATAGCATTCCTGTGGGATGATGAGGAAATGCCAGGAAGCTGGGTGTGAGCTTGATGGGGAAATAAATCCTCACTTCTTGCTGGTGCACGATTGGAACTTTCATAGGCGGAATATTTTTATTCTATAAGAACAGAAAAAAAGAGCAAAATAAATTTTATAAGTCCTGTTCTTACGATACACATTCATGTTCAAAACGTCAGCAAAATGGTGTGCCAATGAATTACTCAACCTGTTTCTATGTCTAAAAGAAACAAAGAAATAAATGTTCCTGTTCACTAAAGAAGCACAACTACTATGGTTCGGTGACAATGAAAGGAATTTTGCTAGCCCCGAAATAAGTAGCACAATCAGGGGAAGTTAAAATTTCCTGAAATAAAAGAGTTCTATCGACCCAGGGAAAGAAATCATAGTTTCAGCAAGAAAGACATGTAGCTATATCGCCATCGGTTAAGTACATGAACTGTAAAAGCGAAGTGATGTTACAAGCTATTCGGAAGAAAAGAAAGAGGACATTTAAAGATGCGGGGGCACCTGCATCATGGACCTGTACATACATAAAAGCTAAAACTATAAAAATTCTAGTCATTTTTGTGGCCTTTGTTTACGCAAAGATTTCTGGGAGAGGAAACAAAAACATGAATCATGAAAGAAAAAAATTAATAAATTACACTTCATCAAAATTAAACATTTTGCTTTTTCAAATAAATAAATTGGTGGATTAACCCTCTGGATGTTTAGAACAGAAGGCATTCTACGTGGGCCTGACTGACACCTGGAAAAGTGCACGTGAGACAATTTTTTAAAGGGACCTCAGATGATAAAAATACACAACGGCCACAAATGCAGATACGTGCCATCACAGGGACCGGGACGGGGATGTACGGCGGTGTGGACTGCTGAGTGTCCTACCGATGGGTTCTTTTATTTGAGTGGAAGACAAAGGTGGGATATGCTCCCGTGTGCCTGCAGATCAGGACGCTGGCCAAGCCCCATCGGGGTTCCCAGCATTCGAAGACCGCCCTTCTCACCCCTACCTGGGGCCTGACGGACATCAAGGAGGCGTTTATGCTCGTGACGCCGGCTCTGAGGGCTTTCGCTACGTGGTAAGAGCAGTTCACAGTCGACAGCTGCTCTTCGAAGTACTCGCTTGAGAACTGGTACTTAATCCTGAGATTCTGAAAAGCAGCCCAACGGCAACGCAAACCTCAAGAGACACGTTTTATCCCCTAAAGCCACCCTCATCCCAAAGCATTAAAAAGAAAAAAAAAGTGGGGCTATGCATTCTGGGGATAAAGAAATAAAAACGAAACCTTTGCTCTCCCTCGTGGAAATTCTAGATTGGAAAGATGTAATTTTAAAGCGGTCCTAGTTTTTGAAAGATACTTGAATGGGAAATAATCACGAAAAGAGTCAAAGCTTATGTAAATTTTAGTGGGATTTGTGCCAATCCATAAGCTGACGGTTGGGGGTGGGGGGAATGGCAGCTGGAGAGTGAGCTCAAGGACACTTGACATCTGATGTCCCCGCCTACACTCTCAGCACCACCAAACTGTGGTGACCGCCTCTGAAGTGAAGCTATGGAATGAGGGTCACCTCCAGAGTGTCATCGCTGGCACTCCCTTCGGCTCTTTTCTCTAATTCTGACCGAATTATAACTTTCACTTCTGGCTGAGAGCATTCTTCACGGACAGAACGATTTAATAATGATAATAAAGTTGCAACTTGCATTTCCAAAGGTAAAATCTGGAAACAAAGGGAGAAAAAAAAAAAAGACCCCCCCAACCAAAAAGATGGCCCGCTCAAGCAGTCATCCATCCACACGAGGGGCGA
This sequence comes from Pteropus vampyrus, assembly GCF_000151845.1. Lineage (NCBI taxonomy): Eukaryota > Metazoa > Chordata > Mammalia > Chiroptera > Pteropodidae > Pteropus > Pteropus vampyrus. The sequence continues at coordinate 2,642,705 of NW_011888905.1, read as the reverse complement.
GCGAATGCGAGACTCACATCTGAAACGTAGACCTTCGCGCTGCTTTTATCGAACACCCCCACCGTGATGACGTACGTCTGCCCCGCCTCCAGGCTCCACCGGTCTCCAGGCTGGACCGTGAGGCCTACCCGCAAACCGAGAAAGGAACGTATTAGAATCGTTTCCAAAGTGGATCTTTTACTTCGCTCTAGCAAATCGTATAATAATTCGGGGTTCTGAAGATCCCGGCTTAACTCAGCCCTGGTGTAAAGAAACGCTCACTTTTATCTGTATACAGAAGCGAACCACAGCTGTGTTCATTCCCCGCGTGTCAGGCGAGATTTTAGTTTCTTTAGCTCAGACTCACGTCTCACCTGGCCAGGGGCCCTTAGTGTTGTGTCTTCCTTGTAGGTCTCTTTCCTAACCTGACCCTCTATTACATGGATCTTTATATTTTTTCACAATCTGTTTCAAGATGCAGATAATATTTAACCCGAACCATGTGAGAAAATGTCAAAGTTAGCTTGAATTTCAAGCTAATTAGGTCTCAAAATGAAGATTAAAGAAGCCCTCTAGTTTCATTTTAGTGAAATAGTTTAAGCTATTTAGCTTTCGGAAAACTGTCGTCTAAAAATACCTAAAAATCCAGGCTCTACAACATATATGGTGCAATTTGGGAATCCAGACACGGATCTCATGTGGACATCTTCATTTCTGCTTAAGGAAGTCGTATGAGCCAGAGCTGGGTGAAAAGAGAAAGGTGAGCTCCCAAAGGAAAAAATAACAAACGCACGAACAAAAATCCCATCTTTTCTTATCCTTGAAAAGCAAAAACTTAAACGTGCACACTTCCGAGAAAAGTCGGCGGGACTCGGTCGCACAGGAATCGGGTACGCTTGCATTTCAAGCTTGAGGAGGATGGAATGAGAGGAAACGACCATGCTCCCTGCTTTTAACATTCATGTAGCCGCACGACGTTTTCTCCGAGTGATTCTTACGCAGGAGCCCATCGTGGGAAGCTGGACGAAGTGGCCCGGTCTGGCTGAAGGCTTGCGAAG
>NW_011888905.1:2627383-2640534 GCF_000151845.1 Pteropus vampyrus | reverse complement strand
ATTCTTTCTGGCGTCCTTTCCGGGCCCCTCTTCTTCCACGGGGACCTTCGAGCGGGCACGCGCCAGCGGTCTCCGGCCCTCTTCTCCTTCCCGCTCCGCACCGTCTCCCGAGGTGACCGTCCACAGCAGCTTCGACACCACCTAGCTATAAACTGGTAACTTGCAAACTGGTAACTGTCTTCGCCCTGAATTTTACTCCTCCAGTTCTGGAGTAAAAACGTCTGCTTGGATGTCTCTCTCACAAGGACTTCAAGTTCACGTGAAAAACTAAACTCATTTTCTTTTCCCTTAAACCGCTCCTTCTCTTATATTACCCGTGTCTGTGGGCAGGACCGCCAGCCACCCTAAGCCTGGTGCCAGAACAAACCATGACCAGGCACCAGCCATGTCCTCAAGACAGAAATAAATATAATGGATTTCAATTATAAATAAATATGAACTGAGAACTTAAAAAAAAAAAAAAGATAAAAAAAAAATAACCATGTCGATCTGCCCTGGGGATTTAGAGACGTGCCCGACACATAGTTGGGGCTCAATAAATATTAAATGACTTATTTTGTAGGTACTATTGTATTTGTTGACAAATGTCCTAGGCACCTTTAAATGACTAGAGAACAAATCACTTTGGACCAAAACCCTCCTTTAATACGTTTTAGACACATAATAATAAATGGCTAATTAACACAATTCTGGAAAAAACACAATACCTTTCCAGCCACTGGGCCCTGCATAGCCTACGCCCTCCCCTGCCCTGGTCCCCCTCCGACTCCTCCGAGTCCCTGCACTCCGGCCTGGGTCTTCCTTGCGCCCCTTTAAACATGCCGGACTGGGTCCTGCTTCAGACCTTTGCGGGTCCTGTTTCCTCTTCCTGGAGCCCTCGCATCCGGGTACCTGAAGGACTCGTTGCCCCGACGCCACCTTATCAGACAAGGTGTCCCTACTCCTGAGGGAAAGAGTGGCCTGTACCCCCACGGCTTGGAATGGTGTTGGGTGTATAGTAGGAAAATAAAACTTGCTGAATAAATTAACTTCTTTCAGATTAAAGTATTAAAAAATAGGAAACATTTCAAAATTGAACACTGAGAAATGGAATCCAAATGTTTCAATCTTCTGAGAATTTAAATCTTCGTTCTGTTGTTTCCATCGACTATGAGAGCTTAATCAATCCTTACAGAGCGGGTTTAGTGAATTTTAAAAAACTACTCTCAACACAATTTAACAACTATTAATCAAGCATCTATGGCAGACAATGCCATCTTTTCTCAATTATTCACGTGAAAATAGGAAAGAACGAATTAATAAAGTTCTCACGTATTCCTCCAACATGTCTACCCCGGTCTCCCGATTCTAAATGACCGTGGCTGCAAATAAGCACTAAACTCAACAGATCCTAAGTTCCAACTACTCTTTTCTCTACCACTTTTTGACAATAATTTACAGTCCTTTGTTAAAAAATAAAACCCACCGAAAACAAGTGTAGCAGTATTATAATCATTCGACAAATTATTTTACCAAGGAGCCTGTCTAGCGTGCTCAGGGAAAGGTAGGTTGGCAGCTAAAACGTGAAAAGGATACTTTTATGGACAAAGATAAGATTCGTTTGGCCCAGCTGGACGGCAGTCACCATCGCTGTTTCCTCATTCAGTACGGCCACTTGCCCAGAAGGAGACTCATTATATGCAACTCTGTGGTCTTGCAACTCCAGTGTATAATGTTCCAGGGGAAACGCCACCTCTGAAACACACAGAAGACACATAAACGTGACGAGAGCAGCCATTCCAACAGACAGCGGTGGGGTTGGATGGTGAGAAAATCCGGAAGTGGGCCCAACCTCCTTCCCACTATAGTGAATTTCCACATGGAGCCATTGTGGGGGGTGGGGGGTGGGCGGGCACTACACCGGTGTACTGAGGCTATTGCTTTCTTCTTACAGACCAGTGACCTGAGGGTAGCAGCAGGAACCCCACTGGGCACGTCAGGAAAGGGTTAACCCTACCGGAGCCTACGCACACTTTACAAGCTCAGTGAGACTTTGGGGATCAACAGAGTATTAAATTTTCAGTTAATGAACTGAGTTTCTCAAGAAACAATTTTTGCAAAGATCGTTCGAGTCCCTCCAGGTAAAGTTTTTTTTTAATTGTCCTAGAAAAGCTAGAAAGTTTTTGGTTATTGTTTTAATAGAGAAGTCAGCTGCCCAAGGTCACTGAAGCTGAGCAGCCACGCTGCAGCGTCTGCTCTGTTAAAGATGTGGGGACCATGTGTCCAGTATTCGCTCTAGCACAGCAATCTAGGACTACCTCACCACGCAATCTAAAAACACCGAAACAAGAATTTTGCATACACGACGTAGAGGTGCTTCTCTTGCTGTCAACAGTAAGGATGTGGGAAATGTCAGTCTTAGGAAAAGATTAATCGCCTTACCTGTCACCCTTCCCTGAACCATTTTTGCAACTCGGTATTTAATATAGGCTCCTACTAAGAGATAAATATCATGGGATGGTATAAGAAATATATTCTCCAAAACGAGCAGACGTATCAATGCTGCTGCCACTTTCTGAAAAAGGAAGGAAAAAAAACAAAGTTTCTAAACTTGAGGCATAACCCCCAAAGCCACCTTCCTTGGTAAAAGTTTACTTCTTGTAAGTTTATTTTAAAATATTTTATAAAAATTAAAAAATGTTTTCCTAACCACAATCATAATTTCGGTTAGCCTTAAGAAGTGATCATGAATCTTAATACTATTTTAACTTTCTAAGTCACTTTCTAAGGCACTCGAACTAAGAAAGGAAAATGACAAGTCTTCTAGAGGAGAAGAGCAGGTAAAGAAAAAGGCAAGGAAGCCGAAAGGAGGCAAGGCAAGATGGCCGAAGTTCTTTTGACCACCCTCCAATGAGTGGACCTTCCAGATCAGGTCACTCTGCCCCCTGCCGCACACGCTGATGCTTGCGAAGGCGAGCCCAACGCAACGTTAGCAGGCTGCTCTCCAGGACGTCAGTACACCTGTGTTCTCGCCACTTGCATTAAATTCTTACCAAAAGACATATGTTTTTCTCAAGCCTATTTATGCCAGTTGCGCTTTTAATTATAATTACATGAAAACAGAAACCATGAATGCAAAAAGAGAGCTACTGTTTCTACAAAAAAATTAAATGTTTTGAAAAGAAGTTAAAGTCAAGCTGCTAATAATGTGCTGATACCAAAATAGGTGTAGGTGAGAAATGCAAAAGATTGAGGGGGGGATCCTTGAAAAATACAGAATTCTGTACTCAAACTGTTTCATATGTGTCTAATTTTTCCTTGACTATAAAACGAAATGAAAAATGAAAAGAAAAAGAGAGACTGTCATTTATGCCAGAAAGAGTTCGTATATTTCTAACCAGTGAACTCAAAATCACAGAAAGGACTGGACCTACAGCAAAGGATTGGTGAATAAGACGCAGTTATGTGTTTTAACAGAAAACGCCCGTTGTATCTGTACTTGTAATTAGGTAATAACATATTTAAGGAAGATAAGTTTTTTTTTTATGTTTACCGACTTCAAATGACTTTTTCAATTAAACAACCAACTACTGGCCCAAATCGCATCGTGTTTGAGGGCTTCTACTACAGGTAAACAAACGTAAGAAACTTTATTTTCTGTAGGCAAGACTATTAAGTGAAAGTTTACGGCACAAACTTTTACCTTATAGAATGGTTCATAAATCCGAACTTTTACAATAGCGGCACCAGTTCTAATCCCAGACACCAAAATTATATCTCCCTGTTTCTCGTCTTTTTCCATCTCGGTTATATACGCTGGAGGAGAATATTCTGCTTCAGAGTATTTTAGAATCCTAAAGAGATAACATAAGGTTTGTTTCTAGTAGATACTTGATTCAAATAATCAGGCCCTAAGCGACTTTAAACGGTCTCTTCAAATGTCTACAGAGTGAGTGTCAAAAGTTTTAAAACGTATTTTCCGCAAGGACTAGATAGAAAAGTATTTAATGTGCTTCTGGCTAAAAGCGCCGTGGAACTAAAAGCTGGATTGTCCGAGGGCTATTTCCTGGTACTGAAGACAAAATTTCATACTATTTTCCACTCATGGTATTCTAGCAACAAAACGGCCAAAAGATGCGCCCGACTCAGACTGCACAGTCCTCAGTTCACACTCTCCTTTGCGGTGGCTCAGAGTAAACTATCATAAAGGTACCTACGTCCACACCACACTACATCCTGTATCCTTACTCTGTCGAAGACACTTCCCCCTGGTTAACTGATCGGTTCCAAAAAAGTCCAGACAGCGGGATTATCAAAGCCCACACAAGTGGCTGCTGTTCAGTGTGCCACAAAGGCAGATGTCGCTTTCAAAGTCAGATGGTCTATGTTTGGTTTCGAGGTTACCTGATTTTGCCAGACAGTTCTTCTCTTAATGATTCGTTATCCTGGGCGACGCTCCACTCAAACATCATCCCCGCCAAACTGCTGAAAGTATTTCCTGTAGGGTAAGCCAAAAGCGGACAGGACAGACTCGCGCTCAAAACACTCGGGTACTTTTAGTGAGAAAGAAAAACCTAAGCAGAAAATTAGTTTTAGGCCTCTTTCATTAACAGACAGAAGCACTCATTAATGAATTAGAACACACGTACCGAGGAGATCCCTACAGAAACAAGGTAAGTGTTATTGCTACACGAGCTTTCTGAAAGAAAAGAGGACTCAAGCTGATCAACTTCTGGTTGACAAAATTATGCCACTTCTTCTGTTTCTTCATAAAGGCCAGCTTATAGTTGGCCGCAGGGTTGACAGCCATCCCTAACCCCTGGTCCCTTCAACAAAAATTTTTATAAAAATGAGATTCTGCAATATTTCTAATACGTTCACTTTTCAGATTTAAAAAATTACTCTTTCCTAAATAGCTTAGAAAGAGGCAATAAGTTTACATTTTTTCAATGTCACATTATAACATTAGCATAGTATATTAAAACCAATATAAAATCAGGCTCAAGAAAGATAAAACCATAAAACCTTTTCACAGGTTTACATTTCATTCTCCTAGCTTATAGAGAGTAGACTGATCAAAACAGAGCTAGCAACAAGTTCCAAAAAATGTTCTTAATTGCTGACCATCAGCAGAAGCTAAGTGACAGAATTTAGGTATTTAAGAAAACTTATGCGATAACTGACAATTAAAAATAGCAGGATGGCTGTGATTCTATAGTGTAGCGGTTAGCACGTCTGCTTTACACGCAGGAAGTCCTGGGTTCACGCCCCACGGAGCCACGGTCCATGGTCTACGGCCACGCCACCCTGAACAAGCCCGATGTCTGATCTCGGATGCTAAGCAGGGTTGGGCCTGGTTAGTACTTGGATGGGAGTCCACCCAGGAAGAGCAGGTATCGTAGGCATAACAATAATAAATAAATAAAAATAGCAGGAAGTTTTTATGAAAGTATCAGCTAACGCACTGAACTACACTCAGAATTATTAATCCCGCATGTACGTGAGCTTCGTGTGAGAAAACAAACGTTCTCTCCAATCCAGTCCTATCTCTCAAGCTGCGGTCTGCGCGGACGAAGCGCCAGGCGCCCACTGTGCCTCCCCAAGGCTGTGGAAGCCCCCGGTTCTTTACCTTCGGCATCCAGCGCCCTCACCATCAATTCCAGGGGCGCATCATCTACGTAGAGTTCTCGCGTCCGAGACACAATCTCGATGCTGTTTATCACGTCGACCCTAACATCACAGCGCAGTTCATGGTCGGTCACTACGACGAACCCAAAAACTGAGAGTTTAATTCAACAGGCCATGAATCTATTAAATATCTCAAAGCTTATTCTAAACGTTAGGAAACAAAGGCTGGAGTGGCTGTTTTCTACCTGGGGAAGAAAACAGCATAATGACCAAATAAAAGAACTTCTGCTTACAATAAGAGACATCAGACCAGTGGCTCCCAGACACTGAGCTATAATGCTGTTTTCATTCATCCACGAAAAAAATGAGAAAAATAATTTTAAGATAGCAAATAATTAAATTTGTTCACTTTAATAGAATATACTTTATTCTTACATTCTTAGTTTTGAAGTGTTAAAATGTTTTTCCTTGTATTAAGTTATGGGAATAGATTTTTAAAACTATATTTAGGAAAATAAAATGGTAGCAGCCGTGTGTCAGTCCTGCCGAAAAATTTCTCTATTTTTCATGAGATAAAAGCCTGGGAACCATGTATTAGATCCAGAGTTCCAGTCAGTACGGCCATAATGGAATTCATAAACACAGACTGAAACGGTACAGAATAAAATGAAAATTGTTTTGCACTGTCTTTTAACAGTATGCCCCTCATCACACCTGCCATGTATTAGAAAGCTGTCTACACAGCCGCCCCCTGTGCTGTTGCAACTATGCTTAAGTTTTAGCTTCATCTTCAAGAAACAAAAAAGCAAAGTAACTACCACTACAATATCCAAAAGTACTAATAAACATCACGGGTAAACTCTGTCCCTAGCTGTGGATCTGCTTTTATGGATTTTTTAAATGAAGGGATTATGTTAATCAGATGATACATGTAAATGCCCCTCAAATAAGGCTAAGGAGCATCGAAATATGCTATTGCAGTAAAAGCTATACTTTCTTTCACAAGAAACATAAAAATTGAATTAATTATACAGAAACCACATTATATTTATACTAGGGTTCAACAAATAAGTAAATATGTTGTAGGTGATGAGTCAGTTTTCTCACTGTGATGCAAGATCAGAACCAAAGGAACCAGTACGAGCTCATTTCTTTTAATATATACGTAGCTAGATGGAAATAAATATGAATGTGTGTACACGTGGGTCAGTATACATTCACGTGTCTCCTAGCACGGCGTGCTGAGAGGGCCTTAGGAGCAGTGGCACTCCAGGAGCAACGAGCACAATACCAACCCCGCCCCCGCGATCTTGGTTCTTAACTACTTTCTCCATCAAAAAGAACCGGGACTCCTTGAGGACATGGCTGGGCAGGGAAATATTAGTAAACAAGGGTGAAACACTTTTTTATCCCCTAGAAGCCAAACGGCTGAGGGGACAGGGTGGGACTCATGTGCCAGGAGCCCTTCCAGTGCTGGAGACAAATACAGGTCAGCTCTATATCACTGCGGAGCCAAGTGAAGAGTCCGACACTTAGAGGTTTTAGGAGTTTTTGTTTTTAATGGAGTCTTTTAAGAAATGCTGCATCACAAACAGATTCGCTGGCGCAGAGGAAGATGTTGTGGGAATAAACGCAGAAGTTGATGATTCCAATCAAAAAGTGATTCGGATGAGGCAGAAATGTTAAGGGAGTTTCAGGAACATCTTAACCGGATTATTTTGTTTGTACTTTCCTTTTTATTACGCACGGGGCGATGCATAATAAAAAGAATCATCTAATTAAGTCAAAGAATTCTTCAGTAAGTACAAAGTAAAAATTCTAAATGAAGAAAAGCATAATTTGTCAGTATTTTTCTAAAGGTACATAAAAAATAGCTTTACAATGGATGGCATCTTCAATTATGTGAAATATGATATACCAAAAATCTCAAATTTCTCATTAATATCATACTATAGAGATATCATTTATCAAAATATTTAAAAACCAGTATGGCCATGCCACCCTGAACGTGCCTGATCTCGTCAGATCTTGGAAGCTAAGCAGGGTTGGGCCTGGTTAGTACTTGGATGGGAGAACACCAGTCCCACCCTGTCTCCTCAGCCATTTGGCTTCTAGGGGAAGACCAGGTGCTGTAGGCATTTAAAAAAAAATTAGAAAAAAATATTTAAAAACCATACAGATATCTCTGGCCTATCAATATGGCACTGAAGTGCCAGAAACACAGGGACACAAAGAGCCCTGCTCTGATTTTGGATACAAAGAGCATTTCTTGAGCTGCTCCGCTCTAAAACAGACCAGTGTGGTCAGTACTCCCCAGACTTCAGTATGCATGAGAATCACCCAGAGCTTGCCTGGGGCCCACCCCAGAGGCTCTGGCACAGCAGAACTGAGTTGGGGCCTGAGAATTTACATTCCTAACAAGCTCCCAGGTGATGCTGATGACACAGGCCACACCTTGGGAAGTGCTAGTCTTTATACGACCGCCTTTTGCCTCACTCAAGACTAATCTCAGATCTGAACACCTAAGCTAGTTCTGATAAATAACGCCTTCTTTTCTTCATCAGTTCAAACAACTAGTTTCCACTCTGTATCAGGCATCATGCCAGCTGTGGGTTACACACACACACACACACACACACAAAGTCACAGAATAGGATGTCACAATTATTTCACTTTTACATAGTGTGTTTTCTCTCAACATACTTATCTCTCGAGCAAGAATAATACTGCTGAGGCGTACAGGTTGGGTAGATTCAGCAATGAGCAGAGCTTTCCGCGAACATAAGGTGCCATTTTCATACAAAGGCTCCACAGTTACCGCATCATGATGGGTGGAGTGCCTGCCAGAATAAAACGCTCAAGAGTATGAAATAAGAGTAAGTTGAGTTTAAATTAATTTTGGTTTGTCCATGTTACAGACTACCAGGTGTATTTAAATGACACTTTTTAAAGTAGAAACGTTACTTAGGGACACAAGATTTAAGTGAGAAAGACTGATCAGAACCTTTTTCCAATATTCCCCTGTGCAAAGTTACAGAAGTATTACATGCCTCCCTCAATATTTAAGATTAGATTGTTACATTCTTCCCTATGTAAAAACAGGATCGATGTGTTTCCAATAATGGGAGACGTGGCTTTCTCATAGTCTGCGGAATGAGTTTCCTTCAATCCTAGAAACTGGGCTGCTGACATTAGAAAAGTTGCCTAAATTATGAGGTGTGCATCCACCTCAGAAAAAAATCATCGATATTTTTGGACAGATGGAATGCCTTTAGCATTGGGTCATCTTATAAGATTCTCTTATACTTCCTCGTAAAATGGGGGTGAACTGCTTACACTCTGAACAAACCTTAGTGCTGCTCTTAGGAGACGGTAGTCTACTCCATTCGGGATGAACCCTCTGATACCTTGGAGCCCACACACCTTACGTAACCACACAGCCTATAGCTGGGTCCTCTCACACTGGAAAACACGTCTTTCCATCCTCAGTCACAGAGTCATCCCCCAGAACGAGTACCCCTCGTCTCACACTTCAAGAGGGCAGTTCATTTAAGGGGGGAAACATATAAATTACAGGAAGATCTCATCTCCACCCAAAATTAATCTGCTCATCTTACAAGTTTATATACTTCATGGCCTCTGGGCCTCAGCTCCCTGGGCCTCATCTGTAAAATGGGAGTAACAGTACTCACCTCCCAAGATTGTAAAAATTGAGTCAATATATGCAAAGTGCTTGGTTAAGTTAGGTTTTGAGACCCTTTCCCACCAAAAACCTCACCTTATTTTATTAGTGGGGCCCTCACACCCCAAGCCCCTCTGCTCCTAGATAAATTTCCTCCGACCGGGCGAACTTCCTGTAGCCCTAACTGTTGACATCGGAAGTTCCCCACATTGGGCAGCCCCGACACCCGAGGCTCCAACACAGGGCTCCCTGGACCCTGAGAGCTGCTCCCACTGTGCCCACCCGTCCCAACGCACACACACAACGTCACATCCTGGGCATTTCTCACACAAGGCCCCACACATGACCTGAAGACCTCCCGCACGAGGACGCGCCACATCGGAAGGCCTGGCCACTCCACTCCCACCCTCCTCCCTGCACACCGAGGGACCGCAAGCATTTCTGGGGCGTCTTACGTTGGGCGAGCCCCCCTACCCCGACTGGGTGCTGTGGGGGTGCACGCCCGCGACCCGCCACCCTCACCAAGTGTAGCAGCCCCGCTGTGCCTCCAGCAGGAAGGGCACCCGGCCCGGCTCCCGGCCGTAGGGCAGCAACACCTGCGGCACGTTCAGCTTGTTGGCCAGGGTCCCGAGCGAAACCAGAAGCAGCAGTGACAGGCGGTGTAGAGAGAGGCACGGAATCGGCGGGGAGCCTCGAGGCCCCGGGACCCCGGCGCCCGCCATGGCGACCGCTGGGCTCCGGTTCCCGCTCGGTCACGGCCGCGCCCCCGGCCCAACGCCAGCCAATCCGCGGGCGGAACGTCATCAGGAGGCGGGGCCTCCCGGCTCGGAATTGTGGGAATTTCTTTCCGACGCGCTCCCGCAAGCCGACGCTATGGAAACCTTGGGCACAAACTCAGATGCCCGCTTAAATACTGGATGGTAGATCTTAATAGAAAAAATCAAGCAGAGACGTCAAAAGAAAACAATCTTAATTTGTCTGATTTCTCCGCTGCTACCTCGTTGTTGGGCACCCGACCCCACCCCGCCAAAATTTTTTGCAGGCGTTTCCATTCGGCCTATAAATGGGAAACTTTTCCAGTTTCGAGTATAAACAGCTGGACGTTGTCAATGGAGCCGTGTCATTTTTACTAGGATGTCAGATTCACGTCCAGCCTCATGGCCAGAGTGCAGGAAATACCAGGCATTGGCGTCTCAAAAGCAGCTTTGAAAGCTATCCACGCACACTGCCCGTCTCTAAGCAAATACTGAGAGTGTGTCTTGTTAATTTTTCTCCAACTATCCGACAGAATATCAGCTCGAAGTCTCTCTCAGGGCAGTTTACTAAAAGCACACATATAAGAATATGCGATCGGTGTCATATATTGTTGGGGTGTAGGAGCACAGAGCCTAAGAAATCCATGGCTTATAAGAACTAATACAGTTGTAAAGAAAAACATATAGCTCACCCCAAAGATGCTAGTGTTAAGTAACCTATAAAAGGCCTGGCACGTGAATATTATTTCTAATCTTTACATTTATGTGATAATACATTGTCTTTATTTTACAGATGATGAAACGACATGATTTATATCAGAACATACACCTAGAAATCTCAGAGCTGAGTTTTGAACCCAATTGTGGTCCAAAGTGTGAGCTCTACGGTAAATCCTGTTGCTACCACCCACGAAGATCTGATTTGTAACCCGAACCTCAGTTCCTGTGGAGAAAGCACATTTGAATTAGTAAATAAGTCAAGTAGGTCTGAGAGTTGGAGGAACTGGTTCTTTATTTTAAAAAGACACTTCAATTTCCAGTATCAAAACAGTTGCACTATTGGTTTCTCTCTCTCCCAATCGGCCCCCAAAGGGACCACACCAAGGAGAGGACATTTTAAGCCAATAAGCTGCAGAATGCGCACCAAACAGACCTCACAGAAACCTCGCCAAAAAGGGGGTACTGGGGAGGGAAAGGGACTTTTAAAGATCAGCACACTGCCAGACCACAGCCTGCAAAGAGCTCTCTCGGCCAGGTGGGGCAGCCGGTGTGCTCCAACTCCAAAGCAAAGTTTCAAAATAATATAAAATTTAAAAAGTTTTGTACATAAGCTATTCAAGATTTCTCCAGCACTAACTGATACAAAGCACAATGAGATGGCACTTCTAAGAGACAGCAGCTTCAGACCCAGAAAAGGGTGATGAGATGAGTTTCATATGGCTAAATCAGTGGCAAAAACATAATTTTCTTTTCTTTCTTTCAAGGAGGCAGGAAAGCAAATATTTGGTCACCTCAACGTAAGGGGCACATGATCCATTCTCTGAGCCGTTGGGAAGGCATGGGGTAGAGATGGGACAAGGATCTGTTCTCAGACAGAGGTCTCACCTTTTTAATTTGGTCACTTCAGATGAAAAAAAAAAAAGAATAAAATTGCCCAAAGATACCTTAAAGCTGAAAACTTGAACAGCACCCCCGCTCACCCGCTTTTTTTTTTTTATTTTTTTGGCTAACTCCTGGCATCACCTTTCTGGTTTGGCTGGTACTCTGTACAAAGCACTGAGGCTCCCCAGAGTGGAGTCTTTCTCTGGGCTCTGTTTGGCTCTCTGTAAGGCAGGCCCACACCTTCCCCTGCTCTACAGAGAGGACAATATGCATCAGGGTGAAAAATTACCTTCTAAAAATGAGAAAGGGATTAAACTGCTGCTTCGGAGCTGTGGAATTACTTGGAATGTTTTACAAATGGCTGCTACACTGACAACAAAAAAGGTAATTACAAAATGTGTACATCACGACATGCTTTTAAAGACATTTTGCATTGTGCTCGCATTCCCTTAAATGTTGCTCCCACAGGTAAGGGGCCTCCAGCCCTACCGGAATCTCTGGGGAGAGGCAGAGACAGTTTGGCGAAAAAGACACAGGGGTGGGGGTGGGAGGCAGGAAAAGGAGAAAGCAGCCTTCCAGTTAAAGATCAGCCCTCGGTGTAGAGGTCAGCTTCGAGCAGGCTGGCCTCAGGCGGAGTTGGGGTCAGGGGGAGGAGCAGCGGCAGGGCGGGACTGGGGTGCTCTACATCTCATTCAGGTCAAGCAGAGTCTGGTCCAGCATCCTTTGTGTACAGAGGTGTTCCTCTTTGGTGCATTTCAGTTTATCTAGTGGGGGTAAAGGAGAGACATTACAAAAACCAGAAGTAAATTTCAAGGTCAACCCACACTGAGAACTGGTCCTGCGGCAGGGAAGCTGCGGACTAACGAAGCAGCTGCCTTCTCAGCCACAGAAGTGAGCTATTGCATCACCCGAGTTTGCAGGGCCTCCGGCCTGCCTACTGAATTTGCAGGTTTTACTGTATTTCTGGGGGAGGGAGCTGGGGACCTTGTCAGTCATGCCCTCTCCCGCCCACACCCAACCAAGCCTTTCAGCTTTCAGTCCCTGAAGCGGGAGGCCCTAAGTGCCAGCCATCTACTCTTCTAGGCTTGGCCCAGAAGACAATACCTACTACTTGAGATGACTCGGGGGGGGTCTGACCACGGAGAACAAGGACAGGTCTATTTTTCCTACCAGTAGAAACACTAGGATCTCAACTTGAAAAGAGTACAGGGGGACCCTCATGAGCGACAGGCTTTCCCCAAAATGTAGAGAGGAAAAGAATAAAAGAACCCCCACCGTAAAGTCGAAGCATCTCTAAAGAAAACGAAGCTAAGAATACTACCACACATATACGTGTCAGCAAAGCCTAAACAGATTTTTGCAGTTATTGTCTACAGCTAGCCTGTTTCTTACAATTCAACATAAAACCAGGAAAAAGCGTGAGAAAAAAACGTCAGGAAGAAAAGCAGCGGCAGAACATCAGAGAGAATCTAATCCGCCCAGCCAAGCACGGGAGGCGGGGGCAA
>NW_011888905.1:2623351-2625543 GCF_000151845.1 Pteropus vampyrus | reverse complement strand
AAGGGGCACGGAGAACCCCAATCCATCCAACCAGCGCAGAGGTGACAGAGATCCGGGGGCAGGAAAGCTGAGCTCCTTCCTGGTCCACTCCTAGTAACAGCCTCTGAAGCTCACAAACAAGTTTCTCCCTATGTTTTACAGTCTGTTTCAAAATGGTCTCAAGACCTCAATATGAAAAAGATGCTTTTCTGCCTTCAAAGCCATCGCATCTGCAGGCTGACTGTAGGCCTTGCTCAGGTACCTGGGCTTCTCGGCTGAGGTGTTCTCATACCACCCAGAAGCTGGGACCAGTACAGTCCCAATAATACTTGGCACTTTATGTGCACTATAATAGCTGTATTAAGAAGCGGAAGTTAGTGACCTTTCAAAATTGCACTGCCCATTAAACCAGAGGTTCTGAATTTATGATATTGCCCCCACTCACCCGCAGAGGGGAATCTGGAAATACGTGGAGGTGGGTTTTAATTGTCATAATATCTAGAGAGCCCTACAGATACTTATTAGGCAGGGGACAGCAATAAGTAGGATTGTTCTGTACACCCCAGAATTATCCTGGTCTACGTAACAAAAGCCCCCCATTAGAAAACCGCTATACTTGTCCATTAACTCCCTAAGGCCTGGGACGAGACCTGTCTCATTCACTGGGGCACCCTGACGACAAGCAGAGGATCGAGTCTGTGTTGAACTGTCATTGCTTACACTCTCTGTGGTGTCATATTACATAGATTCCCCAAGTGGCCTGGCCCCTCTGTGGCACCCACGTCCTGCTGCTTAGTGCGAACCCCCTGTCTTGGAAAGGAGAGGAGGTGTAATCAGGATCTCAGCCCTCAAAACAGCCTGGTCGATGAGGGTTCTGTTCCAGTTAGGGAAGAATAAAGAGACAGAGAAGTGGGAGCATTTTATTGCCTGATTAAACCCCGAAGGCACAGTTCCCTAAGAATCGTAAGAAGTCCGAAAGATAAATGTGGTTGTTCTCACATCTTGAACTTAGTAGAGTGTCTAACTCTGCCATCTCTAGTGACTAAAAACTCAAAATCAGATACCAGCTCATTCAAGTTCTCGGTCCAGATAACGACAAAATAAAACAAAAAGAGGCGATCCAAAGAATCCATTTGGTGTGATGTCCCTTTTAGCTGTGCCTCGCGCCTAATTAATGAGGGAACAGTCTCATGGAACGGTCCCTTAGGCGTCATCGGTCTGAATCAGGTCAGTTTCATTCCGGAATAGGAAAGGGGGAAGGGGCTCAAAGTAAAGGGAACTACATGAGCTTTAAAGCCTCAAAGTTCCAGGAAGAAAGGAAGGCAGGCAGACAGACAGATTTTTGCTCTTTTGCCCCCCACGCCCCTCCCCCAATGTTAAGGCTGGGGAGTACTCAGCCAGGACCGCCTGCGGGAAGAGACCAGGTGCCTAAGGCTGCCGCAACGGCAGGTGGTTCCGCCCACCAGGTACCCGGGGCCCAACCTTTTTGTTCCTCACTCCAACAAAGGTAACGAGGAATTGAAAAACAGATACGTCGGTCTGTGGTTCTTTCTTAGAAATGAAGAAGAGTGGGAAAAGTTGAGAGGTCAAGCCCTTCGCTGGGAGATTACCACTAATGCTTGACCCTGATCCCCTAGCTGGTCCAGGCTCAAGTCTCGCAAGATGGCTTCTTCAAGGGTATCGAGCGTTGAATGAAAGCGTGAATTTAACACGACGGGCTATTTCGAGCTGCACTCAGCTCCCCCGGCTTGCTGGTATCTCCCCTGGCTCACACTAGCCACACCTGTGGGCAAGGACAGCAGCGACCAGAAGTGTTTATTTAACACACTCTTCTCTCCTCTTTCCTTTCCAAAGAGCCTTTCTCTCTGTCAGTCAACTCCTTCTGCCCAAATACCAAAACACCTAGGACTGTACTAGCCAATGCAGCGGCCACCAGCCACAAGCGGCTTGTGAAATTCATAGGAACCAGAAGTAAATAAAATTGGAATTTGAGCCCTTCATAATAACACTAGCCACACTGAGTTCTCAAAAGCCAACAGGGCTCTAAGCTACACTTCTTGCCTTTCGTTCTTTCGTTCCTTGAAACACGGCTCCTCTCCTTGATCTTAAGGCTCAAAATGTACCCTCAAACTAACAACATGTCGACGACAATGTCCCATCTCCAGTTATCTTCCTTCTCCACCCGTCCGAGTTGAACTGCTGGAAATGATCCA
>NW_011888905.1:2619341-2622301 GCF_000151845.1 Pteropus vampyrus | reverse complement strand
TCCAGTAACATCCCCATCGCCTACAAAATAAAACTGAACTCCCCAGCCTGCTTTCAGCTCCTGTGTCCTTCCCATCCCCATCTACGCCATTATTCTTTCGCTTCTTTGCTGCCCAATATCTACTGCACCTCAACCAAACTGCCTGTCAAAAATCCAATCCTCTAGAACCCAGTGAAAGTGAAGAGGCGAGTTGTGGCGTGTTTATGAAGTATCTGTCACATGCCTCCTTCCGTGAGTCTTTCCTAATCACCTCCCTGGAATCAAGGTCCCCTCGAAACTCCCACAACACTTTATTTATTTGTGGCACTTGTCTCACGTCATTGTTATACATATACATGTATGATCTCTCTGTGACGAGGTTCTGAGCAACCGGAGTGATCGTTCTGTTCCCACCTTAATGCCCTGTGCCTAGAAGATATCAGTTAAGCGTCAGATGAATAAATCAATCTGGACTTTAATTTCAGAGGCTGTGTGGCAGGGAGAAATGGTATGGATGGGAAAAAACCCTGAATTCGAGTGAGGCCTAGAGTTTTAGATTAGGGAAAACCTCTCCACCCGGCTGTATGTCTATCTAGAAGAAAAGCGAATTTTCGGTATGTACTCTGCTGAAAAACTGGAGCACTATGTGAATAACACTCGAGCACTTAAAGAGCCACGACTGACAGCTGCAGCGTCCAGACTGAACCAGCTCTGCTGTGTCACCTGGAATAGGCGTTTCCGTGATGCTGATTACGTGATTCCATAATCTAAACCAGGGACAATTTTACTAGCAGAAATTTAACATATTAATGCATGTAACAAATCATTACCACCTTGTGCACGTTATGTGAAATAGGCATGCTTGGCTGCTTTTGTTTTCCCGATGATCATTTATCACTTTATAGTCCACGTGTACACACTAGGAGACAAATGGCAGTAAGCCTCAAACAGATAAGGAAGGGTTCAAAAAGAAAACATGTAACTGTTAAAAATTCTATCCACTACGTCTGTTTTGGTGACTCGGGGTGATATAATTAGTCAGGTTCGCTGACAATGCACCTGAACCCAGCGGATGTTCTCACGCAGCATTTGAACCTCAGGCGAGAGGGTACAGGATGTGCGCCAGCAGGCACTTCGCTGGTCTCTCAACCTCACTTATCAGAGAACCTGAAGAGAGGCTGGACAACTCCCCAGGTGGGGTGATTTAAGAATCGGAACTAAGGGACTTAGATGACCTCATTCGGCCGAGGAGGAAGACGAGGGCTCCTATTCTAGGGAACCTACCAGTCCCCGACTCTGACAGACTCACGTCAGTGGAGTTTAAATGCCAAGAAAAAATAGACACACACAAAAGTGGCTTTGATTATACCAGTCAGAGCAGGGAGAGCCTACATCACACCCCCAAGGCTCCTTCTTAGAGACAGCAGCAGCTTTGTCAATGACACGGATGCAGGGTGGCACGAGGCTTCCAGCGGCTTAACATTTTAATTTGGGGTGGGGGCGGAAGAGAATACATAAGTTGCTTTGTGGCCCCCCGCCGCCCATCCTAATGCCTTGGGGACCAGCCGGGCTGACCCGAATGGAATCCAGGGTGACAGTGGGGCCTTGGGTCCCCCGAGGAAAGGGGGCAGATCCAGAACAGAGCAGAAACGGTGGTAAGTTATCTGTATGGAAAAGTAAGGAGACTCTCGGTGAGAAAGACTAGCATCCATCTACGCAGCCATTGGGGAGAACGGAAGACGGGGAAAAGGAAGAGGTGGTGGCAGGGATGATAAAAAAAAAAAAAAAAAGAGCCAGGTGTTACAGCCGGAGTCACTGGCTTCTCTCCGGGGTTAGTGGGAAAGACATGAGGCGCAGGTCAGCTTCAAGACCGGGGATGCACAGCAAACGGGGGAGGGTCCCCGACAACTCTTCTTGGTGCTTTTTACTACTGGCTCGCTCTGGGACCGAGATCTGGGAATCGAGTTCAATTCTCGGGTGCATTTGATATTTCCAATCATGGGTGAGACTCTCCCCGGAACTTTAACATCGGGGCACAAAGCAAATACACCCAGGAGGTCTGAGTTTTGCTCCGCAGTGTGAGAGCCAAGTCACTGGCCCTCGGCTGCACGAAGACACGATTCTACCTTCGGCAGTCTCCCTGCTGGGGAGACTATTTGAGAAACAAACAGAAAACACACCGTGCTGTGATGAAGGGACTGTGAATCAAAACCACAGGTAGGTCAGGGTTGTACCACTGACCCCAAAGTAGATGCTTCCCCAGCTTCTGCCAATGAGTAACCAGCACCAATGTTTGAAAGATGAGGGTGGACATTCTAGTGCCCAGAGGATAAAACCAAAGCACACTAAGCGGTCTACACCCCCAGCCACCCGCAAGCCAAGGTCCCAGCCCCGCCTGCTGTCACATAATTACATAGAGGTCATGTCATTGAGGGCGTGGTCCAGCTCCTCGCTAATGGCCTTGTACTTCAGTTTCTGGGCATAGAGCTCATCTGGACAGGCACAGGAACCACAGGGAGGAACGAGGGGACAGAGTGAAAGGTATCAGAGCGCTGAAGAGAGGGTATCATTAGAAATCAGGGAGAGAGTGGCGTGGTGCTAGTCCCACGGCCGTAACTGGCCGTTTTCAGATCCACTGTCCCCCGGGACCCACCGGACTTCGTGACACCGCTAATGGATCGCGGCAAGAGTTGAGAACCCGGGCAAAGTCACCACAGGGAATTCCTACCGCCAGAGCCAGAGGCCCTGCTGCTGCCCAGTTAACTCGATTTCTAGCAGTGGCAACGCCTAACTTAACGAAACCAGAAAATGGACCAGTACACATCAACACTCAGCTACTTCGCCAGCTGCTAAGCGTGACCAGTATTCTGGGCCCCTCTGCTCTGCAGGTGGCCTCCCCAGACTCTCCCCAAGACACCCTGCTGCCCAGAGTCACGGCCAGAGCACGTCAGAGCTCTCAGAGTGGACACAGGTGCCCAACG
>NW_011888905.1:2614760-2618531 GCF_000151845.1 Pteropus vampyrus | reverse complement strand
AAGAGACGCAGAATGAAAATTTCAGGGGAGAAATGACGGACACAGACGCACCCCGCCCTCACACCTACTCTGACTGCACAGCCTCTCGCATCCAATGTGCCCACGGTCTCCGAGAAAAAGCAAGGCCGTTTCTGGACAGTGAGTCCTTAGAACCCACAAACCGCTGTGCTCAGAGCCACGACACCCTCTTTTCGAGAATGGACCTGGGCTTTGTATTCACGTCGACCCAGAGGTAGTTTTCGTTCCTCCAGCTTAATGAGTAGCTATAGTGACACCCCAAAGCCACATGGCTAAAACTGTCCCACATGACGATAAAGTCCAGTCATGTGTCTAGATTACTCAGTAGGTCTCGCTCTGATACTATCTGCTGCCACCGTCCTTTCGCTGGGACACCTGTAAGTACCACGGTCACGGCCGTTCGGCACAGCCCTATCAGCCTAAGGAGAACTTGACCGCGGGCACCTGAGACCACGAAGTTACTTTCACTGAAGCAATCCAAGTGCATAGCATTGACCCATAAACCCAGAACCAAGACAGAGGGTAGTGGGTCGGAAGAGCATACGTCCCACTGGGTTATATAAGGAATGGGATTCTCCAGTCTTTCGTTAAGGGCAGGGCTGGGCCCAGGCCCCAGAGCCTGTCGCTGTCACAGACCAGCCCCTACCTTCTCCGCCTGAGCCTCAAGAGACTTGAGGTTGTTGGTGACATTCTTCAGCTCCTCCTCCAGCTCAGAACACTTACTGTGAACATTTTACATACCGCAGGAGAGGGAAGGGGAAGAGGGAGAGAGTAAAAAAAAAGGGGAGAGAGACACACAGACATGAATTGAACCTATGTGTAGAGAGAGCTGGAAGGCACACGGGGGGAGAGAGAAGGTCCCGGGCTCTCCGAGCAAGCATCAGCCCTCCCCCCTCCACCGTAGCCCATGTCAGCCGGGCCCCGGTGGGCTGGGACCCGGTGTCTGGATACCAATTAGGAGGACAGCTGAGAGAAATCAGTGCCAGGAAGAAGTCATAACTGCTGCCTGGGGCGGAGGTGGGAACGGATGCCCCCCGCCAACGGCCCCCAAATCGCCCACGGGAAGGACAGCAGTGGAGCAACTAGGAAAGGAGATGAGAGATGCCGAGAGGTGGGAAAGAATGGAGCATTCCGTGAGGTGAGAAAGCACTGGACGCGTCAACCAGTGGAGGGGAGGCGGCTGCAAAACAGAAACAAAACCACACCGTCCACGGAACCTCTCTGGGCTTAACGGTTAGTACCTTTTCCTCAGCAGCACTCAGACACTTCAGGTTCTGGTCCATCAGTCTGATCTGCTCATCCATCTCTCGGCAACGGCTGTTAGTGACAGTCACGGGGGTCGCACAAGCCAGGTTGCGGGGAGGGAGAAAGGTCAAAAGGGAACACAGCAAGAAAACAAGCAGCGGAATGGAAAAAAAAAATTTTTCACAAAATGGGAAGAAAACACCACCATGGTCGTGATATGTCATGTCTGGGACGGGGGGGGACGCGAGGGAAGCACAAACACATCAGCGCTTTGTCAGACAAGGCCCAGAAGGTGCCGGCGGCGGGCCAGCTCCCGGCCGCCCTCGCCCTCAAGCTGCCCAGCAGGTCGGCAGAGTGGTAAAAACAGACGACAGGTCTTAGGTCACGGGAGCCACTTCCGCCCTCGGAGGACCGGACTCCAGGTGCGAGGACCCGGTGGGGGCTTCGGGTCAACGGCTCGCCTCTTATCGTTAGTCTTTCTTTTTCTCTCAACTTTCAAAACCCTGCCTACGAGATATGAGAAAACCCCATTCGTCACCTGTCACCAGTCAGGAGGGCTAAGAAAGGCCAAAGCCATTCACAGGGCCTAAAAAGGCGCTACAGATGACGCCCGCTCTCTGGGCCTTGTTTAACAAGGTTGAAGGAATGCCAGCTCACTCACATTAGTGCCCAAGCCAAAGGGGGAGGGACAAAGTGTGGCAAGACTCGGGGGCCGAGATACTCACGACTCTGCCAGCTCGGCTCGCTCCTCCGTGCGTTCCAAGTCCCCCTCGATGATCACCAGCTTGCGAGCCACCTACGGGGGAAAGACCGGGTACGGCCCAGTGAGGCAAAGGGGCCACTTCCCTCTCGTGATTCTTCTCAGAAGGCCATGTCACCAGTGAGAGAGGGACGGGCGAAAGGTGCCTCACCTCTTCATACTTCCTATCTGCCTCTTCTGCGATGTGCTTAGCTTCTTTGAGTTGGATTTCCTGGAGTTCCATTTTCTCTTCATCTTTTAAGGCTCGGTTTTCAATAACCTTCATACCTCTGTAAGAAACAATTAAGGACAAATGTGGCACTGACGATCGTCTGTCATCGGCTCCTCTCCAAGGGACCGGAATTGCACCGATAGAAGCCCATTCCTCTCCGCTCGCCAGCCAGAAAGATTCCCATCGCACCCCTATTCAATTTGTTTTGTTTAAAACTTCTTCCTGTAGAAATGACGTGCTTGTTAAGAAATTGATATTTAAGAGTAAAGTCTAAGGGCATCGAGTGAAAAGTTAAGTCTCTCAACTTCCAGCCCTGCTCATCAGAGGAGATCTCTCCCCTCGTAATCCTTCCAGAAACATTTTCTGTAGATAAAGTGCAAAGAAGCGTCAGCCCCACGCCTTGACGGGACCGCACGCACGGCTCTGCACCTGCTCCCTCGCTCTCTACAGTTTGGGCCCCGCTCTGCGACAGCGCGCTCGGGGCGGGTCCAAGTCTCACGGCCACGTCAGCGTGCTCCCAGGAGGGTGTTCTTAACTCTGAGAAGCCTCCATCTGATCCCAGGCAAGTGGCCAGGCACCTCCATTCTAGGTTAACTCAGACGGCACAGAACCAATCGGCTATTTTCAGCAACGACGAGCTGTGATTTGGTTCAGGGTCTGCGGTTCCCAGCCCTGCCTGGTACACGCTGAAATCTCACCAGAAGGACGACAGACGCCCCGGAGCCCCTCTCACGATGGACTCTAACCGAGCTAGGGTGGGCTGCAGACATTCCCATCTTTCTAAAGCCCCGACGACCCCCGCCCCTCACTCCCACGATTCTAACAGTGCAGCCAGGGACGGGAGCCAGTCCCGCCGGGCTCCGCCTCCAGGGTTCCCGATCCACAGGGCAGGGCTGGGGCTGAGACTCGAAATCTCCGCCAGGTTCCCAGGTGCTGCTGGTCTGGGAATCTCACTTAGGGAACCACCGCTTTAGGGGGACTCATCTCACAAGTTTATGATTCACTAAGTGGAGGCCCATCTGGCGATGTCATTTGCAGATTGTTAGATCCATTTACAGAGAAGCGCCAATTACAAAGGGGTCAGAGTCCCGGTAACGCTGTCTTCATCTGGAGACGAGGGGAAGGGGTGCTGTGAGGCAGGAGCTATCCTGAAAGGCACAAGGCATCACGCCCTCTACCCACCGCTCGCTCTCGTCCGCAGCCTTCTCAGCCTCCTCCAGCTTCTGCAGGGCGGTGGCCAGGCGCTCCTGGGCGCGGTCCAGCTCCTCTTCAACCAGCTGGATCCTACGGTTCAGGGACGCCACCTCGGCCTCAGCCTGCATTTGAAAGAGTGGACAAAGGAAGCAGACGCATGGCCGAGAGGAAGAGAACGAACTATGACGTAAGATGGTTGACTAGCAGGGAGGAAGCCAGAGCCTGGCGGGGCAGAAGCGGTCTCGGCTCCGATGCACGTGAGATCCAGCAGACACGACTGTACACATGCACGCGTATCATTCCCCTGCGTCTCCCATCAGCAAATCCCCCTATGTTGCACAGG
>NW_011888905.1:2609879-2614070 GCF_000151845.1 Pteropus vampyrus | reverse complement strand
GAGGCGAGGAGGCAGCGCACGTGGGACCCGCTGGTGGAAAAGCCCCCCGCCGAGGACGGCCTCTCCCCCGCCGACCCACCGCCAGCCACGGAGTCTAACCATCCCTGCGCTCTACCCGGCTGAGATGCTTATCCCAGAGCCTGGTAAACACGATATCTCCTCTGCAGTCCAGACGGTGCCTGAATGCCACTGCCCTGATTTCCTCCTGGCGTTGAGGAACGGGGGTGCGGGGGCGGCTGCAGAAATAATCCAGACCACTACCACTACCCCTCCTGAGAAGGGATACAGCCCATACGGTTATCTGGCTCAAAAATTTCCAAATACAAACATGGGAGGTTCAGGGGGCGGAGAATGGCTATAACCCCTGATCTACAGGAAAAGAAAATCGAAAAGTCTGAAATTACGAAGAAACCATTCGTGTCTCTAACTATACTGTTTAAAATGCCACGAAACAAGTAAATATTCTCCGGTCCCGTCTCTTGCAGGAAAGCAGATGTCCCCTAGGACAACACACATTTCTCCCCACAAATTCAAAAAGTCAAGATTACAGGAACAAGTCAGGCTATCGGGCAGGAACTACGAAACACTGCCAGCGTGACTTATCTGACCCCCCTCTACCCTCAGACGCCTAGAACTAAAAATAAAGAATGGAACCAGATTTGGAGGAAAGTCATGAAATCTCAGTCCCCATCCAGCGAGCTCACCAGTAGTTACCCAAATGGAGGAGATAACAGGCTACGGGGGCGGGAGTGTAGAGTTTCCATGACAACAAGCTGGCTCGGGCGGTTTCTCCCACAAATCAGCATTTACAATAGAATTCTTCGCAAGGCTGAAAAGGGGGGAGGAGAAACCCATCTTGGTGCCCTCAGAGGAGCATGCGCACAGCGCATTAACCGAGCTCATATCAAAAGCAGAACCCAAGACGGAAGTCCCAGCGAAAGCTTCTAGACCCCTGTGGGGGGAGGTCAGGAGGGCAGGCGCTGTTCTCTTTTCTCTCCTCCCGCAGAGGATCAGTTCTCTTTACCACGAAACGAAAGCTCTGCAGAATCGAGATCTGTTAGTACCTGTGGAGGGGCGAGGAAAGACACCTGACGTCTCCCTGGAACCAGAACCTCTGCAAAACGCTTGTCAACTGGGTCGGGCCAAGAGACCGAGTGGGACCGACTTCTGCAAACCCGCATGCAAAACGGGGCCTTGGGGGACATGGGGTTGTATGCTATTCCAATCACCCTAGATTTAGCGTATGTGGTTTTGATCTTTCTGCCCACCCGCCTCTGCCCAGCTTGGAGGGTATGCGCTGAGGTCCTTGCTTCAGGTAATAACAGGATTCTCCGCTGCCCAGGAAGCAGAGATCCCAACGGGGGAGGGCAAACAGCAGCAATTCGGTCACACTGGAAGATGGCTGACGACAGCTTCAGCTGAGAAATGAGTTCGATCTAAAATACCACCATCCTCCATGATGGAGAGGTTCCCCAAGCACACCACACCCTCAAGGCAAGAAACTGACAGGGCACTGGTGCCAGGAGGAAGATCAGGGCCAAGGACAGAAGGGGATTAACCTAAATCTGGCTTTCTGCCACTCTGGGGTTTCTCTTTTTAGACAAAAGCCACAGATGAAATTCAAAGGAAATGAGTAATGGAAGTCAGGCTTGAGCCCTGTAAGTAGAGGACAGCTCAGTTCGCTATGATCACAATGTATCAACCCTGGGAGATACCGTGTCCTTGGGGACTTGAAATTTCACCAAAGGGGGAGGCCGGCTGGAAGGGAGTAGAGCTATCAGCCAGAGCAAACAAAGGTGGGGTCTGAGCCAGGCACTCAGAGCAAAGGGCTGTTTGCCTCTCCCTCGTGAGTGTGTGCTTTGGTGCGAAGGAAAGAAAGGTAATCAGCAGGAAAGCCAATTTAAGGCAAAGAAAGGTGACAAAGCCGTCGCTTAGTCCTCCAGACCCAGGTACAGGAGCCACGACAGTCCCACATCCTAACCCGCTCCAGAGACGAGGAATCGGGAATGAGGCCAGAATCGAAACTGCTGTTTGAAGTCCACTCACTCCCTCAATAGTATTTCTAAATGTTTTAGACCAGAAAAAGGAGAGACAAAGTACCAGGGGGAAGTTAGGGGAGAGGAAACGCAAACTACACGCTTAAAAGTGGTTAAAACAGTAATTTTTATGTTATGTGTATTTTTACCACCACCATCACAGCCAAAAACCAGATAAGGAAAAAGGCTGCGTTTAAGCATTATGTTGCCTTCTGTTCAAATCTAGCAAGAAGTGCAAGGGAAGAATCAAAATCGAAAGCGGAATGGACAAGGTGCTACACTGTAAAAGGTCACGCTCCAGGCCACAGCAGGAAGGAAACAGGGACCCCAGGCTAATCCAGCCTCAGCTCTGGATTCACCCAGCTTCCAGCGAGGGCTGGATGTTCACACAAAGCGACCAGTGAAATAATCAAGTGACAACCCACTGACAGCACGTGTGCCATCAGGGAGAGCTGATCTCCCAGCGCCAGAGGGAGGAGCCTGCAAAACCCACATTCCAGAAGGTCCTAAGGGGCTAACAGGTAGCCCAGGCAACCCGCTTCTTTCCCACAGGTGTCTCTTCCTCCGGAGAGGTTCAAAGCGCAATGGAGCAGAAAGCCAAAAGATTAGGCTCGCTCAAGATGGGGAGCAGAAGACGCTCGTTTCATCAATACTTAACCATCGCCCTACTTCTCCATCTGAGGACTTCCTCACCAGACCTCACCCAGTCAGCAAATGTGACAAACTCTGAGTGAAGGAGTAGTAAATAAAACATCTGAAGCCGCTCGCTCTGCTGCCCGTCACCCCAGAGTCACCAAGGGTGGAAAAAAAGGAGCCAGGTTCTCCTGGAAAGAAATGACCAAACCCTGGGGGGCTGGGCGTGGGGGGACGTGACATCACTCCATCTTAGAACTCTTCCTAGGGTGCCCATGCTTGTATGGTGGGCCTCTGACTCTTTAGCGCACATGTAGCTAGTTCCTTCAGCCGTCCTCTCTTCCCCTTTAAGGGGATCTGGTCACCAGAACAAAGGAGATGAGAAAGTGTCACTGGTCATAAAGAGTCACCCAGCCAGTCCATCTCACTTGAATTGATAATTAAAAGTCACTGGCATAAAGAGGAAAAAGCCACTCAGAAAAAAGTGACTGAGGAAGACAAGCTCCCAGCATTTCCATGCCCAGAAAAAAAAAAAACTAGTATTCTAACAATTTAAGTATTAACCTGGAGGGCTGCTGCCCCCACCTCCTTCCCCCTCAAAAACATGAATTCCCAGCCACTCCCCTGAGGAGCAGCCAAAGAAAGAAAGAAAAAAAAAACTTACCAAGGGAAAGAACAACAGAGAATACCAATAAACCACAAGAGTTCTTTCAAATTTTAGCAACAGCTACTTGCCTCTCCAGCCTCAAACCCTCCTAAACCAAAGCCTCAGCCCAGGAGATCAGCTCCACCCAGCAGATTGCACCCGAGACCTTGGAAAACCGTGTGGCTCACTATTACTGGACCACTTCCGAACGGAAAGCGGTTTCGAGAATCACCATTCATCCCGCCAACATCTTATGTTCCAACTTTCCGCTGAATAGTTACTGAACTAAAAAAAAAAAAAGACACTGGTGGGTAACGGGGAAAGCAGCAGAGACACGTTACTAGAGGCCCCCTGGGGAGTCATGACTCCGTCTCCATCGGCCACACTGCCTGGTCGGATCAGAAACCTCGACGGAAATCGGCACTCCAGACGATTCTCTGCCACACACGCCCGCTTATCAGCTCTGCTTGGGAGAAGTGTCCCTAACCGGTTCAGCTTGCCCTGATCGATCACACTTCAGCAATCAAGGCCTGGCTGTGGCAGAAGTTCCTGCCTTCCAGGTCCTCATGGGCCGGGCCAGACGTGTTTTGTTGGCTCCCACATCTGCACTAACGTGGGGACTGAAGCAGCATCCCCTCCTCTCTCGCTTCGCGTGGGTTGAGAGTGGGGTTTCGCAGTCGCAAGGGCTCCCCGTAAGAGGAAAGGGCCCCCGGCCGGAGGATGGGCCTCCACCTCCTCCAGGGAGGGCACCGCGCTTCCTCTCGGCCGACTGCTGCCTCATTTCCTGAGCAAGAGGAGGGAGCGGAAAGGCTGCCAGCAGCCGAGCCGGGGGCTTCCCGGCGGTACCCACCCCTGAGCCCCACCCTCTCACCCTCC
>NW_011888905.1:2603546-2608464 GCF_000151845.1 Pteropus vampyrus | reverse complement strand
AATGGTTCAGGACTCGGTAATTAATCATCGCTTACAATTGCTTCTGTAGGTGAGGAAGATACCTTATGCCCCCATCTTATCAAGAAGGAACTCTGTCGCGGATCACTGCACTGGGGATCGGAGCCTCCATTCTGTGTTATAACTGTCACCACTTTCTCTGCTGCTTCTGCTTCCAGGTACCCCAGCGACCTATTTATTTGGAACCCGCCCCTACAGGCACTGCCAGGCAGGACTTTTGGAAGCACCATAGTAAAGAGATTTGAAAATTTTATCATCTTCCCTCTCATTTCTCCGTATACCTCCCACCTTCCGAGTAACGAATGGTAGTAAATCTCTCCTCTGGCGCCGCCCTCTTTTCCCTTAGAGAATTAGGGTGCGGAACAGGACTTCGGATTAATAATCTTAGCCCCCCACGGCCTGGTAGGTAAAAGCTGCTGCCCTCAGCGCCTGGTTCTGAGGCCACTTCTCCAGAGACTCTGTCTCCCTGTCTCCTTTTAGAAACACAGCAATGAGGCTGTTCAGAGGAAACAACGGCGGACAGACAAAAAGTAATTTGCTTGATAGAGTAACCTGTGCGCTTTGTTCTCCCCCCTTTATCCCCCCAGTCAGCGGGAAGGAAGAACAGGGCTCTGCGTCTGGGTGCTGGTCAGCAGGGGGCACTGTTGCACCTCCCTTGGCCTTAGGGAGGAAACAGCACAGTAGACAAACCAAAGGGGTGGAGAGAGCAGCGCCTCCGGCCTGATGCTGGTGGATTTGAACAGATGACCTTCCCTTGATCCATGGAAACAGGTGCATTGACTCCCGATAGCCTAAAAGCGTGATGGATGGGCAGAATGGTGCCCAGTGCTGTTGCTTTCCTGGTAACCAACGGAAACCACAATCTCTCGACGGGCGCGTGTGTCTGTGTATGTCCGTCCTCTCCCCATTCCGCCACCTCCTGTACTTAAAAAAGGGTGCGATGACCCCATGACCCGGCCACTGCATTCTCTTTCCTCTCCTCTCCCCTAATCAGCTTCTGATTTAATCTCAGATTGAAAGGACCTAGGACGTTGGTCGTAGAACAACGCGGAGGTTCTTACTGCCACTGAACTGTATGCTCTAAAATGGTTAAAATGGCCAATTTTATGTTATGTATGTTTTTCCACACTTAAGAAAAAAAGAGGATCTTAGACGAACTCGGGGAGGGAAAAAACAAAGTTTGGACTCACCTCACATCCCCCGGCCTTTCTCTGTTCAGACAGTCCTAGCAAATCCCGCGCTTTGCAGCCAGGCTTCTCAGATAGCCAGGACTCTGCATAAACGTGCAGTTATTGACTCCTCCCCCTCTTCTCCTTATGTCTGCGTCAAAGTAAGATGCTCTGTTTACTTGTTTATTAACCCGAAGGGCAGAACTGAGCTGCGACTCCCTTCCCCTAGAGACACATGCATCATGTGGCTGATGACTGACCCTTGCTCTCAACTTTAAACCTTGCTGCCTCCTCAGTCGGTACTTTTCCCAATTGCTATAAATGCCTCGCTTTCCTTCTGACGCTGTGAGGCAGGAGTCAGCAAATTTTTCTGCAAAGGGGCAGACAGTGAACATCTCTGGCTTTGCAGGCCATCAGGTGTGGCTGCCATTCCCTCTCAGGAGGAAGCCGGCAGACAACATGCACGTGAATGGGCATGGCAATGTTCCAAGAAAACTGTACAAAACCAAGTTGTGGCAGGATCCCACACCCCCGCCCCGCAGGTGGGAGTTCGCGGCCCCCAGCTTTGAGAAAAGAAACATTTCTCCCTGCCTCCGCCAGGGCCCAGCAGATTTCTGCCTCCTGCCCTCAATCTTTCTCCTATTTCTTGTTCTACAGATCTCTGAGGTACTTAGTGACTTGTTGGGAAATTGAATGAGTTTTTTTTTAACCTACACTTTACATATTTAATGGTTTGGGGTGGATTTCTATATAAATATGAAGTTTTTTTCAAATGAATATGTATTCATTTGAGATACAGGTGTATCGATAGCTATCTCATACGATGGTACTGAGTAGGCCTAGGTGGGGCGGGGAATGGCACGTGGGCGTGCACATGTGTGTAAAACAGCTGAGGACAGATAATTCATCCCCAGGAAACTATCTTTCCGACGATACCTGTATGTCGTCTGGAACCTCTGTGGCACTCTCTCCCCCCAGATCTCAGGTTAGACTTGCTTGTTCTCTTCGCCGTTCCTGGAATCACCTGCTCACACCCGCATGCTGGCTCTTTCAGCCCGAGGACTTACCCGCAGTCGTCAGCCTACGTCTCACAAAACTTATTCACCCGACGTGCCAGGTTGCAGAAACTATCCCCACGCCTGTTTACTAGAACCAGCCATACCTGGAGCCTAGGTCAGGCAACTCCAACAGGCCATCAAGCGCTTGTCCAGAGGGGTAACCTGTGTTTTTTGCAGTTTCCCGAGGAAAGGGAGCATTAATAGTTGGCAGTGGCCTCGGCTTTTGGAAACGATGAGTACACACACTGCGCACGCTCCACTCTGTGCCGGGCCCTCCGTTCGGTGTATTCACCAGTACTTAGCGCCTCCCCAGGCCACTGAAAGTGGGAAGCCACCGACAGGGGACCCTAACAGCAAAGAGGCCCCATGTGAGCATCCGAGAACCTTCGTGCCCGGCCCACTCTCGCTAGCTATTTTCCAAAACCAAGTGTGATTTTTAAAGACACGTGCTGTTTCCCCTCAAACCCAGGGCTGAGAACCTGTTTCCATCAGTACCGGGACACCCTCTTGTTGTCGTTAAGATTCCTGGGGGACTTTTCTTCCAAAAATCTTCCCCATGTAGTCTCTCGTTTAACTTCGTGGTAAACTTCGAGGTCGAAGGTGAAGAAAAGTAGGGGATGGTGGGGTAAAATAAAGTGGCAAAGGGAAGTTATTTCATTTTCCACGGGAAAATTCAGCCCTAGAGAAGCTGAGTAGTTCAGTCAAGGTCATAGTGCAAGGTCTGGCGGTGACACCTTTACCCTCTAAGATTGCCCGACATCTAAGATTCCTTCTTTCTATTACAGTCTATCATAGGCTGTATGTCCCCTCTGTTGCTCTATAGGAGCGACGCTTCCTATGGCATCTCCGTGGCATAAGGACAGATGTCCACGTCGGCCAACATAAATAAACCCATATAGGGCCAGGGTCAACGCGACTGCCTTGATCCCATTATGAAATCTGAGCTGGCTTTGCTGGGCAGTTGCGAGATGAGAGTTTCCCTATTAATACCCATACCTACATGCCAAGCCTTGGACACAAAAGCTAAGAATGTGGCGTGGGGGAGGAGGTGGGATAAGTGATAGCACCCTGGACTGCGTCCCTTCCCTTCGTCCAGGTGGTTTCTATGTCTGTGTTCTGTGAATCCACAAGTATGTGCATGTCCAAGTGTGTTTGGCCTTAGTCATATTGACACGAAGATCTTACATGCGCGGGTGAAACCCACCCCCCATCTCTCTAATACTCACGTCAGCCGCCTTCTTCTCTGCCAGCTCCAGCTTCTCCTGGGCATCCTTCAGAGCTTCAGAGTACTTGTCCAGCTCATCCTCTGTCCCTTTCAGCTTCTTCTGCATAGCTGCCAGCTCATCTTCCAGCTATAGGAGCCACGAGAGTCGCACACAAGACAGACACACACACCAGTGCAGGCTCGGACCCTGGGCTCTTGAGCCCTGGAAGACCCCAGGGCTGAGCCTCTATTTCACCATCCCCAGAAAGTCTCAGTTCCTCTGCAGTAACTTCCGGCCAGCTGCCCCAGGAGTCATGCTACGGCCTTGGCCTGTGACCCCTAAGACGACGAAGCCATGCTGGGTTTTCGTCTAAGACCCTGGGGCGATAAACATCTTAGGGTGTAGAAGCCTATGATTCCATTTAAGGGCAAAGAGATGCCGCATGCCAGCCTCCCACCTCTTCCTCTAGAAGTCAGAGGTTCTTCCAAAACGTGAGCTACTCTCACCTAAATCAGGGAGACACTGTGGCTGAGAAGGGGCTGCTGACATTCCCAAGGTCACACAGGCAGTCTGTGGCAGACACTCTAGTTGTCCTCTCCCTGTCTGGTAAGACCGAGGAAGAAGGGTCCCTCCCACCTGAAAAAGGAGCTAACACCCGAGGCCTCTGCCTTTCCCGTGAAAACTTCCACTGCATCGTCTTGCTCACCAGCAGGTGAGTGATCACACAGGTACCTACCTGTTTGCTTCTTTCTTCTGCCTGCTTCTGTTCGGCCTCGGCTTGCTCTGCCCGATCCAGAGCGTTCTCCTTGTCCAGCTTCAGCATCTGCATCTTTTTCTTGATGGCCTCCATCTTGGGTTGTGGCCGTCGGTGACCTGCGGACACTGGGGAACTAGAGAAAGGATGGGCTGCTGGCTGAGCGTCTGGGAGTCCCCCCACCCCGTCAGACCTGAGCCTTTATCTCTGCTCCTGGCCCCACCTCCTGTTTCTAATAGGGTCCTGCCAGCTCCCTCCACCCCGTCGTTGTCCCCTGGGGGAACATGGGGTGAGACACTTTGATGGACTGACATCACCACCGAAGAAAAAAATTCAGAACAGCTGAGGCCGATTTTAGACAATGGAAAGTGGGGGAGGAGGGGGGCTCTCCGTGACCCTGAAACTTTCCACTCTCCCCGGGCAGCTCTCTGGGAGTTCCAAAAGAGCGGGGAGCGGGGAGGCGCGGGGAGAACGCTGCAGCGGGTGCTTTGGCAACACTCCGACGGTGGGCGTCACCCAGAGGTTTCCAGCTGCTCTTCGGCATCCCCTTACTCTCACCTGGACCGTGCTGGATGCCGACCAGTCTCCCCTGGCTGAGTTTTACCTCTCCGTTCCCAGGGAGCTTGAGCAGCAGTGAAGAGGGGAAGCCCTCCGACCCTTGACAACCCCCCCAGATCAAGTTACTGCGCTATTTTGAGAGTCTCCAATTGGCAG
>NW_011888905.1:2596413-2602631 GCF_000151845.1 Pteropus vampyrus | reverse complement strand
TTCTTCCCGAGGGGTCCTGGAGGGAAGGGACCCCGTAAAAGGCAGGAGCCCCAGAGTCTCAGAGGTCGAGGCAGGCGTGCGATGCCAAATTTCCCACCGCTGTAAGAATATGTTTGACATTTAGTTGGTTCCTAATTCAACAACCCAATATCAAACATATCACACAGAAGCAGGCAGGAGAGCTTTCATGGCCATCTGCCTTCTTCCCCACTGCGAGTCAATGACAGAGCAGAGGCGCCAGGCACCAAGCGTGGCGAGGCGGAGAGCCAGCTCCTTGGGGAAGGGCACCGACCCCTGCTCTCTGCCTCCTCCCCAAGACGGCCAGCTCTTACTCATCTTCCCTTCGTGCCCCCCCTGTCGGCTCGTCTCCTCCCCGTCCCTGGCCTTTGCTGGGTCACGTCGGCCTAAACCAGGAGGACCATCTGGCCGGGCCGCACATCCGGGCACCTGTCCTTCCCAAAGGCTCCCACATGGAGCTTCTCCCCTGATGTCACGGCCCCAGCGCCCAGCCAGAGGCTAAGCAGTGTCAGCAGCTCCTTGGCAGCCTTGCCACCTGTTCTCAACTCCCTTCCAGCTGCCCCGGGGCTTTTCGGGGGTGGGGTGGGGGCCTGCACGCCCTGCCTTTCCCTTCCAGCAGAATGCCTGCCCTTCCCCGACCACCTCCTCAAGACGGCTGAGGGCCTCCCAGAGGGCCATCCCGGAACCTTCCTGCTCTTAGGTACTACAAATGAGTAGCCGTGAGAAACTTCTAGAATGCTTGACTGCTTCTTCCCACCATCTTGTCCCTTCTCACCTTCTCCCCATGTCCTCCAGGCATCCTCCTTAAAGTCACCCTCGGATGTCCAGAAGAGTGACTTGTCTCACTGACAGGCTCCAGCCTGGGCTCCCAGGCCTGGCACATTGAAAATAAGACTTTAAGAGGTCAAGGGCAAGGGGGCTCCCCCTCCGCCAGGAAGCAACGAGCCGTCCTTAGGACTCGCCGCCTCTCCTGAGAGCTCCTGGCTGGCCTCTCTAAGGGTCTTGCCTCACAGGGATCCAGCCTGCTTCCTTTCTGAGAGATTATTCTTCTGAAGAGAATCAGGTCTGTTGAGTGTCATGTGGCAGGCAGATGCTCCTCTCTACTGTGGCAGAAAAGAGGCTGACTTATAGCTGCACTGGGGTGGGGGCGGGGGGCTTGGGTGGAGTGCGGGGTGGGGGAGGGTGCTCTGCTTTAGCCCCCAGGCCTGTTCCATGTGTCCTCGTTCCCATTAGTCTGGACACCCCCCGCACACACACACACACACACACACACAGACTCCTCGGTGCCCTTGATGCAGATCAATGGCTTGTCCCAAGCCCCAGTGACTGTTGTGTGGCTCTTGCTTTCCAGAGGGAGACTGACCAGTGGGTGTACAAGCCCCAAAGTAGGCACCTGCGCTGTTGCCTCAGGTCCTTGTTCCTTCGTGGCTCTCGGTTTGGGGTTGTGAGTAATGTTCACTTTCCTGACCTTCCTTTTTACCCCTGCCCCCAAGTCCGAGTTCCCGTTTCCGAGAACCTCGAGTGCCCTGGGGAGCCAGGGGCCGGAAGGAGAGAGGCTGGGGTAAGGACTGGCAGGAATGGAAAGGACTTGAGTGTTTAGGGCTCTAGGCAGGGAGGGGAATGTCCCATGGAGGACAAACCGTTGTCCTAGGAGACTCTGGGTGGCATAAGTAGGCAGAAAGAAACATCGGACGGCCTCTGATGAAAGCCTCCTAGCCCTCCTGGAAGTAGCTTCTGTGCAGCCTTTTCAAACAAGATCGAGCCCTTCTGAGCCGGAGGAGCCAGGTAAGACACCGGCCTCAGAGGGCGAGGGCCCGACGGGTCGACGGGGTGAACTACTCCGCTGACGTGATGAGGGCAGACAGAGGACACTGAGGGGATCGGAGGGGACAGGCTGTGTAGGGGGCCAGTCTGCCAATACGGGAGCCAGCCTGGCACTGACAAGCCCTGGGGAGAGAGGCCAAGGTCAGGGATCAAGGCAGAGGGAGGTGGGGTGTTCTGTGGGGCCAAAGGAACAGAGGAAAGAGGAATAACGATCCGTTGGTGAGGGGTTACACTGGGAGGCGGGGGCAGCCAGGTGATAGAGAGGACATAAAGGGGGTGCGAAAAGAAAACAACAATTTTCCTCCCACCTTTTAAGTCTAGCTGGGCGGATAATCAAATTGACAAGAGACAGATTAACGGGAAATGTCCAAATGTCCGTACTTTGCTCTGCGGATACACTCTGGGGGGCCGTGAGACCAGAAACACACTGGGCGGTCGAGGCTTAGATGCTGTTGTGGGTGGAGGAGAAAGGGGAGCAGGGGTCTGGGTTCCACGTGGGGAAACCTGGCGATTCACAGGTAGCCGAAAAAGAGCAGGACACAGGGACACACGTGTGGCCAACAAATTCCTGCTCGGCAACCAGGGACAAGGGGACACAGGAGATCCAGCGAGCAGGCCCTCTGCTTGGAGGCCTCCTGCCTGGTGCTCGGGTGGCTGTCTGTCGCCTCTGGGAGCAGCCTTTCCATTGGAGTCTCTCAGGTAGGAAGGGGGAGGGCCACAGGTTCTTTCTGCATCTTTTGTTTCATAATAATCAGCTTAAAGTCAGTATCCCAAAAGGCACATTCTGGGGGTCAAAACTTTGGTCCCCTTCGGCAGGAAAACATCATCACGTGTTTGTTTATTTTGCAGTCTGTGCCACCTCTCTGCTAAATGCTTGTAGTCGGTCCCCACAGCAACCCAAAGAGGTGGGCGTTATCGACATTTTCCATGTAAGGAACCGTGACCCAGAAAGTTAAAGCAACCCGCCAAGGCCACACAGGCAGCAAGCGACAGACGCAAAGTTCAAACCCAGATCTGTCAAGTTAGCGCCTGTTCCCCCAACACCGGGCTACGCTGCACATGCGTAAGAGGCGGAGGGCGGCTGCCTGGGAGACAGACACGAGGGGGGCTGAAAGCAGCGAAGGATGGACTGGACCTGGGGGACCGATGGGGGTGGGAAGCTGGACCTGGAGGACCGATGGGGGTCAGGGGAGGGGCAGGCAGGAGGTGCAAAGGTTCCGTCTCAGGTCAGCAGGTCAGATCCAGGCCACGCGTGTGCGGTTCCGTCTCCTCTGAAGCTTGTGTCACACTAGCCATTACTCCCCACTAGCCTGTGAGCGCCACGTCGTTTGGTGTAGTAGTAGACGTGTAACTTATAAAGTGACTCCCGATAAGTCTAGTCCCCGCCTGACACTATGCATAGTCCCTTCAGTATTACTGACTATTCCCCGTGCTGTACTTCACATCCCCGTGACTATTGTGTAACTGCCATTTGTACTTCTTCTTAACCCCTTCCTCTTTTTCACCCAGCCCCGAGCCCTCCTCCCATCTGGCAGCCATCGGTTTGTTTTCTGCGAGTCTGTTTCTGTTGTATTTGTTCATTAATTCTGTTCTTCGGATTCTACATATAAGTAAAGTCTTTAACGTCTTTAAAGTAATTGTCTTTGTCTGACCTATTTCACTCGTCGTAATGCCTTCTAGGTCCATCCATGTTGTTGCAAATAGTCAGATGTCATTCTTTTTTACGGCCGAGAAATATTCCATTGTTTATATGTACCATGTCTTCTTTATCCATTCATCTATTGATGGACATTTAGGTGGCTCCCTAAAGCCACCGAAACTCCCATATCTTGGCTGTTGTAAATAATGCTGCAGTGAACATAGGGGCACATGTATCTTTTTGAATTAGTGTCTTGGATTCTTCAGATAAATACCCAGAAGTAGAATTGCTGGGTCATAAAGTAGTTCTAGTTTTAATTTTCTGCGGAACCTCCATCCTGTTTTCCACAGTGGCTGCACCA
The DNA here is from genome assembly GCF_000151845.1 of Pteropus vampyrus. Classification (NCBI taxonomy): domain Eukaryota; kingdom Metazoa; phylum Chordata; class Mammalia; order Chiroptera; family Pteropodidae; genus Pteropus; species Pteropus vampyrus. The sequence goes on along the minus strand of NW_011888905.1, from coordinate 2,598,789 downwards.
ATTTATAATCTCATCAACAGCGCACGAGGGTTCCCTTTTTTCCACATCCTCACCAACACTTATTTTTAATCCTCTTAATGACCCTATGAGATGGGTATTATTGTCCCCATTTTCAGAAGAGGAAACCGAGGCTTAGAGAAGTAACTTATACATGGTGACACAATCATTAGGAGAAGCCCGACTTTGAACCCACACTGGACTTCACGGCTGTGTCCTCTCTGGACCTCGACGCCTCTCTGTGCTTGTCAGTGGGGTGTAGGGAGAGAAGGGATCGGCAGCTCTGATCACTGAAAAATATATATTGAGGGATGGAGACGGACTTGGGGGAGGAGGAAAGAAAAGGTGTGAGTCTTGCGATGGAGGTGTAGTCACGTGGAGTCGAGGGCGGGGAAAAGAGCACCGTGAAAGGATGAGTGACCAGTTCGTATGCAAATGGCAAGGGGGAGAGCGTGGAAAAGCGTGTGGTGGTGATTACATCACAGGGCGATGGTGTCTTCCTGCGGCTTTACCGGGCCATCTCTCCATAGAGAGAATAAGCGGATGATGGTTGCCAAAAGGTAGGGGAGGAGGATGAGAACTTTTTTAAAAAATGGGGCTCTCTCTGCTTTGGGATGTCATTTGAATGCGAAGTGGAAAGTAAGGCTTTTTGTGGCCTAGAGATGCATACGATTACCAGTACTTTGCAGTCTTTTTCAAAGTTTGACTGTCTTTAGATTTAACGATCCTTCTGGTCCTCTGTAAATCCTACGACTGCTTACATCTATTTGTTAAGTTACCTGCCTGCCCTGTAAAGGCATTTGAGTTTGGAACCCTGTCATTTTGCAGAGGTGGGATTCAGGCCCGGAAGAAAGGGACTGACCCCAAGGTCTCAAAGTAACCGGCTGACCCAACACCTAAAATCCAAGCCTCCTGACACTCGAGCAGCTCGGCGCCTGTGGATTAACAGCCACATTCAGAGCCACTTGTCCAAGGGTACCAAAGAGATCAGCGGAAGTGAGATCTAAGTTGCGGTGAGCAAAATCCGGCAGCTACGTTAAGATTACGGTACTTGCGAATAAGCACTTTTGAAGCAAATCAAGACTTAGGGCCGAAAGGATGAGTCGAGCTGTCTAAGTTTGAACCTTTAAGAGCTAGCTTTACTTGTCAGAGCAAATCAGGACCCTCTCACACTGTCCACCTCCCCTCCCCTCGCCCCGCTGCGTATCTCACGCTGGCCACAAGGTGTCACTCGTTTTCACCGTTGTTTCGTGGGTGTTTTCCCAGTAGCATCAGGGGTTGACGTGAGAAAGGGGTTGAGCGCGGGAGCACCGTGCTAAGTCCCGGGCGGATAACTAGATACAGGTGTGTTTGGGGAAGGACGGTCAAGGTAGTGGGGGCTCAAGGCGGCTAGGTGAGCAGACGCGGTTAAATGGAAGGGCAGTGCTTCGGATGCCATCAGAGTCTCTCCACGTAAAAAGCTTTGCCCGTCTGTCTCAGTTCCTGTTGGTACTGCCGATGCTCCTTTTCAAGCAGCTGGTGCAGAGCAGCTTGACGGACCTGGGGCGGAGGGTGGGGGCAGAACAGAGTGTGATGTTTGCCCTGTTTACCCCCCCTTCTCTCTCCCTGGTTACTTTGCCATCAGTGGTGTTCTCTTGGATATGGACTTAGCTGTGACATCAAGCTAGGCAGTGGCATAGAGGCTGACCACTGCAGGAGAAGCCTACGCAAGTTTTTCTCCAGGGGTGAAGCCCCATGTTCAGAAGATATTTGCTGAGAACATACCATGAACCAGGAACTCTGCTGGGTATCTGGAGACAAGATAGTGACATGACAGCAGTTGAGGACCCCAGAGAATGAGGGGCAGAGAGAGAGAGAGAGAGAGAGAGAGAGAGAGAGAGAGAGAGAGAGAGAGGTTTTGAGAGGCAGGTACAGGGCACTAAAGCAGTTTTGAGTCTCACCAAGATGAGAGGAGCAAAGACTAGACTGCACTTTGGGACTCTGGAATGTTCCTTCTGCAGCTCAACGCAAAGCCTCATTTAATGAGCAGAGCGCTTTGGCATTTGGAGTGAGAGTTATTGTCTCCGTAATGGTGGAAACCTCAGAGGCAAATGAAATGGGCGAGTGACCGCAGCGACCAGGAGCCTGGGAAGCCCAGTGGGCAAAGGCACAGGGCAGCAGCGGGAGGGACCTCTGGTCACCCGTGCAAGAACTCACCACCAGTAGTTGCTTGTTGGCCAGTGCCAACTCCTGTACCATGGTGTCCTGCATCCTTAGGTAGGCATAGGGGTTTCTCCTCTGGCTCAATGTCATCTGCCACACACAGTGAGTGTGTGAATTTTGCCACCTGCCCCAGGTATAAAGGTAGGGGTCGAATGGGTTAGAGTTAGGAGTGGGAAC
>NW_011888905.1:2595081-2595438 GCF_000151845.1 Pteropus vampyrus | reverse complement strand
AGGTAATTTAAATTGATAGATTTCATCAAACTGCCTTTGTAAAAAAAGGCTGCATCAACTTTGACTCCTGCTAAGATTATACACATTCTTGTTACCACAAATCCTTGCTAGCTCTCGGTCTAACTTGAAACCTTAAAAAACGGGGCTACCCTATCCAATCCGACCATTTTAGTCCAAATCTTCCGGATTAAGACCTAAGTATGTTTTTTTTAAAAGGCGCCCAGGTGAAGGAGATACACAGCTTAGTCTTTTGAGTCTTCTCACTCATTCAATAAATATTTCCTGCATCCCTAACAGGATTAGTAAAGCGCCAGGCAACAACAGTAAACACTTGCCTTTTCCTTATAAATAAACAAA
>NW_011888905.1:2593094-2595031 GCF_000151845.1 Pteropus vampyrus | reverse complement strand
GTCTTCTCACTCATTCAATAAATATTTCCTGCATCCCTAACAGGATTAGTAAAGCGCCAGGCAACAACAGTAAACACTTGCCTTTTCCTTATAAATAAACAAACAAATAAATAAAATGAAAACAACAAAAGCTTGGTGCGATTCTCCTTCAGAGAACATAAAGCCAGGGCCAACAACAGCGTGTCTATGCAGCCTAAGCTAGCGGGCCCTTGGAGGCTGGTCTCTGCTCGTGGGAACGAGGGGGCTTTGGCCCCGCCATTTTCTTTCCTTCTTGATGAGCCCCCAACAGGATGCAGCAGAGCTGAGAGGCGGCTCAGGGAGGCCGGGGGGGAAAGAGGTCAAGTTGAAGGATCGCAGAAGACATGGAAGTGGAGATTACCTGTCAACCATCTTCCGAAGTTCCAGGGCCCTTTCAAAACTCTGCAAGAAAAGTGAGTTCTGTTGCCCTGCGTCACCTCCATTGCCATGTCCAGGCCCCTACTGGGGGAGGGGGAGGGGAGACACAGAGACCTTTCTCTTCGGAGAAGGCGTGGCCAGCTTCCTAGGGGAGGAAGGCGCTGGGCCTCGCAGGACGGAGGACAGGCAGCGCTTGGAACGGCCCAGGTATCTGAATGCCTACTGCGTGCCAGACAGTCTCCCACTCCTGCTCTTACCTCCTGCACATCAAGGGCCTCTCAGGGAGAGAGCCACTGGTCAGCTGATCTGGAGCCTGGAGGGAGCCCCTCCTGCCCAGCCCCCCTTCCCACTCCGCATACCTTGTCCACCTTTCCCATTTTTTCCACAGACATGTCTGTAGACTTGCTTGATAACGTCTTGGGAGCCTGAGCAGGCTCCTTTCAATTTGGTTCAGTCACCAAGGTTTCAGTAGTCATAGCAACATTTACGCCTTCAACAATGACCCTGAGTCTAGGAGGTGATTGGTCATCTGGCCTGTCACCCCGGAGACGTGAAGGGAATCCTGGTTCTCCAGCTTCTATTAGTGACACAGGTAATTCTCTGAGGAAGGACCGGAGTCCCAATTTCAGGACTTCTGTTGGGTCCCAAGAAGTAGCCGCATGATCCCAGGTCCAGGGGACCTAGTCCCACGGGTTCTCTGGGGGCAAAGCTGCATGCCCTGCCCCACCAGGCAGGTGCGGTGCGGAGAACGCATCACACGCCCCTTTTACTAAAAGGCCACACACCCCTTTTACTAAAAAGCCACTGGAAAGGAATGAACCACAGACCTTATTTTGTCATTGTTCATTTTATTAAATAATTTATAAAGTCAGACCCATGCACTGGTCCGACCACCCCGTCACACTGTCCCAGAGCTTCCATCCCCAATCAAGGAGGGGGATGGGATTCTATCAGGTGTCCAACATCTCTTTCCTGTTTATTCCCGACAGCATGGAATGAAAGTGGACGGGTGTGGGCCCCGTGTGTCAGGGAGGTGGCTTTCACACTTCCTGGTTCGAGTGCAGCGCCAGGTGAGTTCCACATGCCACTCACGGCCTCCCCCGCCCTCCCTACCGATCAGCTCTCGGATGTCTCAAACCCAGCGAGTTCCCAGTCAACTGTGTACAAAGGGGCAGGTGTGGAGGACGCTCGCCCCGTCCTCCGCTCTCACCCTTGGGGTTCACGTAGTCTTGGCAAAGGGCAGATGAACTGTGATCGAAACCAAGGGAGGATTTTTAAGGAAGCTCTGACAGGAACATTAAGAAAAACGTCTGAATTCAACTCCAGAAAAAAGTGCTACCAAGAGAAAATGAGGTCTCCACCAACGTTTGGAGGAAGGCTGGCGAACGGTCCCCTGGGCGTGAGCTCTGAGAGCTCGGCACGCGATGGGGGCTTCGGCCGCTCCGGGCCGGCAGAGCCGGGTGACCCGAGGGTGACCCGCTGCAGTCTGTGTGGCTCCCTTGGGCGAAGGCCCTCCAGCTGCGTCACAGCGTGCTCTCCAG
>NW_011888905.1:2590958-2593044 GCF_000151845.1 Pteropus vampyrus | reverse complement strand
TTTCCCATTTTTTCCACAGACATGTCTGTAGACTTGCTTGATAACGTCTTGGGAGCCTGAGCAGGCTCCTTTCAATTTGGTTCAGTCACCAAGGTTTCAGTAGTCATAGCAACATTTACGCCTTCAACAATGACCCTGAGTCTAGGAGGTGATTGGTCATCTGGCCTGTCACCCCGGAGACGTGAAGGGAATCCTGGTTCTCCAGCTTCTATTAGTGACACAGGTAATTCTCTGAGGAAGGACCGGAGTCCCAATTTCAGGACTTCTGTTGGGTCCCAAGAAGTAGCCGCATGATCCCAGGTCCAGGGGACCTAGTCCCACGGGTTCTCTGGGGGCAAAGCTGCATGCCCTGCCCCACCAGGCAGGTGCGGTGCGGAGAACGCATCACACGCCCCTTTTACTAAAAGGCCACACACCCCTTTTACTAAAAAGCCACTGGAAAGGAATGAACCACAGACCTTATTTTGTCATTGTTCATTTTATTAAATAATTTATAAAGTCAGACCCATGCACTGGTCCGACCACCCCGTCACACTGTCCCAGAGCTTCCATCCCCAATCAAGGAGGGGGATGGGATTCTATCAGGTGTCCAACATCTCTTTCCTGTTTATTCCCGACAGCATGGAATGAAAGTGGACGGGTGTGGGCCCCGTGTGTCAGGGAGGTGGCTTTCACACTTCCTGGTTCGAGTGCAGCGCCAGGTGAGTTCCACATGCCACTCACGGCCTCCCCCGCCCTCCCTACCGATCAGCTCTCGGATGTCTCAAACCCAGCGAGTTCCCAGTCAACTGTGTACAAAGGGGCAGGTGTGGAGGATGCTCGCCCCGTCCTCCGCTCTCACCCTTGGGGTTCACGTAGTCTTGGCAAAGGGCAGATGAACTGTGATCGAAACCAAGGGAGGATTTTTAAGGAAGCTCTGACAGGAACATTAAGAAAAACGTCTGAATTCAACTCCAGAAAAAAGTGCTACCAAGAGAAAATGAGGTCTCCACCAACGTTTGGAGGAAGGCTGGCGAACGGTCCCCTGGGCGTGAGCTCTGAGAGCTCGGCACGCGATGGGGGCTTCGGCTGCTCCGGGCCGGCAGAGCCGGGTGACCCGAGGGTGACCCGCTGCAGTCTGTGTGGCTCCCTTGGGCGAAGGCCCTCCAGCTGCGTCACAGCGTGCTCTCCAGCGTGTTGTAGTTGTCCTTAAAGCTCTTCAATTCCAGGAAGTGCTTGGCGCGTTTACTCTTCTGACTGGAGGGCAGGTATGTTACCTGGATGGTGGTCGGGGAGACCTCAGGAGACTGAGTGAGGTCTTTGGCTGCGGACTGGTGCTGTCGCTGAGAGCTCCCACCGCGTGCTTTGACCCTGAAGAGCAGGACAGGGCAGGTCACGGACAGAGTGAGCACTAATGGGAGAATGCAACTCAAGGCTCATCCGTCCCATAAATGTAGCCGTCGCCACAAACAGTCTCTGTCCCATCTTACGAACCAGTTACTAAAGCCCCACCTGGCAGCTTAGAAACAGTAGAGAAACCAACTTCCCAGAGTCCCTGCCTCCGGGTCGACCTTTTCTTCATCTCCCTGTGCTTAAAGAAAACTTGATTCTGCTGAGTCACCTGATGTGTGTGTGCCACTAATGTACTTTCTGGAGAGAGTCCCTTAAAAACTGAACGCCGAAAATAAGAATAGAGGGGACTACTGAGTGCTTAGCATGCGTCGAGACGTCACACACGGCGCTCCACCAACACCTACCTTACTACCGCCCCAGCACCCCTTAGTGGTGGGCCCTCCCCATTCCGCAGGTTGGGAAACTGAGGGTCCATCAAGTAACTTGCCTGAGGTCACAAAGCTAGTAAGTGACAGAGAGCTGGGATTCAAACCTAAGTTTGTCAAGATTTCAGAGCCTATACTGTTTTCACCATACCCACTGAACCTTTCCAGAAACTAGAAAAAGACTGAATTAGAAAAAATTGTGGTAAAATCGACATAAAATTTACCATCTTAACCCTTTTTAAATGTTCGCACTTCGGTAGTTACGCGCATTCACATCACTGGGAACTCTCTTCACCTTGCAAAACAAACTACCTGTTAACCGCCCCCCC
>NW_011888905.1:2542085-2589203 GCF_000151845.1 Pteropus vampyrus | reverse complement strand
CCTTTGGGATGCTGAACAGTCTGTCGAGCAGCCCTTACCAGAGGCACGGATGGCATCCAGAGCTTTCATCCTGTACAGATAGTTGTAGCAATCTGTTGAGAAAGATTGGTCTCAGGCAAAACTCGCAAAAGATTTTCCAAACTCCAACAAGCTAACAGACTGCCTCCCCACATCCGTCATGTTCCCAGGAACAGGGGATCACAGCTGCTGGTTTTGCCAGCAGCTATGCTACGACTCCGAGCGCAAAGGCACCCTGCACTCGAGGGACTCCCGGCTGAAGTCCTGTCCAGGAGCATGCTGCGTACTCAGGTTTCCCTGCGTTTCCAGCTGCAGCAGTCTGGCATCATCATCCGCAAGGAGCTGAGGTTCGTACTTGATATCTTGAACCCTGGAGAGTCGAATATCAATCTCCTCTTTTAAGTCCTGTTCACAGAGAGAAAAGAACACGCCGTCACTCAGCCTGTACTCTACTCCCGTCAACCTGGAAACGGAGCAGAGCAATGGGCAATGTGACAGAAGCAGAGAAAGGTTCATTTGGCCGATGAAACTGCAAGACAAGACTCAAGAATTTAAGAAAGAAGGGGACTGGGTTCTCTAAGAACCTCTCCCCTATCTCTAACCTAGACCTTCTAAACTGCCAGGATGCCTCCCAGCCCTGTAGCACCCACGAGCTTTGACTTTCAGCTGGATTTGGAGGCTTCTTGATTAGGTGTTATAGAGAACTTCTCGGGCTGGGAAGAAATCAAAAGCAATGGAAGTCACAATCCACCCTAAAAATCTCTAGGGAGGCCTGCTCATGGCTTATAACAGTTTGAGGACTATGCCACCTGGTGGAGCATATTTAATTTTCTAAGTAGGTAATTCACATCCATGGTATAAAATTCAGAAAGGTACTGAAGGTGTCACCCCTCCCTTATACAGAAGCAACCACTGTTAAGTTTCACATTCTTCTCTTACTTGAAAGGGTTGCCAGACCCACAAATACTTTTTCTTGTAACTTTTTATAAACTTCCATTGTGAAATATATCACACACAGCACACACCTAGCACAGGCGTACATTTTAAATAGTTCTAAAACTCATATGCCCGTATCCACCCACCACCGTTTTAAGTTCTGGAACACAACCAATGACTTCTCCAATTGAACCACCCCTGAATTGTAATTTGTCAACAGTATCGATTTTTTTCTCTGTTCTATCTCATCACCCCAAACGAGATGTTTAGCTGTGCCTGGTTTTGAACTTTATGCAAATGGAAAAATACTTTTGAATTCCTCTGCAACCTGCTTTCAAATTTTTAAATAGCCTGAGAGTGAATTTACATGCAATAAAATGCGTCTACTTTAAATGTGTAGATTGATGAGTTTTGACAAATGAGTATAACCACTCCACCACCATTCCAATCGAGACACAGAACACGTCCATCGCCCCAAAACTTTCTTCATACCCTTTGCAGCCAACCTTCCCCCTCTGTGCCCCAAGCAACGCTGGTGTACTTTCTATCCATATAGTTCTGTCTGTGGTAGAATTTCATGTAAGCGGAATGGAATCACATGGTGCATGTTCTCCTGTGAATGGCTTTGCTTTTTGTCATTCAGCATGTTTTTGAGATCCAAATTTGCAACTTACACTTTTCATTCACAGATAGTTGGAGATTCATTTCTGTTCACGTTTATCTTCATTTTTTGTAGTATTCCAGAATACAAATGTCATTATATAGCCATTCTCAAATGGACGTTTGGATTTTTAAAAAAAACATTAAAAACAATGTCATGAATATTCTTGCACATGTCTTCCGGTACACATGAGCAAAAATTTCTCTGTGGTAGGATCTGAACTGCTGGGCTGTGGATTAGGTACGCGTGCAAGCTTACTAGATAATGCCCGATTGTTTTCCACAGTGGTTAAACTAACTTATACTTCCACTAACAATGGATGAGAAATCGAGAATTTTTAAAAGTAAAAGGAACCTTGATCTCATCCAAGGGTCCAGGAAGCTCCTAAGCAGTCAGAGTTTGGAGTGGCTCATGCAGTACTGGAAGCCAACCCTGTATTCCTCTCATGGGAGGCAGGAGGCATTTTGGAGAATTGAGAGAATGTGGAAGGAGCACTGATGACCTTTCGGCCTGTGACATCTTCTTTGAGGTTTTCCATGGAATATATTAGCAAAGAACAGAGAGGGGAGAGTTAATAACACTGGTTAACAGAACATTGGTCCAGAAGCTGAGAGAATTGTGTACTAGCTCTAGCTCTCCCACTAACCTGCTTTTTACTCAAAATGAATTATTAACTACCTACTACATGTAGGCCCTGGCTTTGCAGTGAAAAAAACCTGGCACGGTGCCTGCATCCTTGAAGCTTACGGTTCAGTGGGAGGGGCATTAAGCAAATAGAAAATTAAACAAAAAATTGTGGTAAAATGTTATCTATAGCAATTGGGAGACAAGAAGAAAACAAAGAGTAGGACCTACTTTAAATAGATAACAAACACTCCTTGTTGGAGGAAACAACAATTAAACAAAGCTAAAGAACAAATGAGCTAGTCACGTGGAAGTCCGACAGATCATTCTAGGCCACAGTAACGGCACACGGAAAAGTGAGAAATTCAACCAGTATAGCTGGATCGCAGTGATCAAGGGAGAGCCATACAAGAGGAGGCCGGTAAGGGCAACAGGTGCCTTTTACTCAGAAGCAGACGACAGAAACAGCAGGATGGTGGTGGATTAGCAAGAGTTCTGATTTAGACACTTTAGGTGTGACGTGCCTATCAGACATCTACTGTCGGGCCGCTGGATACGTAAGTATGGAACTCAGGAAAGAGGTTTGGGGTAAAGTTTCATCAACAGACAACCAGGCCAAGGAACGGAAGGCCATTACAGAGAGACTGCTGGGTGGTTTGTTTCCTTCCTGTACATCGCTGGGCAAACTGCTTCCTTCTCTTAGGTTTCAGTTTCTAACGTGAATGTTGAACTAGATGATTTATGGAGCCTAAGTCTCAAGTTCTGCAAAGGCACCTCTTCTTTCTGAGCTGGAGCTAATTCTAACCACCCTAAGCCCAGCCTTAAAAACAAAACAAAACCAAACCAGAAAACACCAGGTTGTTTAAGTTACGCTGCGAAACATCTTAAAACAAAAGTTGGAAACTTTAACCCAGCCCTTCGTTCTGCAGATGCAGAAACTGAAGTTCCTGGGTAAGCTACCCGCTGTGGCACAGCAGCCAGCAGGTAAGCCAGGGCCCAAGCTGACCGCTACTGCCCCATCTACTAAGACAAGCACGTGGGTAACCGGACAAGGAAGCGGGCGGGTGAGTTATTTCTAAAGGCAAAAGAAATCTCATTCCGGGCCCTAACAGATTTGGAGAACCAGGCCCATCTCGTGCCTTAAGGACCTACCTTGGGGGCATTGTGTCCCACAGGGACATGAGGTCCCCTTCGGGATTTCATTGCAAAGCGCATGATTTGCCTCTTCACAAAAATAAATAGCAGTACAAACACCTGTCCAAGAGACGAGAGAAGAAACTTTAATGACATGCCTTCATTTCCAATCCCCAGATTCGGGCTCTCGGGGGCGCTTCGGGGGTGCGCCCTGGGGCCCGGCAAGGCCGCGGGGAAGCGGGGAGGCGTGGGGGTCCGTCTCAGGGCCTGGAGGGAGGGTTCTCGGCCAGGGGCGGGGCGGGATGGCCCGCGTCGGAGACTTCTGCTCCCAGGTACTCCTGGGATAGGAGTCAAAGCCCAGAAAAGGCGCAGGTGAGTGGGTGGAGGACGAGGACAGGGAGCAGCTCGCGAGGAGGGTCTCTACTGGGTCAGACGCGACAGCGGAATGGGCGGGGGATCTCCTCACCAGGCTCCCGTAGGCCATCACCAGCACGACATTCACGCCGGACAGCCAGTTACTGCTGGACGCCATGGCCTCCCCACCCTGCGCAGAACCGCTCCGGCTTCCCCCGCCGCCCCGCCTCGTCAGCCCGGGCTCCGCCGAGGCAACGGCGCCTGGGTTCCCTGCAGCTCCCCGGCCATTTCCTCACGGGGAAACACGAAGGCTGACCCGGCCAGAAAACATGGCGGACGGGGGGGAGGGGCTGGGAAAGAAGAACGACGCCTTCCCGCTTCCCCTCAGCACGTGACTCGGGCAGGCAATGGCACCCGCGGGCGGTGAGCGCGGAGACGCGGAACTACGCCGGTCGGAGGAGGCGGAGCGCATGCGTACGTCACGTGGCGGGGCGTGGCCGCGGAGGAGGCGGGGCGGGCGTGCAGGGCCGAGAGAGGTGTCTCGTGGCGCGGCGGCACGCGCACGCTTGCGTGCGCGTCCCTTTTTGCGTCACGTGCTGTGGGCGACGCAGGAAGGCAAGTGGGAGGGGGAAGGCGCGAGCGCGAGCGCGAGAGGGAAAAGGAGGGAGCGGGGCGGGGAGGAGGGAACCTTCTGTCACGTGACAGGGGCGGCGCGGCCCGGGGTGTCAGTGTGGAGGAGACTGAGGTAAAGTTGGGAGCGCAGCGGCGTTGGCGGCGGCGGCGGCGGCAGCGGCAGCGCGGCGGGGCCGGGTATTGTCCGCGGCCCCTTTAAATCCGCGATCCCCCTTTTACCCTCCCTCCTTCCTCCCCCACCCCCGCCGTACCCCCCTCCCTCGGTGGGCCCCCCCGCCCGTGTGCTCCCCCACTGTACACCCCCCAGTCGTGCGAGCCCTGGCGGCCCCCCCCCCCGAGTCGGCCGCCGGAGGTTTTGTTTATGGTCGGGTTCGCGGCCTAGTGGGCCTCGCCAGAGCCGGGGCCTCGATTTGGGAGCGTGGCCGGGGCGGGGCTTGGGGCAGCCGTGGGGGGGGCCATGCGGCTAGAGCCTGAGGTGGGGGAGAGCGAGAAAGAGCGCGAGCGAGCGAGGCCCGGGCCCCGCCTGAGGTAGGCCCTCTCTCTGCCCCAGCCGGCGCCGGCGGAGGGGACGCGGCGGTCCCCTCCCTCCCTCCCAGCACTCCGAGGGCCGCCGCGGATCCGGATCCGGCCTGGTTTGGGGGTGGCGGGGCGGGGGGGAGGGCGATGGGGTGGAGCTGCCCCAAACTCCCCCATGTGGCCCTCAGTTTGGAGTGCGGAGGATTAGGTGGTTCCGGGCGGGAGGCACGGAGGCGATCGGCCCCGGGAGCTCCCGAGGTGGCGCCGAGCGGGTGAGCCTCCCATCCTCCACGCGTGGGCTCGCGTCCCCTCTCCGTTTCCAGCCTCTTTGTCAGCTCCTCTTGTTACCCTTCCTGCTCTCTCAACCGCCCCAGCTCTTGGAATACGTTTTTTGCTGCTGTCTTTAGCTTCCTGTTGTACATACTGTAGTTCTGGGTACCCCAAACAATTGTGATGTTATTCGGGAAGCTGGACATGGAGGCCCCCAGCGGTGCATTACGCCTTAAGGGACGTCACCAGAGCACTGGGGTATTTGTTCACTCTTCTCATAAAGGGACAGGAATTCCAAATTTCTTAAGACCCTTCACTCTGTGGGCAGGCCCTAAAATCGCTTTGCACACTGGTGTCACAAACAGGAGACCGCTCCTTTTCCACCAGTTCTTGAAATGTAGCCACCTCTGGTGTAGGATGTTGTGGAAAGAAAAACACCACAGTAACAGGCCTTTTTGTTGTTATTGTTATCGTTTTGCCTTTGACTGCCCCTGGTTATTAGCTGGAGAAATCCTTTTTTGTCTTCCCCTGGTCCACCTCCCACCGCCCATATCCTGCTTTGGGGCTATCTGATGTGACTTGCTGGGAGGTGATGAGAATCGGTGACAACCAGCATTACTGTAGAACCGAAACGTTTTGGCTGTGTATGGGTTGATAAAACTGCTTTGAGATCCTACACCATTGTCCTTAAAGATTAGGCTATGCTCGTGATTCTTTCCGTTGTAAACGGGAAGTATTTCTGGCATGTAAACTGATGATGGAAGGCCTGAAAATGTACTGTTTTGTTTTGATTTTTAAAGCTCTTCCTTGTTAAATGCGTCCTAACTGGGAAATGCTCCTTTTGAAAATCAGATTCAAGTTGATGGGGAAGGGGATGCAGAGGTCATTACCACAAAGCGCCTAGGGGAATTAGTTGCTCTGTAAGAGGTAGCAAGCCTGACCCACCCCAGTCCAGCGTCAGTTTCTGAATTGTTTCTCAAATTAGATTGTAAGCTCCCTGAGGGCAGCAACTAAGTCATACTGCTTTTGTATTTTCTAAAGTACTGGACGCATAGTAGATACTCAATAAATACTTGTTATTTATTTTTTTCTGTAAAATTTCTCTGGCTATTTTTTTAAGTAGCTGGTTTTCACAAAATGGTCAAGGGCACTCCCGTGTTGAAACCTGTATTCGTTCCTGCGCTATTCCCTTGGTCTCCAATACTTCTCACCTATTTCCCTTAAATATTTTTGTTTTCTAAGGAAGAGGACTTTAAAAAGATTCTTCGCCTCCACTGATAACTCTGGATATGTCTCTGCTTGCTACTAATTCTGTGTCCACCAGTGATCCATCCCAGGTCACTTACCTATATTGCTCAGTGTTGTTACTACCTAGGTGGTAAAATTTTCCTAGTCACACATTTCAAAGCACTTGTAAGAGAGAAATGGAAGTCAATGGCAGGAGTGATCAGGAGGATTCTTTTTTCCTTTCCTGAGTACTTATGTGGCTTTCAAGATGACTTTTTAATATAGTTACAACGATTGGTACAGTATATGCAGTTCATATAGCTTAGTCATGCAGTTCATATCTGTAGTATAAATCATGTTCACAAATTGAAATCACATGTGGAGCAGAAAGCCGTCAATATTTGTAAGTTTCAAGAGTAGGACTACTCATCTTAGAGCCAATTATTAAGCATAATGGTTTTCCTCTAGTTTTACGATTTTTTTTTCCTCTTTGATTTGAATTCAGGGGTACTTGGTTAAACAACACTGGGTTTTTTGTAAATTAAGCGTTGAAACTTGACTATTATGCCAGCCTGGGAAAAATAGACTTTGTAGCAAATAATCCTGTGCTAGCTATAAATATTTATAGGTTTTTGTGTGCACATGTGTGTAGGGGGAGAGGTAATGGTTAAAAATTAGTCCTGATGTTTCCTTAAAAATCTTTCTCGGTAGTAGAGGATGTAGAACTCTTAATTCTTAATGACCGCATTACAAAACAAAGACCTATGCAACCTATTGACCCAACTTGGTGAAGAATTTATCCACAAGGAAGTCAGCTTTCTTTGTGACCCAAGAAACAGGTGAAATTTACTTTCTAATAGTTAATCCTTCCATATTTCCTTAGAAGCCTACCCTGCCTCACTCTCAAATCCAGCTATGTCTTCTGGGCAGTCTAGAATTGTCTAACAAAAAAAAAAAAAAAAAAAATTAAATACAGAGCATAAAGATATAAATTTATACTTTTTGGAGGGGAATAAGACAATGCAAAGAAACTTTTTATTTTGAGCACTTCATCACATGATGAATGTTTTCTTTATTAAATGCAGCAGCCAAGATTGCATTATAAAGCAGTGTGAATCAAGGGACTTAAATTCAGTAGAATCCTTGCTTGTTAGAAGTGATATAACAAAAAACTGTTCTGGTTTGGGGAAAGCTCCTGTGTGTTCTGTGTCTCTTTAAGGACTCAACAAAGTCGTCTTGTCCAACAATGATGTCTCAGGTTTAAAATGATTTCTTCCAAATAAAACTTTGTGCTAGGTTGCTTTGGGTTTGGGGCACATTTGGGATTCTCTGTATATTAAGGTGAGTGGTGGAGGGTAATTGCAATTCTGATTTCTTGGAACTGTGGATTAGGGGAACAACAGGCCGCTGCAAAAGCAGTGTGATGGAATTATCTAGGGAACTGAGAGTCTGGGTAGTCACTGGGGTTACTGCATGAGTTGTGGAAGGCAATGTAAGCCCCCACAGAATGCTGAGAGACAGAAATTTAAGGGAGGAAGAGGCTAGACTTGGGCTTGTTTTTTTCCAAAGGATGGTCACATGCAACTTATGTTAAACGGTTGTAAGGCAGGTAAGGCTGTTTTCACAGGTGGATTGAGTACAGTGTGTAAATTTTTTTTTTTTGTTTGGAGTACAGACTAATCCCCTTCCTGGATTAGTTGTTTCCAGGCTTTTCTGATTATGTTTCCTTCTGTAGAAGGGACTTCAGATATTTTCACCTATATAGAAGGCTTTTTGATTATTAATATTGTTTTGCTTACTATTGAGATAGCAAAACAATAAAACCTGCTTACAGGAGACTAGCAACCAAACTACGCCCATAACTTAGAAAAAAATAAAAACATTAACACATGCTTTGTACATTTCTTGTTATACAGAAGATGGATTAATAGCCATAGTTCCATAAGGAATTTATGAGACTAAATATGTCTGAACAGGAGAATCCTCTTGGTTTGTTTCTTCGAGGAAATGAAAGTGGTGACGGTGCTGATGAAAGAGGTGGACAACATTTTGCCCACATTTAACATCTTGTTCTTTTTAATCTTTCAGTATTCTACCTTGTAAATACTGTTATTTGTATATACTGTAAATGATGACATCGGTGGGCACTAACCGAGCCCGGGGAAACTGGGAACAGCCTCAAAACCAAAACCAGACACAGCACAAGCAGCGGCCACAGGTAAAGAACCGAGGGATCTGGAGCTGCGGACCCATGGGTAGCCTTGCTGGTTGATAACTGGTTTCTATCCAGCGCACCATCGTTTTGTGCTTTGGATCATTGATTTGCGTTCTTTATTCTTATTTTCTAGTCCTTGCCTCTTTTCACTTGGGCTCTGATAGCTGTTAATGATGTTGTGTGATGCAGTGTACTTTTTATTGTTTGATGCTGAATTATGAAGTTTGGAAAGTATGGGTCTCGTGCTTTGTATCTCTAAGAGAGCCTTTCCCTTCTTTCATCTGGGTCGTTTTAGCAACACATTTCTTACTTCCTAGACTTTCCACCTTGACATCTCTCTAGTCCACCTTCGTCTTGCCACCTTTCCCCTTTCCTCTGCTCTTCTTTTCCTAACTTATTTTTTATCTTTCTCTCTGGTCTCATTGAGGCCTAATCTGATTTTTCCTTTTCCATGAGGAGTTAGCATCTTTACTGTGTTTCATCAAAATTAACAAATGAGACACCCTAGAGTATTTATTGCTCAGTTTTAAGGAGTAAATTAGCCTCCTGGGTACTGAAGCTTTTGTTTTGTTTCTTAAGTTTGATTTAGATAGGATCTGTTTTCTTGTGTAGCGTTGGTTGGTACCTAACGTGAATGAATTAACTTCCCATTTGATTATGGTCAGATAAATTGAAGCTGTAAGACTAGAACTTTTCTCACATTCATTCTTTTACTTCTCCTCCTAAGTGAATTTCTAGCAGAATTTTAGTACATGAGTACTTTAGTTGTCTCAGTTGAGACAGCAGAATTTGTGGTGTCTACAAACACACACTGGATACTCAGAAGATGTGCTGAGTCTGTCCTCAGACTAAACCTTATGGTATTCGCAGCCCTAGGAGTAGGAGGGTGGCATTGGTTATTGCAGAAACGGGAACAGGATTTACATATGACTTTGCAAATATATTAGTGTGAATTAAGGTGCAGATGTTTCAAAGTTGTGTTGTGATCCCAACATGAAAGCCTCTTTGACAGGGAACAGTGACGGGAAAACTTCTTGCTTTTTAGGGATTGTAGAGTGAGATAGTGGCAGCTTTACTCTTTGTTTTTTGTCATTTTGCTGATTTAAGCATATTAAACGGTGTAAGTCTCACTGGTCATTTGTAACAAGGAGAAGGAAGTTGGGGTGGGAGGTGGGTGGGCTGTTGACTGCGTAGGTCCCTCTTATTTTCTAAACTATTGCTTGTCGATCATGCTTTCTTGAACTTGTCTCCCTTTTTAGGCCACTGCAGAACAAATTCGACTTGCACAGATGATTTCGGACCATAACGATGCTGACTTTGAGGAAAAAGTGAAACAAGTGAGTACATTGCTGATTTGCTGTAAGCTATGGCAAAGGGCATCAGGGTTAAAGCGTAGTTAACTAGCATAGGTGCCTACCAGCCTGCTTTCTGCTGTAGAGATTAAAGGAATTGTGGCCTGAAATAGGATAAGTTAAGCTAATAGATGCTTTTATCGTCTGATTTACTCTATCCTTTAGGACAGATACTTCGTTCGAAAAGGTTTTGTCTTCATTTTAACTTCCTGTTTAATGAATGAATGACATTGTTAGTGCCACTTTAATAGCACCTTTGAGTAGTTGTGGCATCAAAGAAATGTGGCAATTCACAGTATGCTGAAGCCTGTGTGTTTCTGAGTTTGAGTCTCTTAGATGCTTATTGTTCGATTGCTTTGTTTGTAAGTCCTTTTGACCCCATTTTTGATGACAGGTGTTAATATTTTGCTTTTGGAACTATGACACCAAATTCTGCATGTTTTGCTTTTTAAAGCCTGGTTCTTTCAAACACAGCTGGTGTTTCTTCTCTTTCTGTTCTTCACCTAGTTTTCTTTTGTGGGGAGTGCAGGCTTGTTCATGATCGCTGCTGATCTTTCTCTTTCAGTTGATTGATATCACAGGCAAGAACCAGGATGAATGTGTCATTGCTTTGCATGACTGCAATGGAGATGTCAACAGAGCCATCAATGTACTGCTGGAAGGAAACCCAGATACGGTAGAGTGCCGATAAAGTGTTCTAGAAAGTGGGTCCCTGGCCGAGAGACTAGTAAGGTTCCACAAAATAGCCAGTGGGGAAACTCAGTTTAAAGCAGAGTACCTTGTCCTCCAAATAGAACTGGGAACTACCTTGGATAGTGTTTGCCGAAGGTTGCAGATACTTAAAATTCATGAACAGCAAACGGCAAAATATAAAATTAGTCTCTTCTAATTGACCTGGAATAAATTATTCACTCCAGACTAGTGACTGTATTCAGCCCTGGGTTACGCTGAATTAGAGGTGCTGTTTCATAGCCTTGGTTAGTAGTCATGGGAGACTTCCATTTACTTGTTTTATTGCTATTGAGCAAAGTTACTATTGGAGTCCGATTTGAGGACAGTCCCATCGATGTCAGCTTTACAGTTTATAATACTTTTTCATCACGTGGACTTATTTCTGCTGAGGTAGCAGAGAAACTTTATAGCCTGTTGACCATCCCTGGAGATGTTGGGGGATAACTCGCAGGACCTCTTGCCCTAGAATTTAGAGTTGCCTTCACCTCTTCCTCTCCTTCCCATTTAATGAGAATCTTTATTTTTGTGTTTGTCTTATCACTGTACCAAATCATAAGTCCTTTAACAGGGATTCTGCCTTACTAACTTTTGGGATGTTCCTGCAGTGCTTAGTAGAGAACTTGATTTTTTTTTTAATAAGCAGTATATCATTTTGAGGTCATTTCCATTTTCTTGGTCTCACACTGAGGGCCTTAGGTTGGGATAGATAGCCAGAGTTCATACTTAGAGTGATCAGCCTACTGGTATTCCAGTGTCACTTTAGCTAAATGTTACAGGTTTGTCAGTTTCCTTAAGACAATGGGAAATAATCATGGGACAGTTTTTTTAATCATTGAATTTAAATTTGTGGCTTTTTCTCTTAAAAGTGTGGCCTTAGGTTAGATTTTACATTTTTTATTTTATTTGAAACTTACTGCTTAGGCAGTAAGATAACAGTGCCTTTGGATCATTTTGAGTTTATTTTAGTGTAATTGTCTCAAGATTTTGGGGGGGTTGGAAGAGGGGGGATTACTTGTGCTTTGTGAATGTCTTGATTTTTGTTCACAAGTCACATTTTGTTTCACCTGGCATCTGCCTAGTGCTATAAGTCTGACCTTCCAGTATCCAAAAAGAATATAAGCTGGAGAAAAGTATGCTTATGCCACAAATAAACCAGCTACCGGTGAAATCAGTGGGAAGAAAGTCAGCTACTGGGATATTGGATGTATTTGGGTGGATGAGATCATATCAGAAAACTGGCAATACCTTTGAGAAGATCCTAGTAATTCTCTTTTCTTACAGAACTCTCTGGTGCCAGCAGCTGATGTGTACTCTAGAGGAAGAAGGTGACAGGTTTCTAAAACTTGCCAGGTTTTGAGACAGGCTAGTAAACACTAGGAAAGCTAACTGTTTTGAGTCTGGTTTCCAAGATTTCTGATGCAGATTTAGTTGTAGGGTTACTATAACTTAAGAATTGAAGCTACTGTGAGCATAACATGCTCACCAGCTATAATGCAGAATCAGCTTGGGTAGGAAGAGTAGGCAGCAAGGAGCTGCCAAGTCCTAGGTGGATACTTAATCTTTTTTCTTTAATTATTACTTTTGTGAACTATTTATTATAGACTTTAGACTATTATATGTATCTTGGCTGTAATTAAAAAAATTTATTTTGAACTTAAATATAAACAGTATAAAGTAGAGTATACTTAAAATTTACCATTTGCACCATTTTTAAGTGTATTATTTAGTGGCATTAAGTATACTGAAAAAGTTATGCCACCAGCAGTGCTATCTATTTCCAGAAATTTTTCATTTCCCAAGCTGAATCCAAAACAGATTTTCTGTATCCATTAAATAGTAACTCCCCGTTTCTCCCTCCCGCCAGCTCCTGGTAACCTCTTCTATTTTCTGAATCTATGAATCTGCCTATTCGAGGTACCTCATATAAGTAGAATCATGCAATTTTTGTCCTTTTGTGTCTTAGTTCAGTTAGCATAATGTTTTCAAGGTTTATATTGTGGCATATATCAGAATTCCACTCCTTTAAGGCTGGATAATCTAATATGTGTGTGTCCCCATTTTGTTTATTTATCCGTTAGTGGGTACTTGGAATTATTTGGAAGTAAGTTATAGGCATCATAATACTTTATTTCCTAAATGTTTGAGCATGCTTCCCTTAAAGAAGGCTACTCAGGAACACTCTTTGATATGATCACAGTATTTTTATCAACTGAGAAAATTAATAGTAATTTCATATTATACCTTGTTTGTATTCTTGGTGTTTGTCTTGGAACTTTTATTTGTACATATTTCCTGAAGAAATATGTGTAAATCAGGGTATGTGTACGTTTAAAACATTCATCTCATTTTCTTGAAGGATAAATGTTTTGCAAGACAGATTGTTTGGCTTATTTTCCTTACCACAAATTTTCCTTTCTACGGTCTGGAATAAATCATAGATTATAGTGTTTGGGGAAAGTTGAATTAGATTATATCAGTTTAGGAGGTACAGGGGAGAACAGAGTAGATAAAACCTAGAATGTAAAGCTCCTTATAGTCAGCATGTCTCGGCACCAGAGCCGCCAGAGCCGCGCCTTCCTGACTGCTGTTTGGTCTTCTTTTAAGTAAAGGAAATTGGGGGGTAGGGTGGAGCTGGGTAGTAGGTATAGTTGTTTTCCTCCTAAATTCTGAGTTGCTTGATTAGCGAATGTGCCCAAAAGTCGAATGCTGCTTACTCATTCTGAATTTAAAGTTAACTTTTAGAAACTTTTTTTCTTTTTTGGTTTATTTCACATGAATAGACTATAAAAAGTTGAGAGTGACTGAATCCAAAGGAAATTAGTTTTTTCAGCTCAGGAAACACATTTGAAAGCTAGGGACCAGTCACTTCGTCCTTTGACCGATATGCCAAGTGACTGAACTAGATCGCGATCTTGTGATCCTTTTGGAAGTGACCCCTGAGTCTGTAAGCTAGAAGCTCATCCCCTACAAAAAGGAATTCAGTTTTGCAGTGACAGAATTTGTTTTGAGGTTCTGTCTACCCTCCATTTAAACAAGTAAACTGGAAGGAGTGTCTTAGACATGGATGCTGAGTGGAGAATGGTGAACAGTTGTCCCCGCTTTTATCTCTGCTTTCCTGATAGCAATCCCTATTGATTAGATGTGAATGCTCTGCTCTTCTTTAGCATTCCTGGGAGATGGTCGGGAAGAAGAAGGGAGTTTCAGGACAGAAGGATGGTGGCCAGACGGAGTCCAACGAGGAAGGCAAAGAAAATCGAGACCGGGACAGAGACTATAGTCGGCGACGTGGTGGGCCACCAAGACGTGGGCGAGGTGCCAGCCGTGGACGAGAGTGTATGCATGGGGCTTTAACAAAACCAGCTGTGGGTCAGTAATGTCTAGATTCAGGGATGTCAGGGCCTTGCCAGGCTGGACCTGTAATCATTGTATCACCCTTTTGATTTTTCTTGCCATCGTCTGTTCTGAGACTTGGCATCTCTTACATGCAGCCTTTTCTAGCAGCAGCCACCAGTTTGGCATGAGGTTACCCTGGAATGATTTGTAATGTTGTCTGACGGACAGCTCTCTGTTGTGGTCCATCACCATCCCCCTAGTAACAGTTGTATCCCATCCTTCCAGCTCATTTTCTTTGTCTTCTCACCAGCACATGTACGTACCTCTTCTGTTGAATCCGCTCTGGCCATCTGTTTCATTTTGTTTATTTTTTCCCTAGTTCGGGGTCAGGAAAATGGATTGGATGGCACCAAGAGTGGAGGGCCTTCTGGAAGAGGCACAGAAAGAGGGCGAAGAGGTCGCGGACGAGGCAGAGGTGATTAATTTATTGTAGGTTGGATATTGGGGCAAGGCACTCTTACTAGTTTTGTAGGGGTTCACATTTAGAAACAGATTCACATGGAGTCTGGTTTCTTGAATTGTTGAAGTGTCATGCAAATTCTAGAGATTCCTAAGTGGGCAGTGTGGAGAAGATGGATGTCATTTCCTCAAGTCTTTATTATTACTGACTATATTTGAGGACCCAGCAATTTGATCAGGAGAGAAACAGTCTGTCAATAGTAATGATCATCCTACTGTTTTATATTAACTAACGTACTACAGAGTGACAAAGATTTCTAACAACATCAACCATACTATTCCATAGCTGTCTCATTAGTTGGCAAAGTAGTTTTGTATCAACTTCTAAAATATTCTTTCTTTTTCCATAGGTGGCTCCGGTAGGCGGGGAGGAAGGTTTTCTGCTCAAGGAATGGGGTAAGTTTCCTTGGTCCAGTGTCAAAGTCTTTAATTTTTTTTTTCCCCCTAAGCATCACCATAACGTTCTAGCGTGGTTAGTATCCTGATTTCCTGAGGATAATAGTAGGCAGCCTTAACCAAAATGTAATCAGAAAGATGTGTAGACTTAGGACTTGTTTTTTAGGGATAAGCGTTTACCACCTGGATCATTTTATTTCATAGTTTCATTTGCATACAGTTGCTTTCTTCCCAAAATCTTTATGTGGATTTTGTTTTGATTATTGTTGTCCTAACCTAAAATAAATAGGAGATATAAATTAAGATTATACCGTGAAATTTCAGGTAGGCTTATAAGTGGGCAAAGTTGACAGCATAGCATATAGGATTATATGATTGATTAGTGCGAGGAGAGAGAGGCCGGATTCTTATTACCCTCCTTTTTGAGTTAATTTTTTGCTGGTGCTGCTCAGGTGTCGGGGACTCTCTTTAAGCTTTATTTTGTTGTTGTTCAACCCCTCCCCCGCCCCCAGAACCTTTAACCCAGCCGATTATGCAGAGCCAGCCAATACTGAAGATAACTATGGCAATAATAGCGGCAATACGTGGAACAACACTGGCCACTTCGAGCCAGATGATGGGACGAGTGAGTGACCGTTTATTATTTCCTGCCTCTGGGAACCTAAGGAATAACTTTTTTGAGGTTATAGTCACATAAAAAAGTGGAGGAAAAGCAGAGATGGGAATAAAGGGATGGCGATCGAAGTGCTCTGTGTTCTCTCCTTCGTGCCTGTGGGCACAGTAGACTAGCTGTTTCACCTCATCTTCATCACTATTTTATGAAATAGATATTTCTCATCATCACTTTCCAGGTGGCAAAACTTAGACTGAAAGAGCGGTTATGGAATTTGCTGGTATTTGACCTCAGTGGTTTGACTCTCCGAGCCCGTGCTCTTTCCGTTATACCATGGGGCTGCCATTGGCGCCAGTTGTATTTCCTGGTGTTTCTGTTAGGGTAGCTAGCTTTGCCTTTTGAAAAGATATCTTGAATTAATTAGGCCACTACTTGTAGAGACGAAGAGGGTCCAGAATCAAAGCCCACTGTCAGTTCGTTTTCTGGTACTGAGATAGTATCTTTTTTCCTTTGATTTTTGGGAAATCTCAGTATCTGGGCAAGAAGGAAATCTCGAGACTTTCAAGCTCTCTTCGTTGGACTTTCTTCAGGGTGTAGTAACGTGTTAGTAGGATTTTAATAAAATGGCTTTTTTTGTTAGCTGACTTTGGTGCCTCTGTCTGGGTAGGGTGTATATATTTACAGATACGTTAGGCTTGTGGGATAAACCGAGATGTGTTTGAGAGTAAGATGCTTTTACTGTTCTAAGTGAGAGCAGCCTTTGAGCTCCCGAGTACTTACTTCTCCTGAGATCAGCTGCCTCCTCTGGCTGAGCCAGCACATGCAGAGTCTGAGACTGCTTTCCTCTTGCGAAGAGGGCTGAGCTAATAGTGGAGCATGAAATAGGCCCCTTGATTCCTCGTCCATTTAAATTTGCCCTGCCCCTTTTTAAAGGTCAGCCATCTTTATCTCTGTGTCTTTAGGAGGGTCTTTGGTACAAACAGCTTCTCATCTACTGTCCACAAGATGTTATACCTCAGGTCCTGAACGTTACTTGCCTTTTGTTTCCAAGCTAGCTTATAAACTCATTTTGAACACAACTTCCCCTTGGTTGTGGCTGGAGCCAGAGTTATTAGCCAGATGGATGTCTTTCTGAATTCCCTCGACCATTCGGCTAGGAGACATCCTTTTCTGTTTTAACTTCCTATACTTGCGAGGCAGAACTGTTCTTCGTTCATCTCTTGATGGCTTTGTAGAGGCAATGGTAGCAGTTTGAGTAACAAAAGTTACTGTTTTTGAGCTCGAGTTTGTTCTCGGGTATTTTGGCTTTTTATTATTAACAGAAAAGGTGATAGAAGTGAGGGCATTTGTGTTCAGTTGTGGGTCAAAAATCAGGCATGGAGTCCCAGTCCTGGATTGTAAACCTTAGCTATTTTCAACCAGAATCTGGGAAGAATGAAGTGTATGTTTATTTCTACTTAGTAGAGAGAACAGCAGATTTGGGGGCTAGAATCAGAAATCTCTGGTTCGTGACTGAATGAAAAGTTACGTGTTGCTGCTGTTACCTCTTTTAGTGGGAAAGTGTTGGGTACAGCTCATTCCCGTCATCGTCAATTCACAGTGTGAACCCGCCTTTGTGCATGAATCTCCCTTGTGTTTTCACGATAGCAAACTCAAATTCCCTTTTTAATTTAAAAAGACATTTAAACTTACCCTTAAAATATCCACAGGTAGCAGTGGGAATTGTGTATTGGGGCAGACATTCTCATTCACAAGCAAAATTTCACTGTTTTTTCTTTTTTTTCTTTTCTTTTCTTTTTGTTTCAGGACTTGATTTCATTGGGGTTGAGGGGTCAAATTATCCCCGAAAATTTGAGACTGCTCCTGGTATGATACATCCAGGCGCCTAACTGCCCCGGATACTTTTATAGATTTTTATGAACTGAAATATCTGTGGATATGTCATTTTTCCGTCTTCCCGCTTTTTCTCTTTCTGCTTTTTTCTCACATTTTCTGTGCCCGTTTTTGCTTCTGAAAATTTTGTTCATTTACTGAATGTTTAACGCATACATTGCCTGTGCTTTCCGCTGATGAGATGCAAACCCTCATCTGTTGCTTGGAGTGTTTGTACTCTTTTCTTAATGCTTTCTCACTATAGCTCTCTTCCTCGGTCATTTTCATATTTCCTGTATAGGCAAATATCAACTAGGAATCTGCAATCTTTTCCATCCCAGGTGCAGTTGCCAGAATGCAGGGGGGCGGAGAGCGGGAATCTTGTGTTGAGAGATAGCTTCTCAACAGTAGGTAACTTCTCAGGTCACTTCCAACTCTGGGATCATAACTCTGCGTTTGCCCAGACCCTAGGTTCCAGGGATGTCAGTGGAGAGAGGGAGAAGAGAGAGGAAAACGTGCTTTGTAACTCGTTTAAACGGAGGTTGGGTTTCAGTTTATTGTTTGGAATTGCCCTGGTGCAGTTTTAACACTGTCCTGGGAACGGCATTACAGTGAACATACTTTCCTTTAGGAAATAGGATTTTTCATTATTAAATGTTTAGAGGAATTTTGGATGGGTTTTGTAAGTGTTAGAATATTTCTTTTCAGTGATGATGAGACATTCCAATGCCAGACTTTCTTTTTTGTAAGACACTTGCTCCATTTGGAGAGAACATTTTAAGGGTCGTATTCAATCTGAACTGTTGGTCTGGAGAAGGAAATAAGGAATGTTCTCGTCCCTTCTGCAGATAAGTTCTTATTTCTTCCTGGGCTCCTTCAGTTGACAGGAAGCATCTTGGTTCTGACAGTCACCCATATTCCTTAAATATAGTTTCCCTTTCTGAGGTTCTGCACGTACACGAAGCACAGCAGGGGGAATGCAATGTGTTTTGATTGCTTATGGGTTGCTCCTGTAGAAACTGTATCCACACTTTGTTGCTGTCAACACGAGGAGAGTGTCCACCCCCATTCACCGTGGCAGGTCAGATTTCACATTCTGTGTGATTAGGATTAGGACAGTAACTGTCACACGTGGTTGGTTTTTCAGTCTCGTCTAGCGTCTTCTGAAAAGAGCAAATCCATAGGGATTCCTCATAGTTACACCAATAAGATCTGTGAGCTTGACTTCTGCTGAGTGTGTGTTTTTAAATTCCTGTCCAGTAGCAGGTGGTCGTCAGGGCCCTCAGTGTGGATCTGGCGCCTCCCTTCACTGCCCTCACACTGTCACGTTGGCGCCGTTTGAGTTCCTCCATCACTGCTGCCACCCTCCCTTCAGACTGGCTGCAGTGCTGTCTTACACCAGAGGAGCAGGCGGGGTTTCGTTCTGGTTTAAGTTGGCTGTTGCCATTTCACGGAATTGACCAGCAGGTCCGAGGACTGAGTGTCTTAAGAGATCGCCTGGAGTGCTGGGTTTGTTGTTCCTCGTGTTTGCATTTTCTCCCCTGCATTTTCTGCCTCTCGCTCTCTTTTCTGTGTAGCCGTGTAACAAAAACTGAAAGTAACTGAAATCATAATCTTATTAAAAGCCTGGTGTTCTGAGGTCTCCTTTACTACATAGTCTTCCTTGCTCTGAAGCCCAAGAATTTCTTCTGATTACTAAATTCTGGTAGCTCTTTTGGCCACCAAAAATGTTAATACGTTAGAGTTTTCCGCACGCGCTGTGCACTGGCACTCAAAATCACTGTCTGCATTCCCAGGTGCGTGGAGGACTGCAACCGAGGAGTGGGGAACTGAAGATTGGAATGAAGATGTAGGTATTTCCAGGTCGTTTTCCTTTAGTGCCTTCTATCCCTAAGTGGTGTTTAGGGATAGAAAATGGGCATGTTTCTACCCCTCACGGTTCATCCTTAAGATTCTGACCCAAAACTTTTACATCCAAAATAGTGTTCTGAGCCAGAACATTTGACATATGTTATATGAAGGAGACTGGGCATGAACAGGACTCTGTGGAGCCAGACTATGGAAAGGGCAAGTGCACTTGTGTAAGTCCAATACCTGATTGTCGGATTTATCCCAGGAAGAGACGGTGGTTGGGTAGGGCACTGGAAATGGAGTTAGGCAGGTAGTGCGTTGAGTAGCAGCTGCTGGTGGCATGTGACTCTACTGGAGCAGATCCGTTGTTTGGTTCACAATTAAACATTGGTGTATGGTCCTGTAATTGGCTTGGAGGTGGGTACGAAGGGAGAGTTACAGTGCCAGCTTCTCAAGTTTGTAATCTGATTGGCTCTGGAACCCTTTTAATTTACTTGAAGCCCAACTATTTAATTGTAATTGAGATGAATATGTAGAATTGGCTATCTTCCAGCTTGACTCAACTTGGAAACCTCATAGATGGGTGGCACAAGGTGGCACGTAAACAAGCTGTATGAATTCACTGGAGTAGTACCTGAGTAAAAGAATTTTGCTGATTCCTGGTCACAGTCAAACTTTTGCTGTGAATTACGGTTTCTAGTGATCATGGATGAACTCTGATTTTAATGCTTTTTCATCTACTTTCTTATACTCAAACATATTCAGGCAAGGCAGCTTCTATGGTAAGAAGAAATGATATGTCAAACTTTTGGTTGCTAAATCTGCATTTTTAAAATATCATGCATCAG
This sequence comes from Pteropus vampyrus, assembly GCF_000151845.1. Classification (NCBI taxonomy): domain Eukaryota; kingdom Metazoa; phylum Chordata; class Mammalia; order Chiroptera; family Pteropodidae; genus Pteropus; species Pteropus vampyrus. The sequence continues at coordinate 2,569,099 of NW_011888905.1, read as the reverse complement.
CCTCACAGGGTGATTATTTTCTGTTATAGCTAAGCTAGACTGCCTTGTGAATATTTTCTAAGATTTGGCTCATCTGCTTAAGCACCTTTCAGAATAATATATTTGGGCAAGTGGATTCCCTGTTTTTAGAGGAGGAAATCGAATCAAAAAGTCAAACTAAAAAAGTCAAGTCAACTTTAAATAGTATGAACAATTATTTCCTGTAATGGCTTACCAATTTTAGTGTCTTGTAGTGGAGAGACTAGGTGTATGAAGTCAGTATTAAGGCAAAAATTGCATATGGTTAAAATTATCCCTGAAAAGACCTCAACTCACCAGCACTTGGGCCCTTACTGCTCAAAAGCCAAGAATTAACTTTTATTTCTGTCCTTATCTTGGCTGTCATCTTCCTTTCTTTGAGAAGAGCAGTGAAAGATAAAGTATGATTTGGGTAGAGATGGAGGTGGGGAGCTGTAATGGGAGAAAATACAAAGGGGCTTTTTCTGTCTAGCATGCATAGTCACCTTCCTCTAAGTTTAGCGTGCATATTATATGACTGCCATATTTTGGGAGGTAGCTTGGTTCTGCTCTCTGTTTTAATAAAATCATTGAGCTTGAAGGTTAATCCTATTCAGGAGTCCTCAGAATAGTTTTCTACGGGTTTCCTTTCTTGATATTGAATTTCCTTTACCTATGCCAGGATTCTGACGATAACCTAACACCAGGAGTGACTAATTCCTCTGTTTTCCAGCTTTCTGAGACCAAGATCTTCACTGCCTCTAATGTGTCTTCAGTGCCTCTGCCTGCAGAGAATGTGACAATCACTGCTGGTCAGAGGCAAGTGTGTGGTCAAATTCAGTATTTTTCTGAAAGGGGTCTGCTGACATGCCTGTAAGGAAGAGTGGTGCTGGCCTCCATGCCCCGCGATGGTGGTAGTTATGAAAACCAAGTCACAGTAGGTTCTTCTTTAGCGGATCTATAGATTTATGAGTTGATACCGGCTAATCTACTAAATGGAAGTCGATATGTTACAATTTTAAAGTTGGTTTCCCCCTAAAATAGCCCTTTAATCCCATAGGTCAACATCACAGGCATTGATTAAAACTTCGCATGCTATAACTTGCAGTAAGTGGAGGAAAGAAAAGCTACAAGTGGACGTTTTGATTTACTTCTGAATTTGCAGAACTGTTCTGTGGCTTTTCTCGTTTTATAATTAATGATCTTTGTCCACTAAGTGCGCTGAGTGTAGTGATCGTTTCCTCCCAGGATCTGGCTAATGAACTTGGTAGAACTTGAACCGAGGTATTGGGGTCAATAGACGGAAGCCTCTTGGGCTGTTTCTACACCTGGGTGTGTAGCTGTTGACTCAGAAGATCCTAAAGAGAAGTGTGAGAGGAATAAGGTGTTAGGGCTTTCGTGTAACGTGTATTTTTTTTTTCTGACACCAAGTATCTTGCTTTTCCACACCACATCTCTACTCTGACACCGACTAGGTGTCCAGCAATTTAGTCCAGTTCTGAGACCGACTACGCAGGTGTAGCGCAGACGCATGCCCGTGGCTCATGAGGCTGCTCCCGCTTCAGAGGCCAGCTGCAAATAGGTGTCTGGGCTGCCCACACACTTCTGGCTGCAAAGTTGGAAGTGTTCCCACAGCCTCCTCCTCAGGTTCAATAATTCGTTAGAATGACTCACTCAGAAAATAGTTAACTGGTTAGTATTGGTTTATTAAAACCAATGCTCAGGAAGAGCCAACTGGAGGATGTGCGTAGGGCCAGGTGTGGGGCTGAGGCATGGAGCTTGCATGCCTCCTGCGTGTGCTGCTCTCCCAGCCCCTCCACGTGTCCACCTACCCAGAAGCTCACCGCGTATCATTGTTCAGGGTTTTTATCAAAGTTTCATTACATAGGTATGATTGATTAAAGTCATTGGCGATTGAATTCGGTGCACAGCCCTCCTCCTTAGGAGTGGATGGACCTGGTGGGGCTGAAAGTTCCAGTTCTCTAGTCATATTATTGGTGTTTCTGGTCACTAGATCCCCTTCTGGAGCTGTGTGGGAGGCCCCACCCTGTGTGACCTCATGGTTGAAAGGGGCTCATTATAAATTAGAAAAGACTTGCCAGGATATTATAAGAGTTTTAAGAGCTCTGTGACAGTAACTGGGGGCCAAGCCCAGATGTATATTTTTATTATACCATAAGTAACTTTGGAAGTTTTATAAAAGTTAGGAAAAAATTACCCAAACCTTTGTTATTCCAAAGGCACTTGAAAATGCCAGCATTCTAGTATATGGTTTCACATATTAAACATTGTTAATGACAGGTATTCAGTATTAAGAAATCATGGATAAAATTAGTAAATTTTGCCCAGTTACTGAGCTGCTGCAATAAAGCTAACATTTGACATTTCATTAAATTAATTTCACCAAACTATTTAAGTAGCATTGTGGTTGGCATCATCATTAGGACACATACTGTAGTGGCTCCTACACATCAATTAGTTTTGGTAAATTGAGCATTTCAGGGCTTTGTGTTTCTGAGGACTGTCTTCACTTTAACTGCAGTCTGAGTCGGATGTTGAGTGTGAGAATGTTCAGTCATCACTCATCAAGATCCTGTCTCCTCTCCACTAGAATTGACCTTGCTGTTCTACTGGGGAAGACACCGTCTTCAATGGAGAATGATTCCTCTAATCTGGATCCATCTCAGGCTCCTTCTCTTGCCCAGCCTCTGGTTTTCAGTAACTCGAAGCAGAGCACCATATCACAGCCTGCTTCAGGGAGCACGTTTTCTCATCACAGTATGGTAAGTAGGAAATGTGGTGCGTCCTGACCAAACTTGCCTGCTTAACTCCTGCACGTATTACAAGAATTTCTTCCAGTGACAGAGATTTGGAGCAGGGCAAAGCATCCTGTTTGTTTTCCTCTGCATCCTTGGGTGTGGAGATGTTGATTGAGTTGGGTGGTAGGGAAGAGCTTCAGGAGAAGGCTTGGCTTTGGACATCTGAGTCCGAGTTAATGTCATTTAGTGAGCACTCGTGCTGAATGCTTTGCTGTTGCTGAGAGAAAATCAGTGACATCAGATTTTAGCTCTTTTGCAATCTTAAATAAACCTTGATAGGAGTTGTAGCAGTTCTATTTCTTGATAGAGCAGAATTGCCATATGTATTTAAACCAGGCATTTTGGGACTAGACTGCCCAAAACTTCTGGTCTTCCAGAATCTGCCCACTTGCTAAGCTGTTTCTCCCTTTCTCTGCAGGGGTGGGTGAGTGCTTGTTCTGCCTATCTTAGGGCTTTAGGGGAAGATACGGTAATGGACAGGGGCTATACAAATGTGGTGGCAATAGTGATATTGTTTATTAGTAACCTAGGACAGTTCTGTCATGTGACTTGTTGATTCAGAACATTTTTAAAAACCAAGGTCATTAACTATGGCAAAGGAATCATTTAAGCTAAACAAGGACCAATTTTCTTACAGTCAATAAATTTAAGAAGTACTGCCTTTTGTTTTTTCCTCTTCGCTTTTCCTTCCATCCCTGTTTTTGTGGAGGGATACTATAGTTGTAAGAGGTAAGAGATCGTGTGTGTGTATGTAGTTTTATTTTTCCAGTAGTAGGGTTATAGTAGTAATTTTAATTAGGAAACTGCTGAGCTAGCCTCTAATTGAGAATTCTGTTCATTTTTTACCTGTTGTCTTAGTGGTTTTTTGTGTTAATAATTTGGTGGTTGATGTTCTATATTTGAAAGGTGACAGGTGAGAAAAAGTGGGCAAGAGAAGAAAGAGGAGAGTTGGGATTAAAAAGAGAAAGAAGAGAGAAACAATGGGACAAAGGTCACAAGGTGAAACAGATCAGGCAATGACTCCCAGCCCCTAAGAGATGTATGTGGCTGGGAGATGTGGTTAAGTGCTCCATGTTTCTCTTAATTGCCTTCGTAAAGTTTTCGGCACACTTTCACTTACCCCAACAGTCTATTTAACGTGTGTCAGTCACTTGATGTGTTAAACTGAACTTAACGTCATTCGGTTCTTTCTCATTACTTGTATTAATCACTGTGCTATTTAGCGTTTCTTTTCTATGGAGAGTAAATGTTAACAAGATTATTTGCCCTTGAAATTTAACAGCTATAAATAATACAGGAGCCCCTTATTAATTATTGTGTACAATATGTGAACATTAGATAACTTTTTATTCTTTTAATGCTTTGCATTTATAGGATATTTGGTAATCATTGCTGTGTGAGATCATCTCTCAGCCACAATCCCATATTTTCAGCTGGACTTCTGACATTTTTGCATTTGTGTGTATAATCTTGGGGTATAGATGGAAATGGGAAAGAACACCTTACCTTGGGTTGAACAGACGGGTTTTTTATAGGAAAGCGCTGCCCAGTCGTGACGGCGATACCGTTAAATGAGAACTTAAGGAAGATGAAGTTAAATTTCCTTGGGGGTTTCTTAAAATAGTCAAGGCCACATGGTTCTTCTTCTCGATGAGGCTGGTAGTTTTACTTGGTAGTAGGGAATGGGGAGAATCCCCCAAAAGCATTAAGAGTAAATTTTGCTTTGTTGTCATGATCGCCCTGTAGAACTTGGATGCACACAGAAGAAAACATCCAGATCATCTGGACTCATTTTTGGCTAGTTTAGTGAGCCGCCTTGGCAGCTGTGCTGATTATTAACAACATTGAGATGAGGCGCTGTTGGTTTTGTTTCTTTCAAGCTGTTTCCTGGAAAAGACAAGGACCTTAACAGCGAAAGTGAAATTTTATATTACCCTTATATTAACTTAATAATCAAGTATTGGTTGATTTAAAACTTTAAAAGGAGAAAAAAAATCTCTCTAGTCATTGGAGCTTTATCCCCGAGGCAGAGGGAGGAGGAAGTGATGACGAAGGCAGACGTTTTAATCGCTCTCACTTCTTCGAGTACTTACTCTGTGTACCCTGTACATGTTAAATGCCCTACATACATAATTTGTTTAATCCTTCCACAGTTTAATGAGGTACTGCTTTTATTTCTATGTTCAAGTGAGGTACAGAAAAGTTACTTTTCTACAATTACATAGCCAGACACTCTGAGTCCAGAACTTGTGCTCTACGTGGACCACGCTGTGTACTCAGTCTGGTGGCAGTCTTTACTGGCCTCATTTATACCGCTCTCATCCTGGATAAGTGCGTCTTTGAGTAGCTAAACAAGGTTGCTGGCTGCAGATTTCTCTAATTTCTGTGTCGATCTACAGGTGAGCATGTTAGGGAAAGGATTTGGTGATGTCGGCGAAGCTAAAGGCGGCAGCACCACGGGCTCCCAGTTCTTGGAGCAGTTCAAGACTGCGCAGGCCCTGGCTCAGCTGGCCGCCCAGCATTCCCAGTCTGGAACCGCCACCACCTCCTCTTGGGACCTGGGCTCCACCACGCAGTCCCCGTCGCTGGTGCAGTACGGTGAGAAAGACGGACAGTGAACTGAGCTTTTTAAGCGTTGCAGCATACCTGTCAAGAGGCAGGAGTAGGGGGCGAAGGGAGGAGAAGGGCAGCCAGTTGGCTCGTTCTCCACCCTGAGCTCCCCAGTCAATGCCGGGGGTCGTAAGAAGTTGAGGTTGTAAAGCTTCTCTATCAAATTTAGTTCTGTATGTAGCTGCAGTTTTCTGTTGACCTGGGGGTTTTAGAGATCTCCTAGATTTATCTTTAGTGTTTAAAAACAGCGTATTGCCTTTGGAAACATTCATAGATTTGTCTGTTTTAGGACTTTAAACATGGGTAGTTCCTAGGTTCCTGTCTTACACAGGCGAGTGATAGCATCAGTTCAATTAGGCCCTACTTAAGAACAAATACGATCAAATAATCGGTGCCTCTAGGAATGAGATAAGTCTTAAGACAGGACCTGTTTATATGAGGTCTTGACTCTTGGGGGTTTAGTTCATGGCTCTAGTGCAGGGTCACAGCATTTTCTGAGGTTCACCAGCACCTCTGACCTCAAATATACTGGGTTTCTTTGTGCAGATTTAAAGAACCCAAATGATTCAACAGTGCACAGCCCCTTCACAAAGCGCCAGGCTTTCACCCCATCTTCAACCATGATGGAGGTGTTCCTTCAGGAGAAGCCACCTGCAGCAGCTACCTCCACAGCTGCACCTGCACCCCCGTCTTCTCCGCTGCCAAGCAAACCTGCCTCGGCGCCACAAATGTCCCCTGGGTCTTCAGACAACCAGTCCTCCAGCCCTCAGCCGGCTCAGCAAAAACTGAAGCAGCAGAAGAAGAAAGCCTCCTTGACTTCTAAGGTACTTGAACTTTTAAATAGGTGCTCTCTTGGGGCAAGGGGCTATAGGATTTGGGAATCGAAATTGTAAAAGTATAGTATAGAAATTTGAAGCAAACGTCTTTTCATTGGTCTTACAGTGAGGTTGCAGTAAACCATTACTTTCTGTTCTCTCCAGATTCCTGCTCTGGCTGTGGAGATGCCTGGCTCGGCAGATATCTCAGGGCTAAACCTGCAGTTCGGGGCCTTGCAGTTTGGGTCGGAGCCTGTCCTTTCTGATTACGAGTCCACCCCCACCACGAGCGCCTCTTCAAGCCAGGCTCCGAGTAGCCTCTATACCAGCACGGCCAGGTAGGAGACACGTCAGCTGTGATTGCACCTTCTCTTAGTAGGCTTTTACCACTTCCTCTGAGTCTCTTGATGATTCCTAGTCCTCTGGGGAGGCCAGGTCTCCGAGGGAAAAGCAGCCAGTTGTAGCATTTCACTGAGCACTTAAAAATATTTTGCTTGGGGCATGGCTCCATAGTGTAGCGGTCAGCACGTCTGCTTTACACGCAGAAGGTCCTGGCTTCACACCCCAGGTAGAGCCACGGACCATACCCCGGGTGCACATCACGAGCGTGTGGGAGGAGACACCCCACCTTCAGAGATCCAGTTCTTGAGGGGAAACGGCAACATCCGTAGGTCAGAGGTGAAATGGGGGCGGATTAAAGAGGGAAAACAAATATTTTGCTAGGATTATGTGTAGCTCTAAACAGAAATGTACCCCTTCGGTACTTGCAGAACGGCCAGGCATAGTTCTTAGATGTATACGGCACCTCTGATGGAAAGCGCCTCGGCATCTGCATCAGCTAAAACTACTTTTGACACTTTGAGCCCTTTGGTGGGGAACGTAGGCCTATGAAGGGGATAACTGAAGTCCGGGGGAGGAGGTAGCACTGATCTGTTATGCCGCTTACAAGGAACCCGTCCAGTGGAGCCCTTCCTGCCACCTCTGATCTGTTGGGGAGGGCCATCTTAAGCAATAGAAAATCTTGGGGGTGTTTCAGGGGCCTGGGCTGTTTTTCTCAAGCCTTAGAATTTAAAAATATAAACGTCTGGCCCTCGCCCAGATCTCTCGAATCATAACTGTCATTCATGCACGTGAGTATTTTGAGTTCCTCTCAGGAGAGTGCTGCCAGCCACCTTACATCCAGTGGGGTTTAGAGAGCCAGGAGCTCAGAATTCTTAAGATAAAGACATAAGCGAAAGATGACTTTCCTGTACTCAGGCTCATGCCATGACAAAGGGACCAAGAACACTGTGTCCTTTCTATTTACTTTTAGCCTCTTTTTCTTATATCAGAATGGAGGGGAATAAGGAAACGTTCCCTTCTTTTAAGAGTTGAAACTTTTAAAACTTGGTTCTTCCTTCAGATCCTGGCTCCGTAGTCTGGAGCTGCCTCCTGTGGTCAAGAGAAAGTTGGGACGGCAGCTTTGACTTGTTGCTGGAACTTTCTTTCTGTTCATAATCAACTTACTTTAGTCATGGATCTCCACCAGTTTTTTAGTTACAGGCATCTGTTTCATCTCGTTTTCTCTGAGATTGTCCTTTTCCATCCCCCACAGCGAGTCTTCGTCCACAACGTCATCCAACCAGAGCCAGGAGTCCGGGTATCAGAGTGGCCCAATTCAGTCGACAACCTATACCTCCCAAAACAGTGCTCAGGGCCCTCTGTATGAACAGAGATCCACACAGACTCGGCGGTACCCCAGCTCCATCTCTTCATCACCCCAAAAGGACCTGACTCAGGCAAAGGTAATGGCTTTATAAGCCCCTGGGCATTGGTTAGAACTGTGGGCAAAGTCCCTTTAATAGTAGTGTTTTACTTCTGGACAAATGGTGGTCAGATACCTCCGAAGTGCTGGGTGGGAAGCTGAGCGAAGTGTATTTCTGTGGTTGGTAAAATTTTTAAAAAGTTATTTTCAGCAAAGTTGGAGACTCGGAGCCAGAAAACGGTTCTAAAGATTCATTGCACTAAATATTCGGTTTTGCTAGTAGAATCAGTGTCAAGTACCTTTTTCTCTTCTCGGAAGGTGATTGCTAGAGTTCTGGGTGCATATCAGTAGACCTCAGCTGGCTGGGACTGGGCTTGGTGAGGGGGCAGCACGTGCTGGAGGTGATGCGGAGTGACTCAGATGCAGCCAGCGGGATAGGTGGCTTGGCTGAACTGTCTCACTCCCACATCCTCCCCCAGGGATCTCTGGATCTGGTCCTTTTCCTGCATCTGGCTTGGGTTTGGGGATCTCTTCAGGAGTTTGGGGGTTGCGTTCTGTTACCTTGGGTCATGCAGAGTTGGTATATCTTGTTTTCATTTTTATTTTGGGGTAGTTTGCATTGTGTTAATTCTTCGGTTAGCTTGCGGAATTTCTCCGAAAGTTTTGTTGCTGGAAGCCAGCTTGATCTATTCACTTGATTTTGTCTGTCTTTTATTCCTGTTTTTTGTCCCAGAATGGCTTCAGTTCTGTGCAGGCCACGCAGTTACAGACCACGCAATCTGTCGAAGGTGAGTGTGCACCAGGCCTTGCCCTCTCAGTTGTAGTGTTTTTCCTCCTCTCTCAAGAATTTTGCATTTCTTGGGTCGTAGTGGGAAGGGCTCTGGGTCGGCGATCACAACGTCTGGTTGTCTTAGCTCGGGGCTGCCTGGCTCTTTCACTCTCAGCCCATCTGAAGTTTCACGTTCTCTATCCTAAAATGGCGATCGTCCCGCTGGCGCTCTTCACTAGATGGATGCAGTCAGCGCTGTGAAATGCCTGGAATTTGAAAAAAAAAGCTTCTACCTAAACACAAACGACCCATTATTAAATAACTCGCACTCTTGTCTTTGGGGCGGGCTGGGGCTGTGGTCACCTCTTTGTTTCTTATAGACACTCCCCTTCCTCTGTTGACGCGTACTCCTTTCTTTCCAGGTGCTACAGGCTCTGCCGTGAAATCTGACTCACCTTCCACTTCTAGCATCCCCCCACTCAGCGAAACGGTCTCTGCAGCCTCCTTACTGACGACGACCAATCAGCACTCGTCCTCCCTGGGTGGCTTGAGCCACAGTGAGGAGATTCCAAATACTGCCACCACACAACACAGCAGGTGATTGGGGCGACGGTCGCAGGGTGGGGTTGGCGGGTGGCAGCTGGTGTAAGTGCTCTGGTTCTACCTCATCCCCTTTACCTGGCAGAGACCACCTTAGCTCAGCGGATAGGTGACCTAGCTGCAGGAAGTAAAGACAGGAGGCTGTTTTCCTTTTCGACATCCATTCTTGCCGTAATGGCTCACGACCCCCGGCTGACCGCATGGTTGTACTTACGTACGGTCTCAGCTCTCCGTCGCCCTCGTTCTGCCCTTTCCTTGCCTGCGTGCTCATCTGAAGCTTCAGGCAACCATGACACCGCGGCTGATGGGAACCTCTTTGCCCTTTTTTTTTTTCTTACAGCACGTTGTCCACGCAGCAGAACTCCCTGTCCACATCAGCATCTTCCGGGCGCACTTCGACGTCCACTCTTCTGGTAAGCATGGGGCTGTGACGGGGAAATGTGGTTTTTTTTTACGTCGACCGCTAGCCAACCATAAGGTTCTCCCACGAAGGGATTCTTAAAAATTTCTTCATGCGGTGGCAAAATGATAATTGATCTGAGGCTGCAGGAAAGGAGTAAAAAGGATGTTTAAAGAGAGGCAGAAAAATCCAGAAATGTTGCAGAGCCGTGGGCCAATTTTCAAAGCCCTGGAAGTGATTTTTCTGAAAATTTATGTAACTTTTTTTGAACTCCAAAGCTGATGGGGCTTTGTATGCTCCGACAAATTCTGTAAGCACGTCCCTTTCTGACTGGTATGGCCGTTCTCATTCCTGGCTCTGGGATATGCACTAGAACTTGCACTGTTTTCTCGGCCACAAACTGGCCTCTCGTAAACTAGTGAAGGAGAGTATGGGAGAGAAAGCTCTGATACGTTTTTCACGTTTAAACTGTCTGCTCACTGGTCGATGGCGTTGGTTTCTGGGGGGTTTGTCCCCAGTCTCTCCACTGCCTTTCTGAACAGTGACGATGATGTGCAGTGGGTCTCTGTCACCATCCCTCCCAGAGGAATCTTGGGGTAACGTGTACCTGGAGAAGAGCTAGCAATTCTTGTCACTGCTTTGCCAGAGGAGCACCCAGTCCCCTGCCTCAGCCTTTTTAGCTGGGCAGTTGCCGTGGTGACGTAATTGGTAGGCGGGGTTTCTCCTGGCCCGCTGCTAGGCTAACCACCGTTTCCCTCCTTCTCTCTTCCATGCCCCGCCCCCCTCTGAAGCACACGAGCGTGGAGAGTGAGGCGAATCTCCATTCTTCCTCCAGCACTTTCTCCACCACGTCCAGCACGGTCTCTGCACCCCCCGCAGCGGTCAGCGTCTCCTCCGGTCTCAGTAGTGGCAGTAGCCTGGGCCTCAGCCTCGGCAGCAGCTCCACCGTCACAGCCTCGACACGAAGCTCAGTTGCCACGACTTCAGGTAGCCATGCGTCGAGGGCGGATGGCATTCCCTTGGGATCAAGGAGAGGGATAACACAGGGTGAAGATGCGGTTTCTCTTTTAGGAAAAGCTCCTCCTAACCTCCCGCCTGGGGTCCCGCCGTTGTTGCCTAATCCGTACATCATGGCTCCGGGGCTGTTACATGCCTACCCGGTAAGTGAGCGGAAGGGCCTTCTCCAGAGGAGGGGTCCTGGTGGGGTGGCTGCTCTTCACGGCTCTGGCTTCAGGAGGGAGACCAAAATTAAAATACAGGATGAACGAGTGGATATTATGTGAGAGCAAACAAGTTTCTAATCTTCGTAGATTTGGAGGGAAATCCCAGTGTTCAGAGAGGAAGGCCTAAACCGAGGCCAGGCCCTCTGTTTCCTATTATGTCTGTGTGAGACACATAGTCTGGGCCTCAGAAGCCAGAGGCCCAAGTGCCGTTCAGTTTCTTAGAGAACTCTGTTTCTTCTAGTCGAATCGATTCCTTGTCTCTGGGGTCTTTGCTGGCTCTGGCCTGGGCAGAGCAGTCCCCACTCAGTCTGAGACCGTCTGTGAGTGGGTGGCTGACAGGAACAATGTTTTGCCCTGTTCTGTCAGCTTTTTCTGTCAGCTTCAGCTATTTAGTGCCTATTAAGATGAAGGTATTTATTAAAAATTTTTGTTCTCAGAGAGAGGGTCTAGATGAACATTATATAGACAGCACATTCGATAGCACTCGGTATGTTTTTTAGTAATCACATGCTACCTTAGTACTCACACATTAGGGAAAACAGGAGTAAAATGTGAACTTTTTCTGAGGAAGATACATTTTAAGCTGTGATTTGAAGGCTATAGGAGACAGACGGGGGTGGACGAGGAGGTAGAGCAGGTCGTTGGTGCGTAGCCCACATCTGCGCCCTGCTGCCCTGAGGTCAGGCAGGCTGGGTCCGCAGCAGCTCAGGGGAATCTTGCAGGCCATCCATGAGCCACTTAAGCTCTGTAGTGCACTTTTTTCCTCGTAAAGAGCTGAAGGCAGTGTTCTGTCTCTTGTTTTTCCTCAGAACGAGGGTGAATTTTGTTGATTCACCTTGTCTCTTAGCTGCTTTGTTGCTGCCATCATGACTGGTCCACGTCATATTGTTAACGCTTGTGTCTTTCAGCCCCAAGTGTATGGTTATGACGACTTGCAGATGCTTCAGACGAGATTTCCGTTGGTGAGTATGTACAGTAGAGCTTAGGAAAAGAGCAATCTTAAAATTAGTGTTGGGGGGATTCTTTTAAACGTTCAGTTGATAAGTCACAGATGCCTCTGTCCCAAACCATACCCCCGTGCACACAATGTGATTTAAGGTGCATCAGAATGTAGGGGTTGGGGGACTAGTTCTAACAGAAGGTAATTTTTTTTTTTTTTTTAAATCAGAGTTGTGGCACTTTTGGCGTAAACAGGTTTTAACATAATCTGTACCGGGACTCCAGAGCTCTCAGGATGCTTTCTGTATGTTTCTCAAACACTTCAGATTCCAGAAAGATCTATTTTCTGAGCCACCGTAGACCACTTGGGTGAGATCTGGAGCTTCGAGAGCACCTCTGGTCCTGGTGTGCTTGGCGTGCTCTCTGGCACGCATGCCCGTAGACCTTGCCTGACGGCGTTCGTGGCCAGGCAGGGGGGACAGTGCATGCAAGAATACTCGGAGCCCGCGCCAGCTCCTGCCAACTAACTGGGTGGCTGGACAAGTAGCGTTGCTCCCACAGCTGCTCCTCGGCCTGTGGAGTTACCTGCTGGGGCCCCATTGGCACTGAGTCTGCCCTTCTGTCTCACTCCCTTAGGATTACTACAGCATCCCGTTTCCCACGCCCACCACGCCGCTGACTGGGAGGGACGGTAGCCTGGCCAGCAACCCTTATTCCGGTAGGACTGGGGAAGGGCTGAGTAAAGGAAGATTGTGTTGAGATTGGTGGCAGGGACCTGGTTAGTGGCAGCAAGGGACCCAGTTCCGTGAGGGTCTTCTTCGGCAGCAGTGTGGAATGGGCGTGGAGGGCCAGGATGCGTCAGTTTGAATCCCGCTGCAGATGGGCACGTGGCAGCTTGTCCTCCTCATCTCTCCCTCCGTCCTCTCCGTGATTCCAGAGGCGGGTTTTCCTCAGCCATTTTCCAGCATTTTCCAGGAAGGGAATGGCTGAACCGGCCTTCCTCTGCTCGTCCCTGCTCGTCCCTGCTCCTCTGCCCCACTCAGTGGCAGTCTTGTGGCCTTGCTAGGCCGTGGGCCTTCTTTTTTTGCCTGAATTGTCATTCTCATTGACCTGTCCTTCTTGTTCTAGTCCAGCACGAGTATCCCCCATGGACGGGGAGGGGAGGGGAGGCGGGAATGAAAGATGAGTCAGGCGGGGATGGCACGCAGGAGCTTTATTCTGGGAGGCTGGCCCGCCACAGCACGACGGGGCCCTGGCCAGCACTGTTTTGTGCGCTGAGCGATGCCGGATGTCGCCTCAGAGGGGCGTTGTTCAGGGACTCGAGCTTCAACAGTTTTCTGACAGGACTTTCTGGACTCGTGTGAAACCAGCAGTAGTCCTGCACTGCTGTCGGCGGGGCTTGGGGTGGAAGAGGCAGCTACCTTTGGCTTGTCCCGACACAGGTGACCTCACAAAGTTCGGCCGCGGGGATGCCTCCTCCCCGGCCCCGGCCACAACCTTGGCCCAGCCCCAGCAGAACCAGACGCAGACACACCACACCACACAGCAGACGTTCCTGAACCCGGCGCTGCCTCCCGGCTACAGCTACACCAGCCTGCCGTACTACACAGGGGTGCCGGGGCTCCCCAGCACCTTCCAGTACGGGCCTGCCGTGTTCCCTGTGAGTACCTGGGCTAGGCCTTCCCTCGTGGGAAGGCATCCCACCCCGGGCACTCTCCCAGCTGCTTTCAAAGATTTCAGTGTGTGAGGAGGAGCACTTTCTGCCTCTGGCCTGTTTCCAGTCTGGGAGGGTGTGCGGCCAGGATTGGGGGTACGGGGAGGAGAGGGGTTCTCGGGTGTCAGAATGAGCCCGAGGGAACGCAGCAGCATCCACCTCTGCTCCGTCAGGCTGCTGGTCATCCCCGCTACCACTGTCCCCTCCCCCGTCCATAGAACCATTTCTTGACCTCACTGGTTGATTTGAGGAAGCTCAGTAGGAGACCCCATTTCAGCAAGCGCACCGCAGCGGGCCTGCGCCCAGGCAGGTGGCATCAATTGCCCAGTTCCTGGAGGAGGACAGCAGGGTGGGTGGTCCCTGCCACCATCTCACTGTGGCTCTGCCCTCTGCTCCCCAGGTGGCTCCTACCTCTTCTAAGCAGCATGGCGTGAACGTCAGCGTGAATGCATCGGCCACCCCCTTCCAGCAGCCAAGCGGGTACGGGTCTCACGGATACAACACTGGTAAGCCTTGCCCCGCTCTCGGTGTCCGTGGGGTGTCACTAAGTACGCTGCAGGGAGCAAGTCGGCCCTTGGCGAGGGCGCACTGCCATCCACCCACGGCTGTTCGTGTCCAGCTGCGTGGGGGGTTCTCCCAGCAGCGGCAGAGGGACCTGACCCTGGAGCCTGTGTCCACTGCCCGCAACAGGGCTGCCCTGAGGCAAGCGTTAGCTATTAGCTGTGCCGCTGGCCTCGTCTGTGGGGAGCAGGGCAGGGGGCCCCAAGGTTTTACTGAGGTGAGTGTCAATTTGTAGGGTGCTGACAGCATAGAAGGGGGTGTGCTTACTGACTGAGGGTGAGCGGGTTTCTGGCCTGTGTGCGGCGATCTTCTGGCTGAAGTCCCTTTGTGGTGCTGCTTTTCTCATGCAGCCCCTTCTTGTTCCCTAGCTGGGAGGCCTATGGTGTGTAGATTGTCAGGGCACGAGTATGTCACAGCAAGAGGAAGTGTGGGGCACTTCCGGACCACCGCAGTAAAGTGGTCGTTGCTGGCAGAGGGTCTGCCTTCACCTTCTAAAAGCCACAATGCCCGTGAGGCGCGCAGAAGTGGGCTGCGCCTGCGTTCCCGCGTTCCGCAGCGGAGAGCCGGCCTCTCAGTTCCTTCCTGTGTCTGGATGGGCTCCGCAGACCCTGTCTGCACATCTCACGGCAGAGAGGGAGATGGAGGGATCCTGACCTAGATTCATAGCCTGTCCCTCGTTTTCCCATACCTGACATCTGCTCTCCACTTTAGAGTACACGGAGTAAGGAGGAGTCTGAATTTAAAAATTCTGTCTACTCTTTGCAGTGACTTGTAGAAGAATGTGGATGGGAAGGAGGGTGTTCAGTTACTGGGGGTTGGGGTGGGAGTTGAGGGATGTCCTTCAAAATTCTTGGCTCAGCTATGATTTCATGGTGATTTGGCTGGAGCTGCATCTGTGTTCATCACCCTTAAGTGGGCTCCAGGTGGGTAAATTGCTCAAAGTTTTCGACCAGGAAACTGAGCTGAGCAGAGGGCAGTAGGTCTGGGAACTAACAAGTGGAACTTTGAACTGTGTTGTATGACTTAGGTCAAGATTTCAACTAAAGAAATGGTGAGACACCCATTGAAATTTCATACCGAGTCTGTGTGTGGCTACCCCTCTCCCTGAGCAAGGCCCACCCTACTCGGTGGGAAGGGTTATCAGCCTTTTGATGAGAGGGGCCCCATTCCAGGAATCTTAGATTTAAATCTTAGCTGGACCAAGTTCAGGAATTTTAAGAGGTAGGTGACTGGTAATCTGAGAGAATGGCGTACCTGGTTCTGGAAATCCTGGCTGCTTACCTCCCTTAGAGTTTTGAAAATGTTCTGTAACAGCCCTTTTGAGACCCCCCCAGTTCATGACCCCGCAGAGGGTTCTTGTCATCTCATTCTTCATCAATCTCTCAATTCATTTATTTTTATGTATTTGATTCCTTTTAGGAAGAAAATATCCACCCCCTTACAAGCATTTCTGGACGGCAGAGAGCTAATTTGGCCCAAGGCTGGGGGCTGTGTTTTGTGTGTGTGTATGTTTGCACTGAAGTCTTGTTTCAGAAACCAGAGCACTGAGGAGAGCCTGCCGAGCTGTGGCCACGGCCTGCGTGGCTTGGGGAAATGAGTTGGTGGATGCCTTCTGGGCTCTTGAACTTGCCCGTCCCCCGCTTCCCCTCCTCCATGTGTCTGACCCTGTCTTACCCATTTCGAGTCCGAGCGGTGCAGCACCTCCGAAGCATCGATGCACACACACCCGCTGTTGCTTTTGATTTCTGGAAGGCATGTGGTTGCAACTTGTAACAAAAACCTTTGTAGTCTTCAATAAACTGTGGTGTTTCTTTAGCTAACTCTGGCGTTCTTTCCGTGCATGTCTCTCTGGACACTAGGATCCAGTGTTGTGCTGTGGATGAAGGGTGGAGGGTGGCCTTTTCAGTCGGACCCCCGCACAGCCAGAGAACTGGTGACGTCTCAGTATGGCTTTACGCAAGTGGGGGAGGGAAAGTCTCTTCCCAACCTGTCGCTTGGTTGGTAGCGGGCTGGGTGGAAACCCCCGCTCTCCGTGCTGGGTGTAGCTGTCACTCCCATTTAGTCTTCCCCTCGCCTCTGACGTGAGCGGAGGGGGGAGGACGGACAGGTGTGGAGCGTCGTGTCGTGGTGAAAGGCAGCAGAGGTGGTGTTCAGAGCTGTTGTCGGGAGCTAGCTTCCAAGGCGTAATTCCCACATCTGGTTCCGCGGGGCCGAGTGGCTGACTGAGCTCTCCTAGCCTCGAGTGACCAGGTAGTCGATGACTCGGGCCGCGGAAACCGTGCTAGCCTGGAACGGTGTGCTTGGTCCCTCGGTGGCTTTTCAGGGATGGTGGAGTATTCGTCGTATTGTACTTGCTGGAGAGGTCTGGTTAGACGTCTTGACTCGGGAAGTCTTGTCCCCACTCGGCCCAGCTGGCACTCCACCGGCTCTTCATGCGTGGAGTTCACCCGGGCAGTGAGAATGTCCCCCCCCCCGCCGCCCCGTGTCAGCTGGGAACCCCGCTGTCACACTTCCGTGCATTCGTTCCCAGCCCGCGAGTGATTTTGTCCCAACTTCCCTAGGGGCCGCCATGCTGGGAGAGGTTGGTTCTCGCTTCTCCCACGGTGTTCGTCATGGTCATCGCTGTTTGGATTGGGGGTCCAGGGGGCTTTGACTGTTGGTGGGAAAGCGGGCGAACTCCAGTCTGAGGAGCTTTCTCGTAACTGGTGGCGCGTGGGCAGGGGACCAACAGCACTCTTCTCCAGTGTCTGATCCTTACACTGAGGCCATACGGCTCCTACCAAGAGAAGTCCCCTTTCTCCTGCATTTCCAGTTCCTTCAACCAATGTCCAAGTTACGGCCTCTGGACTCTGGAAAGAATGAGGTCAGGTAGGGAGGGGCACAGTGGAACTAAATTCCTCCCTTCACCCAGCTGGGAGGCCAGTTGGTCATTTCTCCCCGCTGTGTGAGATGGCCGAGGGCGTTGGCAAGCCGTCTGAGCCTTTGCAGTAAAGGTCAAGCATCCCTTTTTCTTTCTCTCTAAAATGTTCTGTATATATCCTGTGTATTCCATCTCTCAACCCTTCCACACACACCTCATCAGCTTAGCCTTCTCCATAACTGAGCGCCTGTTTTTAAACTTTAGCCTGTTGCCAGTGATTTGCCAGACGGGCACCTGGACCTGGGGTTTGAAAAGGGAAAGGGCAAAAATAAAACATACTCATCAGCTGCTGCATCGTCCTGCTTTTTCTCTTCAGTGCCTTGAAAGTGTAGGGCTGGCGCTTTGGGGATGGGGGCGCGTCTGCTCCTGCTTCGCTTCCTGGAGCTCTTTTCTTTTTCCTACTTGGTGTTCGCTGCTCCCGGGAGCTCTCTGGACTCGTGACGCGGGAGGGGTTTCCAGGTTAAGATGCCACTTCTGTTGCGAAGGTTCTAAACTGCGTACTTAAGGGGAGCTCAACTTTTGACGCTGCCTTTGTCCTAGGCATTGGGAGGATTTGGGTTCTGGAGTTGGAAGGGGGATTGCTATTGAATTGTGGGTGAACAGAGGATTCCTCGTTCGGGATTTGGTCACTTTAGTACAGTGCTTCTAGAAAACTCTTCCGTCAAAGTGCTCCTAGCCAGGATCCAAGGGCACACACTGAAATGAAAAGATTTTCTGAAGATTCATTTTATCTCATTTCATGAGAACGAATATGTCTTTTAAAAACGTGCTTTAAACTCCTAGTTAAGTTTGAGTTACTTTAC
Source organism: Pteropus vampyrus (assembly GCF_000151845.1). Taxonomy (NCBI): domain Eukaryota; kingdom Metazoa; phylum Chordata; class Mammalia; order Chiroptera; family Pteropodidae; genus Pteropus; species Pteropus vampyrus. The sequence continues at coordinate 2,551,185 of NW_011888905.1, read as the reverse complement.
CTCAGATCTTTGCATAAAATTTCTCCAGTAAGACACTGGGTTACTTTACCCGATGGCTTTCTCGTGTCTCCTTGATGCCCCCTTCGCAGGAGGTAGCGTGTGTATTTCAGTCTGAGTACGAATTAGAATGAAGAATCATACCACTCCGGGTTCCTTAAGGTTGCAGTGGTGGCAGGGAGGTTTTCAGCAGGACGCGTGCAAGCTGCTGGAGTGTGGATCAGAGCCTTCATCTCCTGGAGACGCTCAAGCTGTGGACCAGAATAGCATTCGGATGTTGTGTTCCACCTAGGCTGTAGGAGATGGTCCACTCCTCTGTCTACCTTCCTTACTCTTCACGCTTCACATGTGTAAATGGACATTCACGTTTGTGGCGGCTCTTTAAGTCATAAGGACATAGCCTAGAAGCGCCAAGACTGGAGAAGCTGGACTGAGTGAGCCGAAGCTCTGAGAATGAGGCGTGAATTGGACTGGTCCTCTGGTACGGAACCTGTGCCGTAGAGGCACGGATTCTGAGCCCGGCAGCATCTCTGAGAGCCAGACTACTTGTCTTCCAGAGCAAGACTGAGTGGCGATGGGGTAGATTGATTTGACGTGGACGTGAAAGTTTAATACATTCCCGTTGGGCTTTGCCACAGTGGTGTTCTGAAAACTTTGCTAGTGAGGTTTGCTCTGCCTCCTTGTACCTTCAGAAAACAACTCACCTCACTCCCATGTACTCAGTACACACCTGGAAAGGGCAAGGGAACCCTTAGCGAGCCTTTATGTCGTGAGCTTTTATCCCTCAGGACTGACTTGAGGCTGGAAGAACAGACCAGAATTCCCTTGCAGGGCTGTAGCCAGAAAGAGTGCACGTGTCTCCTCCTCCCAGGGAGAGGGGTCAGGCAGCCGGGCCGAGCTAATCCTGTCTGTTTCCTTCCCCTCAGGTGTGTCAGTCACCTCCAGTAACACGGGCGTGCCAGATATCTCGGGTTCTGTGTACTCCAAAACCCAGGTAGGTGCCTGGCTCTGGCCGGAAGTCGAGAGAGACAGACACAGGAGGTGGAGTCACAGTGGTAGGAAGTCCAGGGAAAACCCGCACAGCCCTGAGGTGTCAGGAAGTGAGCGGGCGCTGGGCTTAAGGTTCTCCAGGAAGTTCACCTTTAGCCCTGTGGGGAGAAGACGAGAGAAATGCGACGGGGTGAGGTGGCGTGTGATTTCCTGCGCAGCTGTCCCGGCCCCCTCTGCTGGCCCCCTCCCAGCCTTTCCGTAGCTTTCCAAGACAACGGGTGTGGCATGAAGGGGAGCGAGTTTATAACAGAGTGGGAAAGGGGACACCCCCATGATGAAAGTGAGGCATTCTCATTACCCACAAACTTGTATCGCGTCGCTCAGTTCTCTCCCCTCCGCGAGTATTTGAGTTTGCTGTAGCGTGTCCGGCGGAGCTTTTTTCTTTTTTCTTTTTTTGGCCCAGTGCTCAAGGTGCCTCCATGGAGTTCGCATCCTTCCCCAGCTCCAGGGGTGGGGTGCTGAGAGGCAGCAGATCGCTCCGTGTTCGGATGCGACGGGTTTTATGGTGTTTCCACACCCATCCTCTCATTCGGTCCTTACGCCGAGAGGTCGGGAGCATTCCCCGTTTCACGTCTGAGAAAACAGGCTGAGAGACGGAGTCATTTTCTCAGGATCACACAGCCGTTAAAGGGCAGAGCTCAGGCTGAGGCCTGAGTGTCCTCCAGGCGCAGCGTCCTTTCTGGGACAGCACGCTGCCTTCCGAGGGTGGGAGAGCTCGGGCTCAGCAGTCCTGAGGCTTCGTTCGCTGATCCCTTCTCTCTCTCCTCCTCCTCCCGCCCTCGCGGACAGCAGTCCTTTGAGAAACAAGGTTTCCATTCCGGTACTCCTGCCGCCTCCTTCAACTTGCCTTCAGCCCTGGGAAGTGGGGGGCCCATCAATCCGGCCACAGCTGCTGCCTACCCGCCCGCCCCCTTCATGCACATCCTGACCCCCCACCAGCAGCCGCACTCCCAGATCCTGCACCATCACCTACAGCAGGATGGCCAGGTAACAGCCCGCCCTCTCTCCTCTCCCTTCCTCTTCCTTCCTGTCCCTTAAAACTGCCTTCCCTTTCCTCTTCTTCCCTTCCTCACCGCGCCCTCCACCCGATCCTCCCCAGCGCCAGCCATGGGCACACAGCACACACAGACACAAGCGCACATAACACGAGTGGCCGGCAAAGGAGATGTCAGAGAAGGGGCCAGACCGAACAGACCTTTTTTGCCCAGTTCCTTTGGTGCCTTTCTCCTCCACCTCCGCCCGTAGTGCAGTTGTCCTCGTCCCGTCAGGCCTGGGTCACACCTCCCCTCTTACCTCTCCCAGCCCTCCCCCTTCCCTCACATTGTAGCTTTCCCTTCTAATGGTGGAGTTCTATTGTCAAAGTTTGTCCCTTTATTTTCCATATATCCTGGTTCTGCCTCAGCTACCATATTTGCAGATGATTCTCTGTTGCCAGCGCCAGCAGGAGGAGCAGGTAATGAAACTGAATGGTGATGTGCTTGAACCCACTCCTTTCCAGCCCCCATTTCACCTCACAGCCGCAGGGAACTTGAAGAGAGAGACTGCACGGTCACGATCGGGATACACACACACAGACACCTCGCTGAGCTCTCTGGCCTCCCGTCCCTCTCTGGTCCTCCCCTCCTCAACGCCCTCTTTCTCTCTCTCCCCTCCCCCGACCCTGGAAGCACTTGGTTACGGGATGGAAAGGGTTCTCAGGGCAGCATCCGGAGCTTGGGGCTCCCGCCTCGCCTGAGGTGGGCTCACAGAGGCATCTGTGCTAGGGCCGGGGGCCACGGGGTGGCGCAGGTGACCTCTCCTCCGCCACAGGTGGCCGGGAGCTGGGGTCAGGGCTTCTTTGCTGAGGCCTGGGGGTCGGTGAGAGTGAAATCGCCTGTGGTCACTCGTCCCCAAGAGGCCAGAGTTCTGGAGAGGAGCCTTCCCTCGCGGGCAGGGGCCTTGCGAAGGAGCAGAACTGCTTCGCGCTCATCTCTCCAGGCGTCTTGCTCTTTCCGTCTTTCCCCCGTTTAAGAGTTGGAGGTGCTCTTTCGTCAGAGGGGCCCTAGCAGCTGTGTAAACCAAATTTTCTGTGGGCGAGAAGTGAGCTTCAGAGTAGTTTCTAAGCACGGGGAATGGGAGGGCAAGACGATTTCAAAGTCTCTGCCTGAACCTGTCACAAATTTGTCCCACTAACTAGACACCTTTTTCCTCTCCATCATCCTCCCATTCCCCTGCAGACGGGCAGCGGGCAACGTAGCCAGACCAGCTCCATCCCGCAGAAGCCCCAGACCAACAAGTCTGCCTACAACAGCTACAGCTGGGGGGCCAACTGAGGCCCTGACCCTCCTCCCAGCCCCATCCGCTGAGAGGGCTTCTCAGCCTGGCAACTATGGAAACAGCATCAGAGAGAGAAAGGAGTGTGGGGGTTCCGCCGCCCCCACCCCCAGGGGCCCGCCCCATGCCTCAGCTTCATGTCTGTCCATTCCCACACCACCCCACTCTGTTGTATGTATGATAGGATTTGTATTTTCTCCTTTCTTTTCTCCCTTTCCTCTCCTCCTTTCCCCTTGCATTCAAGATTATGAAACTTTGCTGTGGGCCCTGCCCTTCCTTCTCCTCCTGTTCACCCTGGTGGTGTATGGGGGACGGGGGAGGGGGGACCCCCAAATATATATCAGCCCAACAGCCCTGTGTCTCCTCCTTTATTATTAGGAAACAAAACAACAACAACAAAAAATGGCGTCATGAATATGAACAGCATTGTCAGATGAATTAGTTGAAGTGTTTTTTTTTTTGTACTGTGTCCTCAAATTTAATGGATTAATGTGTCTTGTATATATAAAAAGAAAACCTCTACCTTCAGCCTCTGCCCATTCTTGCTCCGTCTAGGCCATCCTCAGTCTCGTCGATGACCAGCTTGGTGAATAAGTATTACTCTACCACCTGGGCCGCCTCTAGCAGGCCCCGAAGGCAGTGGAATAAAGTGAAATCTTCGCCCTTTAAGAACTCCTGACCTTAATGCGCTAGTGTCTTGACCTTGAGGGGGGCTCCCTTCCCTCCTTCCCCGAGAATGGTACGGCCTGTTGCCTGGAAGGAGCCACCACCAATCTTCATTTCCTCCAGAAATGCCACCTCCACCGCAGACTGCGCCAGTACAAGGGGTGGGGTAGCGGATGTGGGTGGACGGGGGCAGGAGGGAGGGGCTGAGGGGCAGCCGAGCAGAGAGGAGCAGAGAGGAGGGCACCGCGCAGGGGCCGCAGGAGGAAATGGGGGGCCCCCTTCTGCGGGCGGGCGACAGCGGCCAGTGCGTACGCTTCCGTAGCTACACCCACCCCCACCCCACCCCACCCCGAACCGGAGTCTAGAGGGAGACTGGGCGGGGCTGCGGTGGGGGTGCAGGGAGGGTGGGGATGCCCGGAGCCCCAAGTTCCCACTTTCCTCCCGAGTCTCCCCACTGGGTTTTCCTCGCTCGCGAAGCCCTTGTTCGGCCGGTCGCAGAACCTGCCCAGGGGCGTCGACAGAACCCTGTGGCCGGAACAAACTCGGTACTTGGACGGAGCGAGTGGGGTGCGGGTGTCCCCGCGGGTCCCGGCTCCGGGGGACTCGGTGCTAGGAGCCCTGCTGAAACGCACTGCCCGTCCCTCTTAGACTCGGGTCAGTCGAGGAACGGCCGGGGAAGGGCGGGCGGGCGGGCGGCCCCCCGGCGGCTCGGCCGGGCTCCGTCTGGCGTCGGATCCTCCGAACACCTCACGGGCCGAGCCGGCTCAGGAGGCAGGTGGTCGCCGGGGCGGGACAGTCCAGACGCCCGCGCCCTCCCGGCAAACAACCGCGGAGCAGAGCGTTTCGCAGCCGAGAGCGCCACCCGCGTCCGCGCCGGCGCGTTTACGACAGTGTCCGCCTCACAGGCCCGCTTTCCGGCACCGCGGGCTGACGCGTCTCCGTTTCCGACGGCGGAGCGCAGGCGGCCCGCGGCGTGAATGGGCCTCCGGTGGGGGCGGTGGTTCGAGTCCCGATGCGGGAATGAGCCTCTTTGACCTCTTTCGCGGCTTTTTCGGCTTTTCCGGACCTCGGAGGTGAGGACGGGTCCGGGTCGGACGGGGGGCGGGGTCTTCGGAGGGGAGCTCGACCCCTAACAGCCTGCTTTTGGAAGAACATCCTCTTCCCCACTCCCAACTCATGCGGCAAGGACAGAAGTCACAACATTGAGCACTCACCCCGAGGAGGAACCCAAGCGGTCGTTAAGAGGAGGAGAAACAGCAGCTTAAGCCTTTCTCCAGCCTGGGGTGATGCAACAGGGCCCGGCGGGGGAGACAATGGGGCTCTGGGGAGGAGGGCAGTGAGCGAGCGAGCAGGACCTGGGGAGAGGGGCGGGCCCGGGGGACGCCGAAGGAAAGCTGAGGGGAGGACTGACTGTGATTACAAACTAAAGCGAAACCGAACCCCGATGGCCAGCCTTCTGACCCTCACCTCGACTGCCCAGACCCCTGTGACTCTTCCATTTTGCCCCCCACGGGGCGACTTTTTGGTTTAAGTAGTGCTGAATTTTTGGTGGCCAATCTGCCTCCACCCCCAGCCGCAGAGATCCCTTTTTTGGAGGGATGACTCGAGATGAAGATGAGGACGACGAGGAAGAAGAAGGAGCCTCGTGGGGCCCTGGGAGCGCGAGGTTTGAGGAGGGTCCCCAGTCCCCGGAGGAGTTTGCCTTTGGCTTCAGCTTCAGCCCGGGAGGAGGGATGCGTTTCCATGACAACTTCGGCTTCGATGACCTCTTCCGGGACTTCAACAGCATCTTCAGCGAGATGGGAGCCTGGACCTTGCCTTCCCGGCCCCCTGGTGCGTGGCTGCCCCGGAGGGAGGTGGGCGGGCGGGCCTGTGGTTTCTGCTGGCTTGTTGGTAAAATAAAGAGCCTGGAGAAAGCCGGTGGGGCGTGGGGGGTGGGGGGTGCGCGCTGGCCAGTGTGACGAGACTGATGACTTCAGGAGGGGTTTAAAGATCCAGCTCTCTCCCACCCCCAGCGTTCATCTACCCGCCACCTTTCTGCAGAACTCCCAGGTCTTGAGTCAGAGACACCTGATGAGAGACAGCAGGAGGGACAGACCCTTCGGGACTCGATGCTTAAGTATCCAGATAGTCACCAGCCCAGGATCTTTGGAGGGGTGTCGGAGAGTGATACACAAAGTGACCCCCCGAAACCAGCACCAGACTGGGGCTCCCAGAGACCTTTTCGTAAGGTGAGTACGTCTGGGCCTGAAACGCGAGCCCGCGGGAGACACGCGTGTGCACGGGCTGGAACCCTCGGCCCTCCGCTTAGTGTGTCGTTTTCTGTATCAAGCTGCTTGTTGGATTTTTCTTTGGGGAAAATGGGAGTTCTGCTCCTGTAAAAACAAACAAAAGACACCAAAAAAACCCTCCCCACTGGTCTGTATGATTCTCGGACGAGGCAGGGTAGTTGGGACAGGACAGAAAAGCATAGGTCCGGGTGGGCTCTCTGGCAGAAGGACTCGCGAACTAGCTAGGAAGGAGGAAGGGGTGCGTGAGTAAAGGATCTCGGATGGGCTTATCTCCCGGGAAACGGTGGTTTTGGAACTTGGGAAGAGTTCGGGTTCCTGTGACTCCTCAAGTTTCAGATCGAAAAGTGTCATTTCATATACTTTGGCTTCTTCTGCAGTTGGACGATATGTGGCCTTTGACCCCCCACTCTAGAGCCAGAGAGGACAAGGGTGAGTCTGCAGGGAGAGGACGTTTGCCAGCTCCCTTCGTCCTCCCTGCTCGAATCCCTTCGTGCCGCGCTCGTCCCCTTCTCTCCCGCATACTCTTTGGAGGGGTGTCGGAGAGTGTTTCCTCTCTCTCCTCCTGTAGATCTTGATTCCCAGGTTTCCCAGGAGGGCCTCGGCCCGGTTCTGCAGCCCCAGCCCAAATCCTACTTCAAGAGCGTCTCTGTGACCAAGATCACCAGGCCGGACGGGGTGAGCTGGGGGGGGGGAAGGGGACTGGGGGGGGGGAAGGGGATTGGCCAGCGGGTGCCCTGGAAAGGGATCTGTGTGAAGAAACCAGCGGGACCCGCCTTTGGTGACATTGGGGCGCGGTGGGGCTTCTCCTTGTAGACGGTAGAGGAGCGCCGGACCGTGGTGGACAGCGAGGGCCGGACAGAGACCACAGTCACCCGTCAGGGGCCAGACGGCAGTCCCGGAGACGGTGAGTGGCCATCTTCGGAGTCCTCGGGAAAGGGACACGTCACGCCTCCGCGCCACAGTCGCACCCTCTCGTCGCCTCTGCCGTTCAGCGTGTCCGCGTGTCTCGCTTCTTCCTCAGATCCAGAGTCACCAGCAGCTCCAGCCCTGGACGATGACGCCTCGTCCGTCCTGGACTTGTTCCTTGGCCGTTGGTTCCGGTCCCGGTAGTCCTGTTGACCCTCAGAGGCCTTCTGGTTCTGTCCACCTCGCACCCTTTGCTCGCCGTCGACGGGCTTAGCTTCTCCTGCCACCTCAGGGCCTTGGGTGTGTGGAAAAGTGAATCGTGGGTATGTCAGTCCATCACTCACTCAGACTGTCCAATAAAACCTTTATTTATGCTAATTCTTCAGTCTTGGTTTTGTCAAGGCTGTTCCACTTTCTAGCACCATCCAGGGTTTCCCAAGTTATCTTGGCTCACGACCTTCTTGTTTCTTAGCTTTTCGTTCCACTCCCAAAGTCGGGGTCAGGTGCCCGGAGGAAATCATGTTGGCTGTGGAGGAGGCGGGATCACTGGCCGTAATTCCAGGGGAATTTCTAGGTGGAGCTGCATCGGAAGTGTGTGTGGACGTGCAGGGCTGACTGCTTCCCTGGGTGTGGGGTCGCGGTGATTGAATGGTTCGCGAGATAAGTTAAGGAAGCCTGTGGGCAAAAGGTCTTCCTTTGTTGTCTGTGCTTTCATTTTGTTAATGTAAGAGAAACTGTAACTAAGCACAGACATTACTGGATCATCTTCTCGTTCAAAAAAATTTTAGCCCCGTGGTTTAGAGCAGCAGGTCCTACAAGTTTATTTACCTCTGTCGCCTCTGAAAATCCTACTAATATGACAGTGAAGGAGATTTTCTAAAGAGGCACACAACGGGAACGGAGAACAGTGATAGTAAAGAAGTTTTGTCTTTTCATTTTCTTATATATTTTGGTGAACAGAATTTGATTTACTGTAGCCATATTTATCTTTTCGTTTATGGTTAATGCTCTTTATATCTTAGAAATCTCTCCTAACCCAGGGTTAAATGGATGCTGTCTCTTATTCCCTGTAAGTTTTATAGTTTTGCCTTTTACATTTAGGCGTTTAAATCTACCTGGAATTTGTCTTCCTATATGATATGAATTAGGGAACCAATTTATATCCATTTGGAAAAAATACACACACACACACACACACACACACAAATATTACAAATACACACAACATACATAACCCCGTGCGGGTCTTTTACTCTCTTCTGTTAATCTATTTCTCCACCTTTGTGCCTGTATCACACTTTTAAATACTGTTGTTATCTTTATCAGTACAAGTCCTCCCACCTTTTTAACAAAATTCTTCTAGTATATAAATACAGATGATCTTTAGAGTACCACCCTATTCACAGATGGAGAAGCCAGAGATTATCAGACATCTGTGGACAGCCTCCATCATGAAGGATGGACACAAACCTAAGAAGCACCTTGGAAGAAACAGACTATGCAGAAAAATGAAAATTTAGCAAGGAGACAAGTCTTAACTGTCCTTTGAAATGTGAGGTGACGTATTCATAAAACCAGAACCGAATGCTACAAAAGAGGAGTAAACAAAACAAATTTTGGGGAGTCAAAAAAAAAAATAAAACTAGAATGATATAAATCATCCATGAAATAAGAAAATATCTCAGAAGTAAAGGATTATCACTTTCTAACCCGAAAGGACCCACCGCACGCTAGACACCAAGGATGAAAATAAACCCACTCCAAGGCTCATCGTGTGAAACTGCAGAAGGCTCGAGACAGGAGAAGCCTGAAGGTGAGTGGGAAGCGAGGTCACGTACAGAGGGTCAGGGAACGAATGTTCTCTAACTTTTAACAGC
>NW_011888905.1:2538272-2542035 GCF_000151845.1 Pteropus vampyrus | reverse complement strand
AAGTCGGGGTCAGGTGCCCGGAGGAAATCATGTTGGCTGTGGAGGAGGCGGGATCACTGGCCGTAATTCCAGGGGAATTTCTAGGTGGAGCTGCATCGGAAGTGTGTGTGGACGTGCAGGGCTGACTGCTTCCCTGGGTGTGGGGTCGCGGTGATTGACTGGTTCGCGAGATAAATTAAGGAAGCCTGTGGGCAAAAGGTCTTCCTTTGTTGTCTGTGCTTTCATTTTGTTAATGTAAGAGAAACTGTAACTAAGCACAGACATTACTGGATCATCTTCTCGTTCAAAAAAATTTTAGCCCCGTGGTTTAGAGCAGCAGGTCCTACAAGTTTATTTACCTCTGTCGCCTCTGAAAATCCTACTAATATGACAGTGAAGGAGATTTTCTAAAGAGGCACACAACGGGAACGGAGAACAGTGATAGTAAAGAAGTTTTGTCTTTTCATTTTCTTATATATTTTGGTGAACAGAATTTGATTTACTGTAGCCATATTTATCTTTTCGTTTATGGTTAATGCTCTTTATATCTTAGAAATCTCTCCTAACCCAGGGTTAAATGGATGCTGTCTCTTATTCCCTGTAAGTTTTATAGTTTTGCCTTTTACATTTAGGCGTTTAAATCTACCTGGAATTTGTCTTCCTATATGATATGAATTAGGGAACCAATTTATATCCATTTGGAAAAAATACACACACACACACACACACACACACAAATATTACAAATACACACAACATACATAACCCCGTGCGGGTCTTTTACTCTCTTCTGTTAATCTATTTCTCCACCTTTGTGCCTGTATCACACTTTTAAATACTGTTGTTATCTTTATCAGTACAAGTCCTCCCACCTTTTTAACAAAATTCTTCTAGTATATAAATACAGATGATCTTTAGAGTACCACCCTATTCACAGATGGAGAAGCCAGAGATTATCAGACATCTGTGGACAGCCTCCATCATGAAGGATGGACACAAACCTAAGAAGCACCTTGGAAGAAACAGACTATGCAGAAAAATGAAAATTTAGCAAGGAGACAAGTCTTAACTGTCCTTTGAAATGTGAGGTGACGTATTCATAAAACCAGAACAGAATGCTACAAAAGAGGAGTAAACAAAACAAATTTTGGGGAGTCAAAAAAAAAAATAAAACTAGAATGATATAAATCATCCATGAAATAAGAAAATATCTCAGAAGTAAAGGATTATCACTTTCTAACCCGAAAGGACCCACCGCACGCTAGACACCAAGGATGAGAATAAACCCACTCCAAGGCTCATCGTGTGAAACTGCAGAAGGCTCGAGACAGGAGAAGCCTGAAGGTGAGTGGGAAGCGAGGTCACGTACAGAGGGTCAGGGAACGAATGTTCTCTAACTTTTAACAGCGACACCGGAATTAAAAGACAGTGGAGCATTAACAGCAACACTGGAATTAAAAGACAGTGGAGCATTAACAGCAACACCGGAATTAAAAGACAGTGGAGCATGGCTTTTAAAATACCGAAGGAAAATTATTTCCAAGCTAGGATGTATATACCCAAGAAAACGATGCATTAAATGTGAGAGCATAATATTGAGACATGAAAGGTGTATCAGCAAAAACCTATACCAAACATCGAATGACGAAAGACATGCTTTTTCCAACTGAGATCAGGAAGGAAACCCAGATAGCTGCTCTTACCACACGATTCCAACATTGTCCTGGAGGTTCTAGCTGGTGCGTGACGCCAGAAATTTCGTTCAGTGGAAGATGTGGAATGGAGAGGAAATAAAGCTATTTACAGATGCCGTGACCTTGTGCGTAGAAAAAAATTCTAAGACGTCAACAACGACAAATTACTAGTAGTAACAGTACAGCAAGGTTTCAGGATACAAGATCAACGTATATAAGATCAAAAAGATTTCTGTATATTCACAGCAATCCGAATATGAAATTAAAGGAACAATTCCATTCATAATATGATAAGGAATAAAATAAAATTTTGTTTGAGTTTGAGTCACTACGTCACTGCGCAACTATAATTCAGATGTCTTTTGGGTAAAGAAAGGACTGAGTAAAGGCTAGTCACTGATGGGAAGGTGGAGATGGGCGACAGCCATGTGGAAGAGAACACAGGCACCTTGTGATCGGGACACATTACTCCTGTGAAAATCCACTGCTGAAGTCTGCCATTAAGCTCCAATATCCAGCAGCCCATTGCTTTTCCCCCCAATTGATTCTTCCTGCGTGATCACCCCTCTTACAATAAGCCAGCTGGAATATAACCAAGTAGAAAGATGGTGACTTTTTTAAAAACCAAGGACCTCTCAGAGACACAAACAGGCAACCCCAAAGCTTTAAAACAGCCCATAGATTATGTCAAAAATGAGTCCCCCCCTCACCTGGCTGTCAGCAACGAGGCACAGGGACCACGCTCTTTTTTCTCACCACCCTGTGCCCAGTGCCTGGCACCCAGCTTATTTGTTGGGTTAATAAACACCTTTGTTAACAGGGAGTTTTTGTAATCCCTTGGATCGATCAGCCCCCTAGCCAAAAGCTCATGAAATCAAAATAGGGCAATGTCAATGGAACAAGACTAGAATTTGGTGCCAGTCACTGGCCCATTGCACAGAGCAGGCTGTTGATAGGAACTCATCAGCCAAAACCCACACTCCAGTAGGGATGAGAAGAACAGTGTCTCCATGTAAAGCATACCCTCCTCTCACCCAATAAATCCCATTAAAAAAAATAAAATAAAATGAAACTGGACCTAAATCAAACAGCATTGAGACTGGATCAAGCTCAATCCTTGCAGGATCTCATTTACCTTGCAGGTCACGTGAATAAAAGGACCATTATCCATGGCTTTTGTACATACATGTCCTTCTAGGGTAGAGTTTAGATACCCGTAAGGCATTGCACACCCACACACCCATTAATATGTCTGTGGCTCTTCTCTCTTCGCTCAATAAGTGGGGCCGTTCGTTGAGTACCTTTTCAATAACCTTGAAAAGCCCAAAGCTTTTTTTTTTTTTTAACCAAAAAGTTGCAGTCAAGGAGTCAGTCCACCAGGGTAAGCTGAAGGGAGATCTGGGATGATTTTTTTTCCTATTTACGTAGTTTAACCCATCGGCTTCAAAGGAGTTAGGCAAGTTTTTGGAGCAGCACTTAGCCCTCGCCACTACCCCACCTCCTGCACCACCCTTCACCCAAGGGAAAGGCTCAGTGACGTGGCCACCAGGTCTACCGGGTTCGGTGTCCGAATGCACCCAAAGCCCTAGATAATGGTAGTGGCAGCAATGGCAAGCACAGTCTTTAGAGAGGAATAAAGTAACTTTGACAAAAGTGTAAAAGCTAAACACTGAACACTACAAAAATCGCTGAAGTGAAAATCTAAGTCAAAGAGATATACCATGTTCATGGATTGAAACACTTAATATTGTTGAGATAGCAATTCTGCCCAAATTTACATACAGATCGAATGCAATTTCTATCAAAATCCTAGTAATTGTTTTTTTTAATTGGCAAGCAATTTCTCATCAATGTGGGGCCCCATTCCGGAAGGGAGACCAGGTAGGTCAATTTGAAAAGTTCACAGGGCCCTGACTGCTATAGCCCCTTCAAACCATCTGGAGACCTCTCGAAATCGCCCCCTAGTGGAGGAGTAAAGTCCATGCCAGTTTCAGCTGTCCTGAAACTGACCTGCAGAGCTCTCCAGGCAGTGCCTGAGGGTCACCCTGCTGCTAGTCTCTGCTCCTTGTACAGACACTGATACCGTGCAC
>NW_011888905.1:2533664-2538222 GCF_000151845.1 Pteropus vampyrus | reverse complement strand
ACCCAAGGGAAAGGCTCAGTGACGTGGCCACCAGGTCTACCGGGTTCGGTGTCCGAATGCACCCAAAGCCCTAGATAATGGTAGTGGCAGCAATGGCAAGCACAGTCTTTAGAGAGGAATAAAGTAACTTTGACAAAAGTGTAAAAGCTAAACACTGAACACTACAAAAATCGCTGAAGTGAAAAATCTAAGTCAAAGAGATATACCATGTTCATGGATTGAAACACTTAATATTGTTGAGATAGCAATTCTGCCCAAATTTACATACAGATCGAATGCAATTTCTATCAAAATCCTAGTAATTGTTTTTTTTAATTGGCAAGCAATTTCTCATCAATGTGGGGCCCCATTCCGGAAGGGAGACCAGGTAGGTCAATTTGAAAAGTTCACAGGGCCCTGACTGCTATAGCCCCTTCAAACCATCTGGAGACCTCTCGAAATCGCCCCCTAGTGGAGGAGTAAAGTCCATGCCAGTTTCAGCTGTCCTGAAACTGACCTGCAGAGCTCTCCAGGCAGTGCCTGAGGGTCACCCTGCTGCTAGTCTCTGCTCCTTGTACAGACACTGATACCGTGCACTGCACGGCTGATAACTGCTGTCCACACCCGCTTTTACTGCAGGGTTCGGAAGTACCCTTTGTCAATTAGTTCTGTTGTAAATGTTTTTATTTTATTTATTTGTTTGTCTGTTTTGGCACATGTTTTTAATTGGCCTCTGATTTTGCTATTTGTTCAATCTTTTTATGAAGAGATTCAAGAACATCCAAAAACTAGGCTTTCATTGCCACTGCTGTCTTCCCAGGATTCCCACCAGCATTGCCTTTTATACATGAAAAAATGGTAACGCTCTACTTAGTATCTTGAAATGAAGTGTGTTGATAACATTATCTATGTGTTTAATAATTACATATACATGTGTGCACTCTTAGGTTTTCTATAAAGGAGAAATAAAAGGAATAATTTATAATAAAATAGTAGGTTTTTTGATATGTAAATGCTCAGGCACAGTTAGCCTCCATAATGAAATATCCTGACCAATATAGATGTCACGTAGCCACCCAGATACCATGAAAATGTAGTCTTACTTAACATGTTTTTCTGAAATGATGACTGGTCCTTGCTGACGTGTCAAACAAAACAAAACGCTTCCTCCCCTCAGTTTACACTGGAAGAGTCAGCGTACGTTAAAACCGCTACCCAAGACGTCGTGTTTATACGTAAAACAGTCTGAGCTCATATCGTAAACGAGCTTCTCACCAGCGTGCGCATGGGGTAGGACGTGCTAGAGTCACGAGGGACATAGAACAAGGCTTCGTTGTGGGTCTTACAGGATGTTTAGCATATCTAGTCTCTGATCACTAAATAGTAAGATCCCCCCACACCACCACCACCATGGAGCCACGAAATCCCACCTCCACAGATTGTCAGAATTCTCTCTCGGGGTCGTATTCCCGGTCAAAGACACGTTCCTCGCCCCGGACACGAGGCTGGTTGAAGGGTGATGAGCACATACGACTTCAGAAAGTACGCGAGTAAGAGAGTAACGCTAAGCTGCCTTCCAAGTGCCAGGAGGAAGCGCGAGGGGGACGCGGTGGCTCCCCACGCCCTTCAGCCTCCTCGCCTCTTTCCACAAAGTAGGCGACAAGATGTTCTGTCCAAGCTGTCCAGGGAGGACTTTTTCTGCCGCCTTTGGGGCTGCTCCTGACGCTGCAACGGGGCCGCAGTTTGTGGCTTTTCCCGGCACCCCGCCGTCCCACGCCAGCCCAGATGCTTCCGGCCTCTGGCCCCTCATCACAAGGGTGCCCCGCGCGGACCGAATGTTCTTGTCACCCCGCCAAATCCCCGCCTTGGAGCCTAAGCACGCCGAGATGGCATTTTGAGGATGGGCCCTTGGGAGAGGAGCAGGTCACGAGCACAGAGCCCTCATAAATCAAATTAGTTCCCTGATAAAAGAGACCCAGGAGAGCTCCCTTCTGCCACGTGAGGACAAAAGAGGACAGCTGTCTGCGAACCAGGAAGTGGGCCCTCGCTGGACACCGAATCTGCTGGCCCCTTGATCTTGGACTTCCCACCCGACAGAGCTGTGAGAGATCCCTTTCTGTCGTTTATAAGTCACCTGGCCGATGGCATTTTGTCACAGCAGCCTGAATGGACTGAGACAGTCCCCAGCAGGGTCGCAGGTGTGAGCCGAGGGTGAGAGATGCCAGTGCAAGGCCGATGGATGACATGAGGGTCGAGGCCGCCTGCTCTGCAGCTCGCGTGCACCCTCCGCCCCTGCTTATACCTCATCCCAGAGATGCCCCTTCCACGTCACAAACGTGTTCTTGCCGAGCCAGCCTTCCTAGTGACATGGAGGGTCTGACAGTTCAGTTCGTGAGGGGCAGGTCTGGCCACTTGGTCGCTTGATAAATTGCAGTCAGTGTCTCTTCTACCGAGCCCAGCAGCACCCAAGGGTGCTCTGCAAATGCTATGTGTTTCTCTGACGCAGCCGGCATGGCTTTGTCCCGAGCTCTGGGCGTCTATATTACGATTCTCTCACTGGAGTTTGCCAAAACACCCAGCATCTTTGCCTACTGCAGATGTCCCGTTACAGGGCTGCTGGGTCACATGGCTGCAGAGGCCTTTTCTGCTTTTGGTCCCACTCAGAGCTGGCAGCCTTCAATGGCAGCTGGTAACTTGGTCAGAAACATATTGTGTGAAACATTAAATGCTCCAGAATCCTAGGAAATCGGTATTATGCTTCTTTCATAGTGGTGGAAGGTGTGAGTTGGAATAATTGATTCTTTACCTTGGAAGGCTATCCCGGCATGTCCCAGGCCACTGGACCTCTGAGCACCTCGCCATCGTGGTGGCTTCCTGAATCTCTGTGTGTTTATTTCTCGCTCTCTGAATCCATGTGTCTCTCCAGGGCCTCCAGCGTGCTTGCCACTCCCTGCCCTTCTGATCTGATAGGGACAATGTGTCACGTGCAGGCACACCTTGTTTTATTGTGCCTTACAGATATCACATTTTTTACAAATCAAAGGCAAGATCCTCCAGCAGCAGCAAAGATTATGACTCACCTTATTGCAATGCTCATTTTGTTTGTGGTGGCCTGAAACTGAACCTGTTCTATCTCCACAACCTGCGTGGACAGCATGTCCTCATGTCACCGTCGATAAGTTCTGTAACTGTCAGCGAAAGGATGTATATATAACATGATCGGTTTTACCCTAGACCAATTGACATCAGTAAGAGTTAGGTTCTCATGGCATCTCATCAACCTTACATTATTCAAGGACCTGCTGTGTAGTGGACCAATACGATGGTCTTCAAAATGTCCGGAGTCAAGGTCCCTTCAGAGCAGACTATGACGGAGGGCCAGAGACTTGACGTACTCCTGGGGCAGAGCACACGTGTATATTGTTGTCCTTCCCACATGGAAGCCAAGCGCTGCTGCCTCTCCCTTCTGACCTGAGTGGGTGGAAAACAGCGCACTCACCAGGTTAATGATGGCTGCGTGCCGCCGGCCTCGGGCTGTGTCCAACTGCTCTACGCAGTTACCGTGTGGGACATGCAGCCGCCATCGGAGTTAACGCTTGGTCACGTTTGTGGTAGACCACTGCCATCTGCCACGATCACCATCTCTCCAGTTATTTCAGGAGCCAAACGGGTGGCCCTTGCTCGAGCAGAAGCAGGTGGGGCCACCTGCTCCTGTATTCTTTAAGCCTTTTTAGGGTGACACTCGTCTCCTCCATCTTCCTTGGGATGTCGTGTGGTGTTTGTGCGTCACCTTGGCGTGGGGCAGCTTCAGGTCTCCTGCCGGTCCTCCTCACTCACTCCCCGGGGCCAGAAACCAATGTGCGCGTTCATCAACTTCAAAGGCTGCTCGCTTTCGTTTTACGATGTGTGTACAGACGGGGAAATAACCCCTGGGTGTGGCCGCGGTCTCAGAGCACATGGTGTGGACCGTGCCTGAGCGGGGACACTGTTTATCATCTGGACCCCACCTGCTCCTGCTCCTGCTCGAGCAAGGGATCGATGCTAATTCACAACCTTTGCCCCAAATCCTCAAAAGGTCTGAGTATTCTCTTTTTTGTCAGTGATGTTCATCAACATAAATGACTCATGTTGGCACTGTTACCTTTCCTAGTGGGGAACACTCTTTCCCCCAAGACCCCCGGAGCCATCCTAGAGCCATATTCCAGGGACCTTGCCTGGACCTGCATCCCGCATCACAGGAGCGTGCTCCCGTAGCGGTCAGCCCTCGCACAGCTAACTTCATGGCCCATCTCCGCTGGCACAGCGCCCTGAGTTCCCGCCACCTGCAGCACAACCCGCTCCGGCAAGGCCACGTGAGCCAGACCCCGAAGCTCCGTCAGCCTGCGTGAATTCCATCTCTTCTCGTAGTCGGCTGGGCCTCCGCTTTGGGGCTCTGCTAGAATTTGATTCTTGTCTTTGTCCTGTTGCCAGGAAAGCAGGTGGAGGTAGATCCTTGAGGGGGTGAGCATTGTCTTGGAAAGCACCTGCCTCCTTTGAAGCCTTCCTGTGATCTTCACACATCCGGGGCGGGCCACTTCTG
>NW_011888905.1:2530186-2532335 GCF_000151845.1 Pteropus vampyrus | reverse complement strand
CTGTCCCTTCCCGCCTGTCCCCCTCCCTCTCTTCCCTGGCTCTCCCTCCTGCCCCCATCTCCCCTCCCCTTGCTGAGCCCTCACATCCTCATCATTCATCCCTCTCGACCGCTCCCCTCACTTCTCCGGGCTCTGTCCCCTGTCGGTCCACCAGGCTCCCCGTCCCTGGATCCCTGCTCCTCATCTTCCCTGTCCCCACCAGTTCCTCACCCAGGGGGCCGTGGCCCAGACTGTCACCAGCAGAGGGGCCAAAGGCAACTTCTTCACCTCGTTCCTGGCGGGTGCCCTGGCTGTGACGGCAGCCATCTACGTGGGTGGCAATGTCTCAGGTGAGGGGCTGGGGGCTGGGGGCTGGGCGCCGACCGGGGCAGGACACGCCTGTGAGTGTGGGTGTGCGGCTGTGGGGAGAAGCTGACTCAGGGACACTATCTCCATGAGCTTGGCTGGTGCCCTGGACTGAGATAGGCCGTTGGCCCGGTCCAGCCCCTCCCCGCCACGTCTTGCCTGTTCTCCTCCCTCCCGTTAATCCTCTGCTCGCATAGACACAGACCCATGGCAAAGCAGTGAGGGCGAGCGCTATCTTCTCGTGTCCCCTCCCTGAAGCCCTCCGCTTCAGACCGCACCTGCTGTCCCCCAGACACACGCTGTATCACTGTGCCTGGCTGGAGCCTCGACACACGAGCACTGTAGTAGAAAGAGCAGACGGTCCCAGGTTCACACCTTGGCTTCACTGCGTGACCCTGACAAGTTGCTTGACCTCGAAACTCAACTCCCTAACTTACGTGATGGGAAGAGGAACACCCGCCTTCAGAGTCGTGGTGGGGAGAGGCGATGTCCTCTGGTGGGTGCCTGGCAGGGACGCTTAATGGGTGTTGTTTCTCTTTTCTTGATCCGTGAAGGGGCCCACCTGAACCCCGCCTTCTCCCTGTCCATGTGCCTCCTGGGACGCCTGCCCTGGGCCAAGCTCCCCATTTACTCGTTGGTGCAGGTTCTGTCTGCTTTCTGTGCCTCTGGAGCCACATACATCATGTACTACGGTAACGGCGAGCGACGTCGGGGCATCCACTTGTGGGCAGGGTGCCTTGGGACAGTGTTCCATGAGCACAGATGACAAGCCTGGGTGTTCCCCTCCCCCGCAGACGCCCTGCAGAACTACACAGGTGGGAACCTGACAGTGACTGGCCCCCTAGAGACGGCTTCCATCTTTGCCACCTACCCTGCATCCTATCTGTCCCTGACGGGTGGCTTCCTGGACCAGGTAGGTTGTACGTGTGTGGGGGACGCCTTTGCCTCTGCCCTCTGGGACCCCAGCCTGTTGTTCGGGCTCTGGGTGGACTGGGACGTGGGGTTGGGGCTTATCTATGCACCACCCCCCACCCCAGCTGCCTGTGCTAGACAGAGTCGGGTGACACGTGGTGGTGACCTGGGCTGTTTGAGTGAGAGAGGGCAGATGGAGCATCTCGAAGCTGATGGGAGCCCCTCTGCCTGTCAATTCCAAGGTTCTGGGCACCTGGATCCTGCTGGTGGGGATCCTGGCCCTCCTGGACTTGAAGAACAAGGGAGTGCCCGCAGGTCTGGAGCCCGTGGCCGTGGGGCTGCTGATCCTGGCCATTGAGCTAGCCATGGGTTCCAACTGTGGGGTCCCACTCAACCCTGCCCGGGACCTGGGCCCACGGCTTTTCACCTACGTGGCTGGCTGGGGCCCTGAAGTCTTCAGGTGGGAGATGGCCTCCCCTGGTACCTCCCTCTGCTGGGCACTCTGTCCCCGGACCCCGGCTCTCGTGGCCCTCTTAGGACAGCGTGCTTCCTCTAAGCCCCAGTCCGCCCCTCTCTCTGGCCCCCCCGCCCCCTCCACCCTTTTCGCCGACACAGTAAGATTCAGAGGTCGTGTTCTTGGACACGTACTGCCTCTTCGGGCATTAGTGAGCTCATCAGCAAAATGGGCCTCTTCGGATAATTCCCAGGGGCGCGAGGCTACGCCAAGCTGTCTTGGGGCTCCTCTTCTCCAAGTGCTAGGCTTGGGTGCCAAGACACCTTCTTCCTGGGGCCGATCACCTCGGGAACGGCCTGGGGGAGCTCTTGTTACTGCCCCCAGCCCTTCGGGGGAGGCCGGGGGCGTCACCCTGATGTCTCCCTTTTGCCTTTCTCT
>NW_011888905.1:2523079-2525793 GCF_000151845.1 Pteropus vampyrus | reverse complement strand
GGGACGGACGGGGCGCCTGGGGAGGGGAGGGTGTCGCGGTGCTTGGGGATGGGGAGGCTGGAAGGCTGTCAGCGGGATGGGAGGATAGGGTGCTGAAGGGGCGCATGGCGACCAGGCAAGGGGCGCGGGGGTGCGGGGGTGCGCGGGTGCGGGGCAGAGGCTAACGGAGCACGGAGAGGAGATAGCCAGCCGCCCAAAGAGTTGAGGGGTGAGAGGGGTACCCGGGGTCCCGCGTTTGGGGGCCTGGAGAAGAGCACCGGGCGCCCGGAGGCTTTGTCTCTGCGAGGTGGGGGTCTCCGAGCGCGAGGGAAAGCGGGGGTGCTCGGAAGGGGTGCAGCTCTGGGCGCCCAGAGCCCGGGGACGAGTCCGGGGTCTGTCCTCGGCGCCGGAGGGTAGCCAGGGGGGTGGCGTCGGCGGCAAGTGAGCTGGGGGTCCTGGTTCCATCTCCTGCCGTTTCCCCAACCCGGCCACAAATACCCCTGCGGGCCTCCTCAGAAAGGGGGTTTCGGCCGCCCGTGGTCTGGGCTGGAAAGGAGCAGGGCCCAGGCCTGGAGGGGGAGGTTGCCTCCTTCTCAGAGATGGCTATTTTTATCCCAAATGTGGCCGCAGAGGGGGCTGGGGCAGGGGCAGGGCGACGTGGCTAATGGCCCCGACAGACTTGTGAGACTGGGGAGAAGTGAGAGGGATCCCTGTTCCCAGGTTTGCCCCTCCTTTTCCCTTCCTAGTAGGGCCCCCCAGAGGGGATGAGGTCTGGGGCCGAGCCAGCTTCCAGTCTCCCCAGGATGCTGGAGGTAAAACAACTTCCTGGTGGGTGTCCAGACTCCTGACCCCCAGAGCGTGTGTGGCCCCTTCGTTAACCCTTCCAGGGGGACCGAAACGCAAACGCGCGGGCTGACTGTGCTTCTGGACCGCCTCCCTCGCGGGGCGGGGGGCTGTGGGACCTGAGATGCCACTCTGCACCCTCTCCTTTGACCTCTCCCTTCACACCCCACCCTCCCATGACTCACACGCTAGACTGGGTGGAGACCCTGGCCGGGGGCCCTGGGGGAGGGCTCACCCTCTCCAAGATGCGAATGAGGTTCTTCCCCAGCCAGGCACCCTGGGCTGCCGGGGCTGGGGAGGGTCAGGGAGAGGAGGGCTTCTGGCTTTCGGTATTGCCTGATCGGGGGTTCAGGAAGGGAGTGAGTTTGCCAAGGGAGGACTGGTGTGGGCGATGGGGCCGTGGCCAGAGTCTGTAATTATAGAGCTTGGGCAGACGGGCAATTAGTATCTCTTGGGGCTGACAGACTGGTGGGCGTACCCAGTAGGCTGGAGGCAGGGGAACCAAGGAGGAAGGTTTTCCACTCACACAAAGAACGAGGAGGTGACAAGAGGCCCCAGGACCTGGCTGGCAGTTTCCTTAGGGCCAGGCTGGGGAATAGGGCTGAGGCTCCCACCCTGTCTCGTAAGCCAGACCTTTTACCTTTTTTAGGTGAAGGGAAGGACATGGGAAGGTGGAAAGAAGCACCGGTCCATCGGATGCTCCCTGGGCCTGCCCCCAGTGCCAAGCTGACTGCCCTGAGCTTGGGAGAGAGAGGGACAGCTCCCTGCGGGGGCCGAGAAGACCCCTTTGCTTGTCCAGAAGGGTGGCTGACCCAGACTTAGAGGAAGTGGTTTGGGGACTGTGTGCAGGAAGTGAAGGCCAGGCTCCCCGGGAGGAGGCGCTGCCGGGAGCCCCAGTGTGGGGGCTGGGGGTTACAAACTCTGAGAGGGGTGGAGCCTGCCACCCTGTTTCCTGATGCTCTGCCAGGTGTTTCCTGGCTGTCCCCTCAACCCCACCCTTTGGTGGAAATTCTGCTTTCCAGTAAACACAGTAAACCCTCATTGCCACCAGAAGGGCACTTGGGGCCATTCCTTGTCCCTGGGATGGGCACCTCGAGAACCGTGCCCCTCGGGTCACGCACGGTCTGGGGTCACCGTCTGGCCTGCCCGTCTGCCCCTTCCCTTCCCGCTTGCCCCTTCCCTTCCCTGCGCGTCTTGGGTTTTGTAGACGGCCAGCCCGCCTTGTGATCCAAGGCAGAGGCCCAGGGAGCGGTGGTGGGGAGTCTCTCCTTTGTCAGGGACCCATCGGGGCAGGAAGAGCAGGGTGCTGGTGGGGAGGAGGTGGGGGAGGCCGAGGAGGGAGGGGCAAGGTTAGAACCGGGGAAGAGAACCTTCAGGAGGGGTCTGGAGAGGGGAAGAAGCGGCACCTCACCCTCAGGGTCCCCGCCTCACGCACGTGTCACCTTCCTGCAGGGTCTCCCATGGGATTGCTGGGACCTTGCTGGGTGAGATGGCACTGTGTGCAAAAAAGCGCCCCCCAGGTAAGACGAGAGGGGTGGGAGTTATGGCCGAGAGAGCAAAGGCAGGAGGGACAGCTGGCCGAGGGTCTGAAGGAGGGTGGCCTGGAACCCCTCCCCAACCCGGAGGGACCCGGGAAACAGACCTCTTCCCCCTGAGCACCTGCCCCTCGCCCACAAACACGCGGGCGCGTGTCCCGGGGTCCCCCGAGCTGCTGCTCTCTGGCCTGGGGAGCCTGGGCGTTGCGTCCCCGTCTTCTCCCCCCCCTTTGCCCATCCCCCCGGGTCCCTCCGGTTTTCCTGCGGGCGGGGGCGGGGGTGGGACGAAAGCGGTTGCCCTGGACAACGCGGGCAGCCCCCTCGCCCGCATTGGCCGGGCGGGGAGGCGGGGCTGGG
>NW_011888905.1:2519871-2521969 GCF_000151845.1 Pteropus vampyrus | reverse complement strand
GTCTGCATGACCCACATCCCCGACCCCCCCTTCTACTTGAAGATGAGCTTTAAAATAAGGTGATGTCATTGTGGGCCAGTCAGAAGCTGCTGCTGGTGACATGTGACAAGCGGAGGCTCCTGTAGGGGGGCCTGTACGTGGGGCTGGGATGCTGCCGCAGGGCCTTTCCAGGACAGGGTGACTCCCCGCCCCCGCCCCAGGTTAGCGGGGCACAGCACCAGGGCTAGATTTGTAGGGGTTCCCAGG
Organism: Pteropus vampyrus; assembly: GCF_000151845.1. Lineage (NCBI taxonomy): Eukaryota > Metazoa > Chordata > Mammalia > Chiroptera > Pteropodidae > Pteropus > Pteropus vampyrus. The sequence goes on along the minus strand of NW_011888905.1, from coordinate 2,521,723 downwards.
GGAAGGAAGCCTCGCGTCTCCAGCCTTGGGGTCCTCTGGGGATCCCAAGACCGTGCGTGTCTGAGGCATGAACTGGAGGGATGGGCGAGGAGCTGAGTGCCCCCGGTGGAGACCTCGACATTGCGTGAGGAAGGGCTGCGTCCTGTCTCGCCCATGTCAAGCCCGCAGGGCCCAGCGGTCAGGCTGGTGGTGAGAGGCGGATCACGGGAAGGGTGTAGTGACACCGCAGGCGTGGCACTAATTCCTTAAAACTAGACCGTGCGTGGGAAGAGCCGGGGGAAGAGCCGGGGACCCTCAGTGGGATCCCCGCAGAGCCGGGCGTGGCGCTGACCGCGGACCCCTCTGTTGCAGAAGAAGAGAGGAGGGCGCGGGCCAACGACAGGGAATACAACGAGAAGTTCCAGTATGCGGTGAGTGGCTCCCCCGAGCTGCGGGGTGCAGCAGGGAGAGCGGGCCGGGCGCGGGGCTGACCACGGGGCTGACCGGGAGGGCGCTTGGGGCGGGGGAAAGGCAGCCTCCTCCATAGTCTGCGTCCGCTGCTGTGCTGGATTTTCATGTCTTCGCCTGTCAGAGAAGGGGACACACTGGTCCCCTGAGACTGGCTTCTCTCCTGCCCTGTCCCCCTCCCACCCCCGTGGTTGCCGGCTTTTGGGGGCAGAGGCTTGGGGCGGCGTAGATGGAGGAGGCAGCCTCCGTCTGGTTCTGGTTCTGGTTCTGGGGTGGGGTCGGAGCCGGCCTCATCATCTTCTTTCCCACCGCCATAGAGTAACTGCATCAAGACCTCCAAGTACAATATTCTCACCTTCCTGCCTGTCAACCTCTTTGAGCAGTTCCAGGAAGTCGCCAATACCTACTTCCTGTTCCTTCTCATTCTGCAGGTACGTGGCCCGTGACAGACCCTTTGCAAGTCACAAAGCCAAAACAGTGGAGGAAGAGCAAGGTCTGGGTGACAAGAAGGCACAGGGCGGGGCCTCAGGCATGGGCTTCTCTTTCTCCTTTGCAGCTGATCCCGCAGATCTCCTCCCTTTCCTGGTTCACCACCATCGTGCCTTTGGTTCTCGTCCTCACCATCACGGCGGTCAAAGATGCCACCGATGACTACGTGAGTCGTTCCATCGCCGTTCCTTACCTGGTCCGGCTAGACGTGTGCTGTCTTGGCCGGGTGAGGGGGCGGGGCGGGGGCGGGGAGAGAGCAGATCTGTGAACAGGTGTGCGCAGGTAGTACCCGGTGTTCCGCCGATGGGCTCCGTCCTTCGGGCAGGAGAAGGTGTCTTACCTCTCTGTCTCCTTCCCTTCAGTTCCGACACAGGAGCGATAACCAGGTGAATAACCGTCAGTCTCAGGTGCTGATCAATGGAATGTGAGTGCCTGTTGGAGGCCGAGGGCCTTGGGGACGGAAGGGGTCCCCTGGGGACTTCCGTGGCCCTGACGCAACTGTCCTCTGTCTCCTCGTCGCCCCAGCCTCCAGCAGGAGCAGTGGATGAATGTCCGCGTCGGTGACATCATCAAGCTGGAAAACAACCAGTTCGTGGCGGTAAGGGACCAGCTGCCCCGCAGGCCTGCGGGCGCTTCCTTTTCTTTGGCCCAAAGGGACAAGTGTCGCCGGCTCCAAAACCCGTGGAAGCAACCGTTCCCGAGTGGGAAGCGCTGTGTCACGAGCATGCGTGAGGCCGGCTCCCTTCTAGCCACGCATGTCCTCGGGACCGAGCACAGCGAGGGCGGTGGTGGGGGAGCCCGTGGGGTGTTGGCCGCTCCGCGGGGTCCTCACGCGGTGTTCTCTGCAGGCGGACCTCCTCCTCCTGTCCAGCAGCGAGCCCCACGGGCTGTGTTACATCGAGACAGCGGAGCTCGA
>NW_011888905.1:2514017-2518711 GCF_000151845.1 Pteropus vampyrus | reverse complement strand
GAGGTGATCTGCGAACCCCCCAACAACAAGCTGGACAAGTTCAGCGGCACCCTGTACTGGAAGGAGAACAAGTTCCCCCTGAGCAACCAGAACATGCTGCTGCGGGGCTGCGTGCTGCGCAATGCGGAGTGGTGCTTCGGCCTGGTCATCTTCGCGGGTGAGCCTCCTGGGGCCGAGGGAGGGAAGGGTGCGGGAGCGGTGGGTGCAGCGTGCGAGGTAACCGCCCCCCAGGCCCCGGGGCAGAAGCCCGGAGGCAGCCGGGGTTGCTAGGTGGCTTTCCCAGCCCTTCCCCGCCTCTTCTAGGGCCTGACACTAAGCTCATGCAGAACAGCGGAAGGACGAAGTTCAAGAGAACCAGCATCGATCGCCTGATGAACACACTGGTGCTCTGGGTAAGGCCCCTCCCCCGGGTCTCCCTGTGCGCCCCTCTCTCCTCCCCCGGGCAGGAGCCAGGCTTCGGGTTTTGGCTGTAGAGTCACTGGCGGGTCAGCTTCTCAAAGGCAGTGTTTATTTCAAGCCCCTTTTAGCCTTGGAAGATATTATTTTTAAAAACCTTAGGAACGTGCGTGAATCAACAAATTAAAGGGAGCTGAAACAAGTCTCTCCTTCTCTGGATTCCAGTGATGACGGTGCCGAGAGCAGCATGTGACCTTCTGTTTGCTCTCGCTGGGGACAAGGAGGCCTTCATGGGGATGGAGAGGGAACGAAAAGGGAAATTTCCATCTGGAGGATGGAGAATGGGGCTTTTCCCCTGACTTCCAAGGGGGAAGAGTCCCAGAGGAAAAGTTTCTGTTGGTTTTTGGTGATTCCTGAATCCTTCTCTTGTTGGGCTAGAAATCTGAGCGCCTCGTTGGCTTCTCCTCCCTTTCTCGCGCCCCCACTGCCTGCCGCCTGTCCGCCCCCCACGCCAGCCCTGAGACGGTGTCTGCTGGCCCTAAAGCGTTTGCAGAAACCCAGCCTCGGGCCCGGCGGTGCCTCACAGAGGCGGCATCGCCCCCTGGTGGTCCTTGGGCGCCAGGGCGGCTCCTGTTCTGCTCTGGGGCTGGCAGGAGCAGGGGCTGCCCTGCTGAGAGGTGTCTGCAGCGGGACCCTGGCCTGGATGTTTTCCTTTCAACCTCCGAGACTTTCTTAGGATCCCTCTGCAAGGACTCCGAGCTTTATGAGACTTTTGGCTATCGAGAAATCTACGTATGATTTGTTTCTCTGGTTGAAAACAAGTGAGGGGCAGCTTTTATGAGATAATGGACTTGATGGAAACCCAGCGGCCATCGGCCTGCGGGGGCTTAGCGCTGCAGATGGGCGGTTCCAGAAGGCTGCTTGGGCGTGTGGGAAGGGGCTTGGCCCTCACCTGCCATCCTCGAGGCCTCGGAGGGCTCCAGGCTGTGGGGTCGGGGGTGGGGAGTCGCACGACCATTTCAGCTTCCCCATCACACAGATGGGAACAGTGTTTGGAGAGAAGGCCACGTGACGGTGGCAGACAAGCCTGTCACCGGTCTGGGAAGCTCGCTCTAGAGCGTGCCACCGGTTTGAAGGCGCCCGAGCTCTCGAGGGCTCAGGCACGAGCAGCGGCCTTCAGCGACGCCCCGGGTTCCCTGAGTGGCAGCCTCACCCCCGCTTCTCCTCCCTCCCCAGATCTTTGGGTTCCTGGTCTGCATGGGGGTGATCCTGGCCATTGGCAACGCCATCTGGGAGCACGAGGTCGGGACGCGCTTCCAGGTTTACCTGCCCTGGGACGAGGCAGTGGACAGTGCCTTTTTCTCCGGCTTCCTCTCCTTCTGGTCCTACATCATCATCCTCAATACCGTCGTACCCATATCGCTCTACGTCAGGTGCGTGCCATCTCCGCCCGGGTCCCCGCAGAGCTCGGGTGGCCCCCTGGCGAGCTCCCCTCGTCCGTGGAGGTGAAACCCCCGAGAAGCAGCAGCACAGCGCCCCCTCCTCCCTGTGCTGTGAACTTTCAACTCGGTCTGCAGAGCTAACTCCGCCAGGCTCCTGGCCCCTTGGAGTCGGAGGGGGCCGTGTTGATTTTTCTGGCACGTGTTTACGGCATGCCGGCTCTGCGCAAAGGAGCTTGTTAGGTGCGTGGCCTGTGGGAAGACGTGTTAGGGGCGGATCTCCCCTCTGGGAGCCTCAGCCTAGCAGAGGAGGAAACGTTAACAAACAGCACGGGACGTGGGCTATAGAAGTCGCCCCACCCACATGCAGCCTCGTGTGCACAGCGAGGGGACAGAGATGCAGGGCGTGGCCTCTGCCTTCAAAAGCAGCAGGCGGGGGTGTGGGGGGGATACAAAGACACTGAGGTGCCATGCGGAAGACCCCATGCGGGAGGCCCGTCGCTCCCCATGTGGTTAATCAGGGAGGACGTCTCTGAAGAGGTGGCTTTTGCCCTGGGCTTGAAAGTAAGGCTCGGGCAGAGGGCCAGAAACAGGGCTTGGAGATGGGAACCTGGGAATGGTGGGGGAGCAATTTGGCTGCGGGCGGAGAGCTGGCCGTGCGTGTTTGTTCCTGATTGTAGAGGGCCTTGAGTCTTCGCCTCTGGCCTTTGTACTTTAAAGGATTCTTTGTTAAAAAAAAATGTAAAGAGTACTTTAGGAAGTGCTGGCAGGCAGGGCTGTGTGGGAATAGGACTGGGGAGATAGGGTGGTGGTGGCAGAGAGGTGTTAGCGGCTGACTGGCGGTCGTGACCGTGATCGTGACCGCGATCGTGACCGTGATCGTGACCGGTGATCGTGACCGTGATCGTGACCGTGATCGTGACCGGCGGTCGTGACCGGTGATCGTGACCGGCGGTCGTGACTGGCGATCGTGACCGTGATCGTGACCGCGATCGTGACCGTGATCGTGACCGTGATCGTGACCGGGCGATCGTGGCCGTGATCGTGACCGTGATCATGACCGGCGATTGTGACCGGCAGTCGTGACTGGCGATCGTGACCGTGATCGTGACCGTGATCGTGACCGGCGGTCGTGACCGGGAAGCGGGACTGTGGAGGTGAAGAACGGCCAGAAGGAGAGGTTTTGTTTAGTACTTAGAGCCAGCACTGGAGATAAGGGACCTGCAGCCTTTTTAAGGAACTGCTTCCTGGACACCTCGGAACTTCCTGTGTGCCTCTGTTTGTCCATTCGGGTTCCCCAGACAGTCCTTGGGTCTCCCCACGGGCCCCGAGTCCTAGTGCTGATGGCGGTGATGGAAGGTAGAGTTTCTGTGCTGAGTGTGTTCAGCTGGTGCTTTCCTAGGGCGTCTCAGAGGTCCCGGGTCTCGTCCTGCGGTCTCGTGAGTCACGTGACCTCAGGCACAGTTGCTCGAGGTCTCGGTTTTCTCCTGGAAAAGGGGAATGGCAATACGTGGCCCACATTCTTCATGGCAGTATCTTGATAGAAGATACACGATTGAAAAATAGTTTAAAAATTAAGTTCCAAGTACCGGGTGGCTGTATGTCCATCACTGTTGTTGTAACTGATGCTTTGCTACCATTTAAATGCTCTGTCGCTTACAACCTAATTTTCCCCCCATCTTTGGGCTTTGCTGAATGTGTTCTGTGTCTAAGCCTAAGAAAGTCTCGGTAGCTGCCCAGGAGAGTTTTCCTTCGAGTCTCGTCGGGTTAACGTGTGTTGGGGGAGGCGGGAGGGGGCTTGGTCAGCCGTGTTTGGGGAAAGGCGATGGACGTGTTTCCAGCCAGCTTGTTTTTCGCCTGGTCGCTGGCTTCTGACGGCAGCTCCGGCCGGGTCAGAGCGGGTGCCGGTGTGGCCCCATCACTCGGCTGCGCTGCACCCAAACGCAGGGCCCTTTCTGAAGCTCTGACTGTCCGTCTCCCGAGGTAACGCCTGGCGAAGCTGGGGGCCTGAGTTCGCCGGGGGGTGTCGAGGGCGGCACGCCGCTGTGCGGCGGCCTCCCGTCCCAGGCGCCTGCGGCCCAGCTCCCTTCAGAGGCGGCGTCGCACTTGCCTGGTTCTTTCTGGAAGCCCCTGAGCCCAGAGCGTGTGGGCGAGCTCGGGCAGCGAGGACGGGGCTGCGGGCCTCCCGGCGTGCTCGCCCGCCGTGGCCCCTGGCCGGGTGACGCCCGCCTCGCCGTGGCACGCGCAGCACCCTCACGCTCTCTCTCTCTCTCCCTCCCCTCTCGCACGTTCTCGTTTTCTCTGCACGGTTTCTCTTATTAGTCCCAAGGTAAGAACTGGCCGAGCGCCCTGTCCGCAGCCCCTCGTCCCGCTGTCCTGTGCCGTCTGCCCCACCCCCGCCCGGCCCCCTGCACCTTTTTTGTCTGGACAGCATTAGAGGGTCGGGGTCGGGGGCGTGGACTCCTGTGCCGCCCCCCGTGGCCGGCCGCCGGCAGGCTCTCCTCGCCCTGTCCGCCCAGGCCTCTGGTGTCCACTCCGTTCCCGCCCCCGCCCCGGCCGAGGGCCCGCAGCGAAGGCCCGTGTGGGGGGGTGCGCGCCCCGCCCCGCCTCACGCCCTGTCCCCCGTGCAGCGTGGAGGTCATCCGCCTGGGCCACAGCTACTTCATCAACTGGGACAAGAAGATGTTCTGTGCGAGGCGCCGCACGCCGGCCGAGGCCCGCACCACCACGCTGAGCGAGGAGCTGGGCCAGGTGGAGTACGTCTTCTCCGACAAGACGGGCACGCTCACGCAGAACATCATGGTCTTCAGCAAGTGCTCCATCCACGGCCGCAGCTACGGTAGGCGGCCCCGGCCCCCC
>NW_011888905.1:2510938-2512747 GCF_000151845.1 Pteropus vampyrus | reverse complement strand
TGGTCCTACCTGCGCATGTGCAAGTTCCTCTGCTACTTCTTCTACAAGAACTTCGCCTTCACCATGGTCCACTTCTGGTTCGGCTTCTTCTGCGGCTTCTCGGCCCAGGTAGCGAGCGCCTCGTCCGCCGGCCTGTCTGCCTCTCAGTTCTTCGAGGGCGGGGACTGTGTCTGTTCTGCTCCATGCCCAGTCCTTCAGGGCTTGACTGTCATCGGGTTCATGCATTTAAAAAAAGTGCTCATTGAAAGAGTGGAGGGGGAGTTCCAGAAAACTCCCTGGGGTGCCACGTACGCCGGGTCAGCTGCCTTCCTCTGCCTGGTCCGGGGTGCAGGGCAGCGCATTCATGCCTCTGCCACCCCGTTCTCTTTCCAGACCGTCTATGACCAGTATTTCATCACCCTTTATAACATCGTGTACACCTCGCTCCCGGTCCTGGCCATGGGGGTCTTCGATCAGGTGCGGGGCAGTCCTGTGATGGGGCGCGGTGGGGGGACGGACAGTGCAGGGGAGGAGTCATACTGGTGGCAGTAGGCATGTGACACTGTGGGCCCCGGGGGCAGCCTTTCCCGCTGGGCAGCGTATGGCTGCTCCTCCGAGCTGCAGCTGGCTTGTGACTTCCTCGGGCTGCCGAGCACGGACCCACCAGGGGCAGCTGTCTGGAGTCTGGGTCTGGCGTCCAAGAACTTAGAAGGGAGGGGCCCGCCCTGAGCATCCCGAGTCTGGGCGGCAGCTGAGGCCTCCTGTGTGACCCACCCCAGGACGTCCCTGAGCAGCGGAGCATGGAGCACCCCAAGCTGTACGAGCCAGGCCAGCTGAACCTGCTGTTCAACAAGCGTGAATTCTTCATCTGCATCGCCCAGGGCATCTACACCTCCGTGCTCATGTTCTTCGTCCCCTACGGGGCGTTCGCCGAGGCCACCCGGGACGACGGCACCCAGCTGGCTGACTACCAGTCCTTCGCGGTCACCGTGGCTACCTCGTTGGTCATCGTGGTCAGCATACAGGTAGGTAGCAGTCCAGGAACTGCACTCGGCGCTGGAGACAGTGAGCGTCCCTTCCCCGGGGCTGCTCTGGGCGCCGCCCTTCTGTTTTGGGGCTGATGGCGCTTCTGCCCGTGACAGCCCCTGCTTTTTGCAGATCGGGCTGGACACGGGCTACTGGACGGCCATCAACCACTTCTTCATCTGGGGCAGCCTGGCCGTGTACTTCGCCATCCTCTTCGCCATGCACAGCAACGGGCTGTTCGACATGTTCCCTGACCAGTTCCGGTTTGTGGGTGAGTCCCCGTCACTTCCGGTCTGTGGATGAGTCCCCGTGGCTCCCTCTCGAGCCGCTGAGGGACCGCAGCTGTTGGGGCTCCTGGTGGGTGGCCCGCCTGCCCATCGCAGGCGTTTGCTCACCACTCCTTGTGTTCCGCACGGTGCCGGCGGGGGGTGGGAGTAGCTGGGTGCATCCGACCCAGGCGCTGGCCTCGGAGTGCGTCCACGTCCACGGAGGTGAAGAACAGCCCTGCCGGGCTGCAGGAGGCCAGGGCTCCAAGGGAAGCCAAGGGGTGGCTGGCGTCATGGTCAGCAAAGCGACTGCTGGTGGGTGGTCGGGATAGTCCCACCCCGGAGGCTGCCGAGAGTCCGGTTCCAAGTCACCGAGCTGGAAGTGCAAAGGCCCACTTGTTCCTGGGGGCCCCTGAGCTCCAAGCAGGGCGGGGCAGGGACCCCCTGAGCAGCAGGGGAAGGGAGGCTGGAAGGCAGGATGTTGGTGGTATCAGAATGCCATGCTCTCAGGTTGCATCTGGCTTGCCAGGAACCTTTT
>NW_011888905.1:2507307-2508483 GCF_000151845.1 Pteropus vampyrus | reverse complement strand
GGGGGGACCCCCCCAGCACCCCGGAGCGGAGAGGCAGGCCCGAGAGCAGAGTGGGGGGCTGGGCCTTGGAGAACCAGCCCCAGCGGCGGACCAGACATGGAACCAAAAATAAGGAAAAACTGTGAGACATGGGGGTCCGCCCCTGCCTTGCCTGGGGACCCCCAGGATGATAGTCTCTGTATTTTTTTACTCCCGCTCCCCAGAGGGGCCTCAGAGCCCCGACCCTGAATTACACAAGAATGTATCGTGCGGGAAGCCGGACCTGTGTGGCCTCTGGGCCCCTCACGTCCTGTCTGTCCCTCCTTGCTCAGTTTGTGTCCAGTTTGGTTTTGCGATTTTCACTTGGCAAGTAGAGGAGGCCCCCGTGTGACCTGTGTGCTGTGGTTGGTGGCTTAACCCTCTCGAGGAGGAGGAGGAGGGTTAAGGGTGCCATGGGTGCCCACCCCACAGGGTGTGGCGTGCTTCGGAGGGGCCACACTTGGCTCTCGAGTGGCTGGTGCCTGTCAGTGACAGTGACGCCTGCCAGGGAGGGACGTGCCTGTCGCAGAGGGTGTTGGGAGGCTGTAGAGGAGGGTCCCGTCCTGTCAACTTCCTCACCTTGAGAGTGAAGAGCCACCCCTCCCCCAGCACAGCTACCAAGTCCCGGATCCCTGAGTCCTGCCGGCGTCGGGCTAGAGCCTCGGACAGTGGCCCTGCCGTTCCCGGTGGCCTGCAGCTGGGTGCGCAGTTCGTTTAGTCCGAAGGAAGGTTTTGCTTAGTTTTAAATGTTGACCGAAGTCCATGAGCAGAGCGCCTCAGACCTGCCTCCTGCCTCCTCGTCCAGCATTTTTTGCACCCACCGCCCAGGACCTGAGGGGGGCCTGAAGGGGAGGCCGTAAGGGAGGCTGGCCTCTGCCTCTCCGTTCTGGTGAACAAGGGGTCCCACCCCCCGCGGGCCGGCATCCGATAGGAGGTGGTGGGCCCACGCGCCAGGTGGTGGTGGAGGCGCGGCTCGGGCCTGGCTCGGTCCGGGCAGGCCTCGGAGGCCTGCACACCTGTCCTTCCTCTCTGTCACTCACCCCTGGGGACCTCGGGTATCTCCCAAGTTCATCGCTCCCGAATCCGTCTTGGGAAGAACCCTCGCCTTTGGTAGTGAAGTGAGGGGTGGTGGGAGCTGGGAGTGGGTGCGAGGACCCC
>NW_011888905.1:2506726-2507257 GCF_000151845.1 Pteropus vampyrus | reverse complement strand
CTCTTTTCTGATGTTTAACCAAGGCCGGTGGTCGCAGTGAAAACAAACTGTCTTTTAAATAGAGCCGAGTGGGGGAAGCGGGGTCTGACGGTGGCGTTCGGGCCTCCTGTAGGTACAGTCAGTCTCTGTATCCAGGTTGGGCTGGAAGCTGGGGCCGTGGGCGGGGACCAGGGGCACAACCCGAGGACTTTGTGTCCAGCTGATGGCTGGCCGGTTAGGACCTTGCCCAGTTTGCTTTTCCAGACACAAGCCAGCCTCGCTCGTCACGTGTGCCGGGTGGGCAGGTGGGTGTGGGCAGGGGTCATAGCAGGTAAAGATGTTTTGCCTTCGCCCCACACCTAGGGGCCCAAGTCTGAGAGACGAGACTGCAGGGTTTGAGGTCAGCTGATAAGGTGAGCTCCGCCCCCGGGACAGGCGCGTGGGCGATGGCCAGAGTCCAGGAGAGCTCGGGGCCAGGGGCTCCCGCAGATGCCCGCCCCGCCTGCCGCGGCCTGGTTTCCCCACCGCCCTGACCAGTGTCTGTCACACTGC
>NW_011888905.1:2503496-2505328 GCF_000151845.1 Pteropus vampyrus | reverse complement strand
CTTCGCTCCCCCACCCCTTGACTCTTCCCTTCGCCAAATACGTGCGTTAGGTGCTTCCTCACTGACCCCTCCTTACCCCATTAACTGCCTTGTGTCTGTGTCCGTGTCCCCGCTCCGCTCCCCGGAGTGGGCTTCCTCTTTACTCAGTCCCGAAACACTGTCACTGAAATCGCCTTGGATCTTCGCGTGGCCACATCTTCCCACAGACGTTTGCAGGTCTGATCCTACTGCGCTCTGAGTCATCTGACTTTGCTGGCCCGTCCTCCCCTGCCCCCCGCGGGCTTTCTGCAAGGCCCCTCCCGGTGTCGCCACTTCCTCTCTGGCCGCTTTTCTCAGCCTCCTTTCCTGGGGCGCCTTCCTCTGCTCTCTGCCGGGGCCCATCTCAGCGCTGAGGTCTCAGGTCTGTGCAGGGACCTCGAGTGGCCCCATTCGAATCCGAGGTTAGAGGAGATGTGGGAGAGTCCCTGTCGTTCGCTTCCAGGTTGGACTTCTGTCCCTGCCCCATGCTCTAGACACCTGTATTCAATCGTCCGCCGGACGTCTCCACTGGGGTGACACCCCAGCACCTCACGGTCAAGGTGCCCCAAATCAAACATTATTTTCCCCAACATGCTCCTCCTGCAACCTCTGGTCCGGCGAGTGTCATCTTATCGGCTCAGTCACCAAGCCAGACACTGCTCCCATGCCACCATGCCCCATTCACGGGGTTCATCCTCACTGATGCTGAGCATGAAACGATTCAATGGCGCTGTCTTGAGAGCCACTATTTCCCACTGATTGTGACCGAGGCAGGGTCATGACAGACATATTCCTGGCCCCAAGCAAGAACCATTTAGGGACTCAGGGCACAAAGAAATTCTTTTGCTGGAAAAGGGCCCACAACCCCACATTCCTTGGTCCCGCAGGAGGAATGGGGGAGAGGCCAGGGTGCTCGGTGGGTCAGACAGGTGGCCGCAGGTGCAGTCGCCATGGAGACCTGCTGGAGCGCTAGAGAGGGGGTCACTCTCTGATAAAGACCGAGGACTATGGACTGCGGTCTCCACTGGGAGGGCCAGCTGGGAAGAAGCTCCCGCACCCACAGCTGAAGGGAGGAGCTGCATTTCCCCTTATCTGTGACCTTAGAACACAAGTGGGTACCCGCCTCCACCCAGGAAGGTCCCGGCCAAGGACACCCACGCTTTCCCCACCGCGCTGCGGGGAGTTCGGGTTTGGCCAAGGCCGGGCGTGGGGGAGGCAGGCTGGCTCTGACCGTGTCCACTGAAAGAAAAAGCCATCTGTTCTAGGCTTCGGGCTCCTCCGGGCCTCAGCGTCCTGTCTTGAAGTGCTGTGTCTGGCCCGGTGGGAGCCGCTGACCTCCTGTCTGTCTCTCCCGACACTTCTGGAAAGCCTCTCAGGGCTCCGCCAGCTGCTGGCCAGCTGGGGAGGGTGTGGTGCAGCCTCCCGCCTGGGGTGAGAAGCAGAGGCCTTTCCAAACCATTTCCTGGGGCTTGGGACCTATGACAAATGAACAAACAAACCCCCTTGCGGGGTGTTTCGGGGTGCTTCGGAGTGCTCTGGGTAGAGAACGCGGCGTTCCCCTGAGCAGGACAGCCCGAGTCTGCAGGCCACTTCCACCCCGCCGAGCCGCAGGACAGGCCTGGGCCCCCTGGGACGGGAGGACCCACTCGCGTCTCCCCGGGCGCAGCAGGGGCTGGTGTGGGCTGAGGACCAGCTGGAGGCGGAGAGACGCCCAGCTTTAGTCGGAGGCCTGCAGGTGAGGAGGGGGCTCCAGGTGGAAGGGAGCGACCACCTCCCCACTCTCTGCGCACCCTTCCCTCTTCCTCCCGCCAGGC
>NW_011888905.1:2502203-2502646 GCF_000151845.1 Pteropus vampyrus | reverse complement strand
GTAGATGGAGGGAGGGAGGGAGGAAGCGGGGGAGGGGGACCCAGACACCCAAAGCTTCAGAGGGTAATGATGAAAGGGAAGGGGGAGGCTGGGGGTGGGGAGGGACAGGCTCGGGAGGGAAACGGAGGAAGGGAGCCGAGTTCTGCGGGGAGTGTGTGGCCCGTGTGCCTGCGGGGCGGGTGCGGGCGGGGTGGGCTTCGGCTCCATCTTCCACTCCCCCAGCTCCCCGGACACAAGGATGACTCTGCCTCAGCCACAGGCAGGAGCATGGCATGGCCAGTGGACAGCAGGCCGAGCCCCCTGGTCTATTTAAAGCGCCCGGTGCCAGCAGTAAATTCAATTTCCAGTTGCATCTCGCCTTTTCTTTCAACACGGCAAACTTTTTGCTTATCTTCCATTATGATCTTACGGGGCTGCCGTTGTGCGACGGAAGGGGCTCAGGA
>NW_011888905.1:2501749-2502153 GCF_000151845.1 Pteropus vampyrus | reverse complement strand
GGGTAATGATGAAAGGGAAGGGGGAGGCTGGGGGGTGGGGAGGGACAGGCTCGGGAGGGAAATGGAGGAAAGGAGCCGAGTTCTGCGGGGAGTGTGTGGCCCGTGTGCCTGCGGGGCGGGTGTGGGCGGGGTGAGCTTCCACTCCACCTTCCACTCCCCCAGCTCCCCGGACACAAGGACAACTCTGCCTCAGCCACAGGCAGGAGCATGGCATGGCCAGTGGACAGCAGGCCGAGCCCCCTGGTCTATTTAAAACGCCCAGTGCCAGCAGTAAATTCAATTTCCAGTTGCATCTCGCATTTTCTTTCAACACGGCAAACTTTTTGCTTATCTTCCATTATGATCTTACGGGGCTGCCGTTGTGCGACGGAAGGGGCTCAGGACTGTTCATTTCTCAAGTTATT
>NW_011888905.1:2500171-2501699 GCF_000151845.1 Pteropus vampyrus | reverse complement strand
GGAGTCATTGTAAATAAATGTAGGAGAGCTCTGGGTCCCCAGGGCTGAGGGGGGTGCCCAAGGAAGAACGAACCGTGGAAGGGATCCCCAGGGCGGGGATGGGGACCTCGCTGGGGAAGGTGTGGTTGTAGATTTTCTGGACCAGAGCAGGAAGCAACCCTTCAGTGCACGTGGGGGGTGGGGTGGGGTGGGGTGGGGTCGAGGTGGGGCGAAGGATGGGCACTGGGACAGTAGGCCTAGAAGGCGCCGGAACCGGCCGGAAAAGCCCCTTCCTCCAGCAGTGGCCTTCCAGCACCTTCTACCTAGAAAGCTTAACACTGTGCTCGCTGTTACAGAGAAATCTTCAAAGAATCCCGTCGTTATCACCGAGAAGGTACGAAAAGGTGATGGGTGCGTTGGTCCCGGGTGGTTATTCTTTGTCTTTCTCTGGAAGTTTGCAGTGTTTCTCTGTCCTCAGTGTCCCCTGGTGGGGGTCCGGTGTCCTCCCTGTACGAGGCACTCAGCTGACTCTGACCAGAACCTGCTGTTCTTTAGTTCTGAGAAATCTTAAATTATTTCTTCTTCTCTGTTTTCTCTTTTCTCTCTTATTATGCAAATCGTGTACTTCTTGGGTGGTTTCTCCAATTTTCTTATCTTTTCCTTTTGTATTCGATTTCCTCGGCTTTCTGCTCTATCTTTGGGAACATTTAACTTTATCTTTGAACTCTTCTATTGAGCTTTTAATTTCCGCTGTCATTTTTTTTTTTTTTTTCCCATTTCCAAGAGCTCTCTTCATCTTCGATGCTCTTTCTCTTTTTAAACAGCATCCTATTTGTTTTGGTATCTCTCTGGGGACTTGAGTGATCCTTTTTTTTTTTTTTTAAGTTTTCCTAATGGACCCTGTTTCTGCACGTTGCTTCTCATTCTATGTTTTGTTTGTTTTCACCTTCCATGCTGTCATCTACCCTTCCATGCTGTCTGGTCATCCTTGAGCATCCAATCATGTCCGAACAATAGACAGTAAACAGACATCTTGCTCATTCAAATTAAGATCATTTCAGGAGGATTTATTTTGCCAAATGCTCGTTGATAAAGGCAGAGCTGGGGACGAGGGCTGTGACTTTGGCTGAGAGACAGAGGCGGCCTGAGGGGACCCGTCAGAGAGGAACTGAAGGACAAATGCGGACTCCACTGCCCTGGCTTTCCTGTTTTCTTCCTGGGTCCCACGTTGGCCAAACTCACCAGCGGTCGGAGGGTGTGGGGCCTGCTTCTGCCGCAGGCCATACCTGGAAGCCTCCCAGTGCAGGGGTGAGGCGGAGGGGGGATGGGGGAACAGAGCGGGAATAAATAGCTGACACGGAACCAAAATGTTGATCGGAAGTTCTCTGTGTCTGTGTGTGCGTCGGCGGGTGGGGTATCGGGATGGGGCTGTTGGCTGGGAGTGTCCCCAGCTGTGTGGATCTTTAGGTCTCTCCTCTTGGCTGACTTCCTGGGGAAGAATCTACCAGCCTCCTTGAGGGAGGGAAAGGGCCTGTACCTCCCCTCCCCC
>NW_011888905.1:2497919-2499381 GCF_000151845.1 Pteropus vampyrus | reverse complement strand
TTTTTTTTTTTTTTTAAGTTTTCCTAATGGACCCTGTTTCTGCACGTTGCTTCTCATTCTATGTTTTGTTTGTTTTCACCTTCCATGCTGTCATCTACCCTTCCATGCTGTCTGGTCATCCTTGAGCATCCAATCATGTCCGAACAATAGACAGTAAACAGACATCTTGCTCATTCAAATTAAGATCATTTCAGGAGGATTTATTTTGCCAAATGCTCGTTGATAAAGGCAGAGCTGGGGACGAGGGCTGTGACTTTGGCTGAGAGACAGAGGCGGCCTGAGGGGACCCGTCAGAGAGGAACTGAAGGACAAATGCGGACTCCACTGCCCTGGCTTTCCTGTTTTCTTCCTGGGTCCCACGTTGGCCAAACTCACCAGCGGTCGGAGGGTGTGGGGCCTGCTTCTGCCGCCGGCCATACCTGGAAGCCTCCCAGTGCAGGGGTGAGGCGGAGGGGGGATGGGGGAACAGAGCGGGAATAAATAGCTGACACGGAACCAAAATGTTGATCGGAAGTTCTCTGTGTCTGTGTGTGCGTCGGCGGGTGGGGTATCGGGATGGGGCTGTTGGCTGGGAGTGTCCCCAGCTGTGTGGATCTTTAGGTCTCTCCTCTTGGCTGACTTCCTGGGGAAGAATCTACCAGCCTCCTTGAGGGAGGGAAAGGGCCTGTACCTCCCCTCCCCCTGCGCCACCCAACATGGTCCAGTTGCTGGAAGGAGGCAGAGGGCCCCGCCTGGGCTGCGGCAGTCAGCACGCACAGCCGGGCCGCCCTACATGCAGGGCCTCCCTACATGCCAGGCCTCCCTTACAGCCAGGCCACACCCATGCCTTCGAGTGGGCCTGGTGTCCCCGAGTCAGAGACCTCGGCTTTGCCCTTTCCAGAGAATAAACCTGCAGCTATCTGGGGAGTTTTTTGGGGGGATCATTACCCAGTAATAGAGGGTGGGAGGGGAGACCTGGGGGTCTGCATCTCAGGATAGCTTTCGACCACCCTCCCTTGTTCCCTCACTCTGTCTGTCTGTCTGTCTATCTGTCTGTCTGTCTGTCTGTCTGTCTGTCTGTCTCTCTCTCTCACACACACACACACACACGCACACACGCACACGCATACATGGCCTCAATCCCACAGGTCCTTGGAACTGCCAGTTCATGAGCCTTTTGAGGATTTTGTGGAATAAATGGGGTCGCTTCGTAAGCTTTCCTTGCTGGCCGTTTAGGATCTGGCTTTTTGGGGTTGGCTAAGTCAGGTGCCACCAGCACCCACGTTTCTGGGCTCTCTCCGGAAGTCCCCAGCCTGTGGATGCAATGCAGCACGTCTGGATGGGGCTTACAGGACAGAGGAGGAAAAGGCGCTCTGGGGCCAGACCGTGGGACCTGTCTCGAGGGGACTGTACTCCTTCATAGAGGCCATGGGTTTGGGGGCGGGAGCTGGCTGCTTAGGTCTAGCTGTGTGGGACGTTTGGC
>NW_011888905.1:2492073-2497084 GCF_000151845.1 Pteropus vampyrus | reverse complement strand
GCAGCCCTCCTACTGTCAAGAGCAACACTGCAGCAAACGGGGCGGACAGATGTCTGTCCGGTCCTCGCTTTCGCTTTCGGTGCTCTTGGGTGCCTCCTGGGAGTGGAATTTCTGGATCATGTGGTACATCTACGTTTAATTTTTGAGGAAGCCCCACACTTCTTGACAGAGGCTACAGCATTTTACATTCTCATCGGCAATGCACGAAGGTGCCGAACTCCTACGTTTAGGTCTTTGACGGATCTTGAGTTCATTTCTGTAGATGGTGTAAAGACCCAGCTTCTTTCATTTGCGTGTTCATATCCGGTTTTCCCGGCGCCACTTGTTGAAATGACCGTCCTTGTCAAAGATCAGTGGGCAGTATCAATTATACCTCAATAAGGCCGGAAAAAGTCATCGGTCATATACGTAAGCATTTATTTCTGGGCTCCCTGGTCTGTCTTATCCGTCTACATGTCCTTATGCTGGCACGACACAATTTTGATTTCTGTAACTTTGTAGTGAGTTTTACCATGGGAAAGCAAAAGTTTTCCAACTTTGTTCTGTTTTTTTCAAGACTTTTTGTTGAGTATTCAGGCTCCTTTGAGATTTCATATGAATTTTCGAATGGGTTTTTCTATTTCTTCAAAGAATGACATTGGGATTTTGGTAGGGATCGCGCTGAATCTGCCGATCGCTTTGGATACTATTGTTATCTTAACAATATTGTCTTTCAATCCACGAGCAGAGGATTTTTGCATTTATTTAGGTCTTTAATTCCAGCGATGTTTTATCTGTTTTCGGCGTACCAGTCTTTCGCCTTGTCGTTCAATTTATTTTTAAGTATTTTACATTTCCACGTCATCGTAAATAGAATCGTTTTCTCGGTTTCGTTTTCTGAGTGTCCATTGCTGGCTTACAGACATGCGACCGAGTTTTACGCGTCGATTTTGTGTCTCGTACCTTGGCCGAATTCATTTATTACCTCTAACAGGTTTTCTTGGTAAACTCTTCTGAACCCTGCCAAGAAATAAGATCTTATCGTCCGTGAGCAGAGATGCGTTTACTTCCTCCTTTCCAATTCGAATGCCTTGAATCTCTTTCCCTTGCCTGATGCTCGGGCTAGAACTTGTAGGATTCCCTGGAATAGACAAAGAGACCTGGCAAAAGCGAGCCCCCTTGACTGGTTCCTGACCTTGGGGGAGAAGCTCTCAGTCGTTCACCATCACCGACGATGTCACCTGCGGGCTTTTCACAGATGGCCTCATTCCCTCTTCCACCTCGTTGAAAACAAAGATTCTTTGAACAAGGTCATGACCGTTCATGTGTTTATTCACGCATAAACATTTACTGAGCGTGTACTCTGAAGACAGGCGATGACTAGACATTCACAGGGCGTGGGAGAAGGCATTAGGTATTTTACGCGGAAACAGGACATGACTGACTTCGCGTTATTTTTTTTCAGAGCGTTCGGGCGGATGTGCGGAGGACGGATGGAAAGGGTAACAGCGGATGGAGAGAATCGGTGACGACGCTGTGTTAGGAGTCGCAGGCAGAGATGACAGGATCAAACCAGGGTGGCGGCAGCGTGGAGGTCGAAGTGACCCCATGATAACCCGGGTGGCAGAGGAGGGGGAGGGGAGAGGCGAAGACAAGCCTTAGGGTTCCGACGAGAGCGAACCGCGGAGCAGGTCCCTGAGTCAGAGCGTGGGAGGGAGAAGGTCACGCAGGGGAAGGGTGGCGACGGTTCGGTTTTGGACACACATTGGGGGACGTCGAGTGGGCAGTCGTCCGCGCTGGTCACCAGTGCAAACGAAGGCTTGGGCTGAAGATAAATATTTGAGAGTCAGTGGACGCGATGAAGCGGACTAGGGAAAGAACGTCTGGGCGGAGAAGGCGGCCTGGGGGGCAATCCCGGCACCCGGACGGCAGGTGGAGGAGGAAGAGCTTGTGGAAGAGGTGGGGGAGGGGCCGCCAGCAGGTGTATTAGGAAGGAGGGGAGGGAGGCAGGGAGGAAGGGCCTTTCCCAGGCTGCTCAGAGGTCAGACGCAGTGACCCCAATGTGCGTTTTCCTGTTTCTTAGTCTGGGTGGCGGCCCGTGGATGTTCACTGCATAATTCTTTTTACTCTTATACATCTGTATGTACACATAATCTATGCATGTATACATATATGAAAATGAATATATTATGTGAAGTTAATAATAAGTATAGGCATAATAAATAATTACATGCGTTAATTAATATTAATATAATATAGAGAATTGTATATTAATTTTTATATATTAAGTATATTAATATATATTAATTTTTATATATTAAGTACTGTACATGAGAAAAGAAAATCAGGGGTAAGCTCATCTAATAGGAAGGTTACAAAGAAACATTTTCACATTTGAAAGAAATAAGGTGTCCATTGAATTAAGTGGCTTGGAAGTTACTTTATAGCTCTTGTCACAGTCTGAGGTTAATTTTTTCTTTGTTTTTTCTTTTTGTGGGTGTTAAATGTCTCATCCAAATGCCAGCTCCGTGAGGGCTTGAATCTGTCACCTCTGTCCCGCGTGCGTAGGGCGAGGCTGTAGAGGGAATCGGTGCCTCGCGGTGCCAAGCTCAGTGTAGGGCACGTGGCTGGCGCCCAATAAATAATAGTTGGAAATATAATGATATTTCCCAGCTGTGCGCTGAGTGAATCCCATGGGCCTGGTACCATACTGAGCAATTCCTGTATGTTATCTCAGATAAGTCTCCTGCCCAGCTTATGGTTTGGGGCGTAAGGTGGGTCCTGTTTTATTGATAAGGAAGTCAGGCCCGGGAAAGATCAAATAACTAATACGAGGATTTCAACTTGAGTCTTCTTGAGTCGAAAGCTTTAAAAATTTATGTAGTTTTATTTATTTATTCTTTTTAACAGCGTTATTGACACATAATTCACATAACTCATAATCCTCCTATTTAAAGCATACAATCCAATGGTTTTTCGTACGTCCAGAGAGACTGTAGCCGCCTCCACTGTCTGTTTTAGAAAGTTTACATCACCTGGAAAAGAAATTCCACCTTTAGCTACCTTGGCCCCCCTTCATCCCCCCCAGCCCGCCTCCCCCTCAGCAACCACTGATCTACTTTCTATCTCTAGAATTCTCCCTCCCGGACTTCCGTATGAACGGAGGCCCGTGTCACGTGGAGTTCTGAGACGGGCTTCTTTCGTTAGCACATGTTTTCAGGGTCCGTCCGTGTCGCAGGACGTGTCACCACTTCATTCCTTTCCGTAGCCGAATTATATTCCGTGGTACGGAGAGACCACGTTTCGTTTATCCATCCATCCACGGATGGACGTTTGGATGCTGTTTTGTAAACGTTTGTGTACAAGTGTTTGTGTGGATATCTGTTTTCATTTCTCTGGGGCAGTGACGTCTCTGGGCCATGTGGTGGCTCTATGTCAAGTCATTTGAGGACCTTCCAAAGTGTTTTCTAAGGGGCTGCAGTAGTTTACATCCCCACCAGAGGGTGTGAGGATCTGGCTTCCCACCCCCTCACCAATGCTTGTTAGTATCTGGCTTTTAAGTTCTAGCCAACTCAGACGCTTTAAATCTCTTTGCTATATGGCTTCGAATTTAATAAAATTATGTTCAACACGATCCATTTTAGGGGCCCCAAAAGTGTACCCTATATTTAGGAAAGACACTCGTGAAAATCATCAATATAAATAAAGTTTTCTTTTGGGGGGAAATTTTGGTCAACGGAAACAAAATAGATTATATAAGTGACATCTCCCTCCCTGCCCGCGGGGCGGGTCAGGGTCCTGGGGCGCCACACAGAGCGGGCGACCGCTGGGTGCCAGGCTGCGTTAAGGACTTCGGATGGTTCTCTCAGTTCGTCCTTGCAATTGCCCTGTGCAGTAAGAACTCTTACTATGCCCATTTTGCAGATAAAGAAACTGAGGTTCGGAGAAACAGGGCTGAGACATTGTCCAATGGCAGAGCTGGATTTGAACTCAGGACGTTTGGCTCAGGAATCTGCTCGTACCTGGGTGTCTACACACGCAGGAGAGCTTGCTAAAAAGCCAGCCACTGGATGCAAACGGAGCCCATGTCAGCGACGTGAATGAAGGCTAATTCCTTCTCAGCCTCCTTCTGTGAACGGCCAGAGTGTCATGCATCCCCTGCTGGGAAGTGCAAGACCAAACAGCTCGCATGTACCCGTGAAGTCCAAGTTTAGAATATCTTCCAGGAAAGATGAAATGGCAGATGGGCCCGTAGCAGCCGAGGCCCCAGCTCGGACAGGCGATTACTGTTGACGGCAGAAGCGAATCAGCCGGAACTGTTGAGTCTGTGAGTAAATAATTCTCCAACCTGAGCTCGGTTATACAAAGAGGGTAGAAGCCTCGGACAGCAGGTAACGACCCGAGTCCATTTCAACCTGTGCATTTTACGGGAGATGTAATGAGTCAGGGTAACATGTAAGTAGAATAAATGAATAATATAAAACATATCTAGATGGACTCTTCCGTATAGAAATAATGTAGGGAGAAGGCATGAGAACAAAAAGCTAGACTCGAGCTAAATTCAGAGACTGGGGTGTGCTGGTCAGCCCTGCGGCCCGCCGTGAGGACACCCGCAGGACCAAGGGGGACGTCTGCTGGGGTTGCCAACAACCCGTCTCCCGCACGCCCCGCCGGGGAGGCAGGAAGACAGAGTCCTGCACAGAATAAAGTCGTTCACTCCCCACGGCCAGAACCGTGGGGAGCCTGTGGAGGAAGCCTGGGAACCGTCCTGACCTTTCCCCCTGCCTGACCTTTCCCCCGCCTGCTCTCACCCTTCCACGCTGCACCCCCACCCCCAGCAAGGGGAAATGGGTGAACGCAGCCGCAGACTGGGATTCACGCAAACTAGGAATGAGCATGAACGGAATTCCCCGGATGCTCGGAGGCCCTCTCAGTGCCTTTTTTCTCGGTCCCCCTCAGTGTCTCTGTCCCTCGCTGTCCCTCTGTCTGTCCCTCTGGGTCTCCCTCACTCTCTGCTCTGGGAGGAGACCAC
>NW_011888905.1:2490807-2491943 GCF_000151845.1 Pteropus vampyrus | reverse complement strand
AGAGCTTGAGCTCCCCACCCCTCCCCAGCTGGGAGAATTTGCCCTGTTCTGCCTCAGAAAAAATGCGTTTGGGGAAAAATTATAGATTTGGATTTATTTAACACACTCCCATAGAACTTACCATTTGACAGGCATTGCTTCAGACATTGTTCATATGTTAAGTAATTTTCACAAGATGTCCGTGAGGGCGCTTTCACGTTCTCTGTTTTAGAGACAGAGACACCGACGCACAGAGACGGAAGGGCTGGGATTTGAACCCAGGCGGTCTGGCTCCAGAGTCTGTGTCTTAGAACGATATCGTATGTTGCATTTTTAAAAGTCTACTTCTAAAAAGTCTAATTAAAAAAAATCTCTCTCTGAAAGAATTTCACAGGACATCCTTCACACTCATACCCAATAACGCACCTATTTTGTGTATCTGAATTCTCCAGCTCCTGGCTTGTTTAATCTTATAATTGTGATGCTTTTCAAAAGAATCGCGATGAACTACGTGTCATATAACATTTGCCGTTGTATCGTGCGGGCTTCGGTGGCGGTGCTGCGTCCACATCTCGTTATGGTGCAGCTGTCACCACCGTCCAGCTCCAGAACTCTCCTAATCTTGCAGAACCGACGCCCGCCCCACGCTCCTTAAACGCCACACCCTTTCTGTCCCCGCCAGCCCCTGGCAGCCATCATTTCGCTCTCCGTCTCTATGGGTTTTGACTACTCTGGGTTTTCCTACGATATTGGTCCTTCCTGTCTGGCTTATTTCACTTAGCATAATGTCTTTAAGGTTCATTCATGTTTTAATGCAAACGAAAAAGGGACCGCAGACCGAACCTGACGAGCTCAGGGGGAGGCCGGCCCGGCGGGCCCTACAGACTCGGAGTTGGAGAGATCTAGAGTCACCACACGGGCGGCCTGAACGTGAAAATCTCCAACTAACTGTGAGTCCCGGTGGGTGGTCCCGTCCTAGGCCCGTGGCTTCCTTGACGAAGGTCGGCCTTTACCTGAAGTGTCTGCCTACTGTCTTTTTGCATCTAAGATAACAGACCTTCCAAAGGTCAGAGTCGTCTCCTCCTCCAGACCCCTCAGGGCACAACCTCCCACCTGAGCACAGAGCCCCTCACTGTCCTCCGGTCCCCGGGACCATC
>NW_011888905.1:2487886-2490637 GCF_000151845.1 Pteropus vampyrus | reverse complement strand
CTCTCTCTCTCTCTCTCTCTCTCTCTCTCTCTCTCTCTCTCTCCAGAGCTTGAGCTCCCCACCCCTCCCCAGCTGGGAGAATTTGCCCTGTTCTGCCTCAGAAAAAATGCGTTTGGGGAAAAATTATAGATTTGGATTTCTTTAACACACTCCCATAGAACTTACCATTTGACAGGCATTGCTTCAGACATTGTTCATACGTTAAGTAATTTTCACAAGATGTCCGTGAGGGCGCTTTCACGTTCTCTGTTTTAGAGACAGACACACCGATGCACAGAGATGGAAGGGCTGGGATTTGAACCCAGGCGGTCTGGCTCCAGAGTCTGTGTCTTAGAACGATATCGTATGTTGCATTTTTAAAAGTCTACTTTTAAAAAGTCTAATTAAAAAAAATCTCTCTGAAAGAATTTCACAGGACATCCTTCACACTCATACCCAATAATGCACCTATTTTGTATATCTGAATTCTCCAGCTCCTGGCTTGTTTAATCTTATAATTGTGATGCTTTTCAAAAGAATTGCGATGAACTACGTGTCATATAACATTTGCCTTTGTATCGTGCGGGCTTCGGTGGCGGTGCTGCGTCCACATCTCGTTATGGTGCAGCTGTCACCACCGTCCAGCTCCAGAACTCTCCTAACCTTGCAGAACCGACGCCCGCCCCACGCTCCTTAAACGCCACACCCTTCCTGTCCCCGCCAACCCCTGGCAGCCATCATTTCGCTCTCCGTCTCTATGGGTTTTGACTACTCTGGGTTTTCCTACAATATTGGTCTTTCCTGTCTGGCTTATTTCACTTAGCATAATGTCTTTAAGGTTCATTCATGTTTTAATGCAAACGAAAAAGGGACCGCAGACCGAACCTGACGAGCTCAGGGGGAGGCCGGCCCGGCGGGCCCTACAGACTCGGAGTTGGAGAGACCTAGAGTCACCACACGGGCGGCCTGAACATGAAAATCTCCAACTAACTGTGAGTCCCGGTGGGTGGTCCCGTCCTAGGCCCGTGGCCTCCTTGACCAAGGTCGGCCTTTACCTGAAGTGTCTGTCTACTGTCTTTTTGCATCTAAGATAACAGACCTTCCAAAGGTCAGAGTCGGCTCCTCCTCCAGACCCCTCAGGGCACAACCTCCCACCTGAGCACAGAGCCCCTCACTGTCCTCCCGTCCCCGGGACCATCTCTCTGTGTAAACGTCACCTGGCCTGCGTGTCCCTCCATTTTGCTCTTTATCTCGCCCCCACTCTCTCGCCCCCTTAATCCACCACCAAAGGGTCTCACGTGACCCGCTCCATCTCCTCCTCTGAATCTAACGTATAAAATAAGCTGAAAATGCCATTCTCGGGAGCATTTTCTCGATCCGTCGAGAGTTTGCTTCTTGGCAATTGTCAGTTTGGCTCAAATAAACTCAAAAGTCCTCTACTGGCTTGGCTGCTTCTCACCTCGACGGTAGCACGTGTCAGAACTGCCTCCCTCTGTAGGACTGAATAGCATCCCGTGGTCTGCACAGAGTACGTTTTGCTTACCCTCCATCCACAGGCAGGCGCTGGGCTCGCCTCCACCTTTTGGCTCTTGGGAAAACGTCGCTATCGACGAGTGTGCAAACATGTTGGAGCCCCTGCTTTCTGTGCTCCTGCGTGTACACCCAGAATGGCATTGCTGGCTCAGATGGTAATTCCGCATTTATTTTTAATGGTGTTTTATAACTGTTACGAAATCCTAACATTCTATATAAACATTATAAGAAGGGGAGACATTTTGTAACCTTTTTCTGGGAATGGCGATAAAAGTCCCTTCTCTGGGGGTCAGTGCAGATGACAAGATGGGAAATGGAACAAAGAGTGAACTTGACCTCCGCAGGCCGGGGAGCCGGCCCAGCTGGGCCCGATTCTGTGGGGAGCCGGTGGCCTGGGACGCTGCAGCTGGGCCACAGACGGTCTCCATTCACCCAGGCTTATGAGAAAGGGGGCGGGGAGACTTCCAGGAATAAGGGGTACCTTCCGTAGTAATTATCGATTAGTTAGGGCCAAAGGCCAAGGGAGGGGTCTGAATGGGCGGCCCCACCCTCTGCACATTTTAGGATTATCGTTGTCCCCTAAGGTGACCAGAGAACAAAGGGTATTGTTTTTTAATCTCCCAGTTGATAATTACCCTAACACATCAGCCCAACCCTGGGGGCGGGAATTAAAAAGAAATGATACCTTTGAGTCGCTATCTGGGATCTTGGCCTGCTGTCACTCACTACTGCCCTGTCACCTGCAAATCACTTCGCCTCTAGAGGGGAGCAGATAATGAATTAGTATCTTTTGAATTGAAAGCAATCTAGGCATTTACTCTGAGGGGCCTCTCGTAGACCCCCTCCTGTGGCAAACATTAGGAGCTTAATCTCTCCAGGTCAAAGGTGAGAGGGGCCTCCCGTGCTGGGCAGGAGTCTGATGAAAGCCCAGAGTGTCCCTCTCTAGGGGAGAGGAAGGGCAACTGCAGAGACACGGCCGGGGGGAGGGGAGAGAGGGGTGCCCGAGGGGCGGCGCCAGGTGCCAGGTGCTGGTTCTCCGCCCCCCTGTGCCCGAGCGCCTGCTGCGATGGGGCAGACGGCTGTCCCGCAGTGTCCTTGGTCCCGCTCCCACGGCCCCTCACTCAGCGTTCTGGGCCAGGAGCCAGACCTCACAGCTGCCAGGGTCCAGCTGCGCAGTCTCGAACAAGTCACTGCAGCTCTGAGACTCAGCGTACCCGTCTGAACGTCGGGGACAGTGCC
>NW_011888905.1:2486420-2486826 GCF_000151845.1 Pteropus vampyrus | reverse complement strand
AGGGGGCACAGAGATGGACCGCCTAACCCCACCTTGCGGGTGATAGGGTCTCCGGGCAGCGGGGAAGAGATTGGGCGCCTTCCCAGAGGAGACACTCCGGTCGAGTCTTAGGGGCGAGTAGGGTGTAGGACAAAGAAGGGGCTCTTCTGGCAGAAGGAATAGCTTGAACGAGGCGTGGGGGCGAGAAGCCGTAAATAGCGTCGTAGCTTCGTAATTCTATTCGAAGGCGAGAAACGAAAAGACAGGCCAGGTCTTTTGACCTGAACCGCGATCCCGATAATTTGCATATCGTTGATCTCACCTTAGAACTCAGAAAACAGGAGCTCAGAGAGGTCGAGTCACTTGCCCAAGTCACACAGCCAGCAAGCAGCAGAACTGGGATGGGACCTCCATCTGCCCGACTCCT
>NW_011888905.1:2484318-2485026 GCF_000151845.1 Pteropus vampyrus | reverse complement strand
ACCCCGGCTAGGACCAGCGCATTGCAATCAGCGGTCTCTGGTCCAGAAGCTTCTCAGCGTCGACCTTATTTCTGTACTTTCCCTTCCCTGCAGACCGAGCTGAGGCCACCCTATTGGCTTCAGGCTCCCTGGGGAGCCTTTGCAGGCCCTCCTCAGAGGTCTTCGCGGTTTTTCCTGAAAGTCAAGTACCCGTTTCTATCTATCACATCAGGACGGTGGACATCGCAGGTTCCGACATCCCCTGAGCACCTGCGGCCCAGGCCCCCTGTCAGGTGTCCCTGACTTTTTTTTTTTTTTTTAACTTTTTGATTACTGATTTGATTTTATTTGTAGGTATCGGTCTACTCAGTTTCTTACTTTTTTTTTTTTTTTTGATCTCTGACCGAAGAGGAAACTAAAACTCAGAGACTCAGGTGCAGCGCCGAGCAGAGCCCCAGGGGTGTTGGGGAGCAGGGCTGTGCCTTTCCTGCGCGGGGTGGGGGGTGGGGGGCGCTTCGCTGCCCAAGCCTCGTCCCAGATCGATTAAATCAGAATGGCGGGGGGCGGGAGGGGGGCCCAGAAGCCGAGGTTTTACGGACTGGAATCTCCAGTGATTCCAGGGGCAACGTGAGAGGCACGTCGCCTCCTGCAGGGCTGTCCGGGTGGCCCTTTCGCCGTGTAATCCCGTTCGCGAAACCAAAAATCAAAACCAGCGCCCTCCTCTCCGGC
>NW_011888905.1:2475777-2483675 GCF_000151845.1 Pteropus vampyrus | reverse complement strand
GAAGGGGCTGATACCGTGGCCGCTGAGTGACGACCCTCTCTCTGCCGTCCTCACCCCCTTCAGGGGACACCAGCTTTGCAAAGCTGTGCCCAGCCAGGGGACTTTAACCAACGTGGGGCAGTCGGCCAGGGATTGGGACATCTTGGGGCTGGCCGGCGCCGGACTCCGCTCCACTGGAGCGGGAGCGGGGGGCCAGAGGGCAGGGGCACTTGTGCTCTGTTGATCATAATCTGCCCCTGGCGGCCAGGCCTTTCCTGGGCTCTGGCCACTCGCCTGGCTGGGGACTCGTCTCTGCTCTCCTGGGGCAGATGTTTGTCCAGAGGTTTCTTTTAGGGTCTGAGGGCTTCTTTGAGGACACAGCGGAAAACCAAGGGAGCAGGTGGCTGGCTTCTGGGAACAGATGGCGGATGGACAGGTGGCTCTAGCTTTCAGCGCTAGACCACAGTACCCTCCTGCCCGGTGCCATCTCCTTCTGCCCTGGAGCTGAGGGCCAGTGCTGTGCCTGCCGCCCTCTGCTCTCTGGGTGTTGGGGTTCCCCGTGCCCGCAGGAGGAAAGTGGAGGGGCCGGAGGCAGCTGCGGGTGATGCAGGCCTCCCGTGCTCTATGCACTGGGTCTAAACGCGCTTTGTTCCGAGGAGGAGATCGGGCTGCAGGAGGTCGGGGTGCGGGGATTGTCAGGCTCGGTTGGAGGAGGCCCCCCCACTCCGTGGGCCTGAACTCCAGTGGGGTGGATCCCCGAGACTCCCAGAGGGACAGCTGGCCCCACAGGCAGAGCCCCGGGCAGGCTGAGGGTCGGTCCTGGCTGGCTGGGCGCTGGGGCAGGAGAGGCGGAGGGGAGGGAGGCGGGGGCCGGGGCAGGGCAGAGGCCTCGCTGGCCCCGCGGGAGCCGGGCCCCCTGCTCCTGTTCTTCTCACAGCAGATGCAGACGCAGGCTCCTGCCTGGGGGTGGGGGGGTGCGCCTTCCTTTCCCTCCTGAGTGGTCGCTGGCACTGCGGGGGCCGCTGGTTGCCGTCAGCCGTCCTTTACCCTGCTCGGGAGGGATGGGCAGGTGGTCTCGGGCCTGGACAGCCCGTGGAAGGGGGAACCAAGAGTTGGGGGAGGAAGTGAGAGCACCTCCAGTGGGGAAGGAAAATGCAGAGAAGTAGAAACTACCCAGAGTCCCTCCCACACCCCCGCACGCAGCCCGCAGACCGGGGGTAAAAATAAAGGCGTCGCACAGGAAGCATGGAGCGAATGACTGTGACAGGTCTCGCTTTGGGGACGCGAGGGGCCAGGTGGGGTGCGTCGGTTTGGGGGCAGCACACAAAACAGCACTTAACACCTTCATGGCTGGCGAAGCCCCGACTCGACCTCCGGCTCCCCCTCACTGCATTCTCTTCCTGTCCTCAAGCCACCCGCGCTCCTAGGCTCGCTGGAAGTCCAGATTTCTCAAAGGGTACTCTGGGTCTAGGTGCATCGGAATCGTGCGTGCGTGTGTGTGTGTGTTCGTGTGTGTGTGCGCGCGTGCGTGTGTGTGTGTAGGGATGGGGACTTGACCAACATGCCCATTCTCAGCCCCAGATTTACCAAAGAGAAATAGCTGGGAGCGAGGCTCGGGCCGTGTCCTCTTGGGCAGACGTCCCTTGTGATTGGCTGGTCTGAGGATGACCGGCCAAGCTGTGACTGAGGAGCCGAGCGGAGGCCCTGCCCCCGCGGGCTTCGCGTTGCCAGAAATTTCTCCCCACTTTGGCTCTGTCCCTTGTTTGTCCACTGCAGGGAACATTGAGGCCATAGAGCAGCCTGTGTGTGGTCACTGCCCAGACTCCACTCACGGGGAGCTTGAAAACGGTCAAATGCAAGTCCCCAAGAGGGCCTGAGGAGACCCGGCCCTCGGAAGACCAGCCACCCGAGCACTCACTGTGGGGTGGGGGTGGAGGGTGGAGAGAGGAAGCTTCTCTGATTGAGGTCCCGAGGCGAGGGACACTCAACCCTCCCCTCGAGGGACACTCAACCCTCCCCTCTCGGGGTGTTTTGTGAGGATTACGCAAAGTGGCCCACGTGCTCACAGCTTTCCTGTGCTCCCCCCTCACCCCTCCCCCCGTCCCTCCGGGCCTGCAGGCCACCAACCCCACACCCCAGGAGGACAGCATTCCTGTCACAAACGAATCTGGGCTTTTCCAGGGCGACCATCAACGCTGAGGTAGCTGCTCACTACGTGTGGCTATTTAAATTTAAATTAGTTAAAGTGGAATCAGATTCAAAGTGTAGTTCCTTCGTGGTGCTAGCCACATAGCAAGTGCTCGAGGGCGCACGTGACCAGTGGCCACCGCATCGGATGGCGCGGACGCAGAGCGTCTCCGTCACCGCGGGACGGTCTCTTGGACAGCACCGGCCTAGGGTGCCAAGCGGCTTCTTCCACAGGTGTTTCTGTTGCCTCCTCCTCTCTCTCTCTCGGCCACCTGGACCCAGGTCATCTCCTCCATCTGGACCCAGGTCATCATTCACAGGTGATGCCCAAGGCTTTGGAGCCAGGCAGAGCTCTGCCCGGCGCTGCCTCGTACACGTGACGTGAGCTGGGGTGAGTGATCTGGCCTCTGCATGCTCACCGTCCTCACCCAGAAAAGTACACGATGACAGTGCCTCATAGGGGCATTGTGAGGCTAATCGCCCACTCTCGTTTGTGACACCTGGGCGAGGTGTTACCCCAGGTGTGCGGAAAAGTCCTGAGCGCGGAGCAGGTGCTTGAACGAAGCCGCTTATAACTCATTCGTTTGAGAAAGACATTTTGAGCGCCCGGTGTTCAGGTTCCGTCAGCGGAGGGCGAGACCGACAAATGTCCCCCTCGTTGGCACGTCACCCTGCTGGGGATTAAGTGTACAGGGAGATCGTGACCGAGGCGCGGAGGAAAAGCGAAGCAGGGGAGGGGACAGGGGCTGCGTCTGCACGTCGAGGGCGGACGTGTGGAATTGATCTTTTCTCGGGGGGAGGAGCGTGGAAGTCGCCACTGAGAAGGTGATACCTGAGCGAAGGCCTGCGGGAAATGGAAAAATATTTAGGGATTCCTTATGCGCCTGTTAAACAGAAAGCTTTCACGGCCAAAAGCTTTTCTGAAAGAAGGTGTTTGTTGAGCCAGACCCTAGGCAGGAAGGGGCCAGGTCCTGGCAGGTGCTTTTATACCTTCTGCTTTGAGGAGAAAAGATGTGAGTTGTTTGGAAAGAACTTCCGCCGGCCGTAGGTGGGGGGTGGGGGCAGGTGAGGCGGGCTAGCTCTGGGCAGGTGCAGGGCGTCCCTGAGGAGGACGGGTTCGCCCCTTTGGACTGGCGGTGGGGCAACAGCCTGGAAAGTTCCTCTGCCTGAGCGAGAAGCGAGGTGCCCGGCGGTCGGAGGTGCCAGGCTGTCCTCGTTCGAAGCCGGGAACGAGCCCCGGGGGGGAATTCGGAGTCCGGCTTGCACTGGGAGTGCGAGCGGGCCTCTGTCCGCCTGTCCCTGCAGCCGCCAACCCATGACCGCGTCCCGTCTTCTGCCCTCCGGCCTGGCCGGCTGTGATGCATCTTAGGACACCTCAGAGTTTTCTCCCTGTCACCGTCCTCTTGGGCAGGAGGATTCCCGGCCTATTAGGTTCCAGGGCCCCCTCTCTGTGGACCCCTTGCCCTGGGGAAGCTTACGGTTGTCTCTGGGGACACTGGGTCTCAGTGGCTGGGAGCCTTAGACTCCAGCTGGACAGGGTACTGCTAAGTGTTGAGTCACTAACGGCCGTTGGGTACATGTCTTGGGGGAGGAGCCGTGAGGACTGCAGTGGCGAGGGGACCGTGGTGAAGAAAAGCTTTCGACTCTGAGGCCCGCCGGCCGGTGAAGCCCGAGGAGCTTTCTGGGGTGGTTCCTGTGAGCTGTGCTGTCTCCTCTGGCCTCGACGCCCAGTGGGGGCCCGGTCGGGGCTCCTCCGGCAGGACCTGAGTTCACACGTCACTTTTGAGCTGCGCCTCAGCCGGCTCCTGCCCCCCTGCCCGCCAGCTCAGCCCTGTGGCCGGGCCCTTGGGGACGCGTCCCCGAGGCCACGTGCAGGCTGTCTCCCAGAACCTTCCCCCTCCGCCTTCCTTCTCCCGAAAGCACTCTTCGGTCTCCACTGTCTGCGTGACGGTTATGGTGACTGTCACCATATATGCGCGGACTCTGCGTCCGTGACCTGCTGCGAGGGGTGTCGGGGCCGCCGCACGGATGGGGACGCTGCGGTGCCAGCAGGGAGGGGCGGGGAAGGGGCGGGGAGGTCAGGGCCGGGCACGTGAGACTGAGTGTCCACCGGACAACCCAGAGAGGACAGCGAGGAGCTGGCACGGGAGGCGGGAGTCTGGGAATGAGGGCTGCACTTGGGGTGTGGATCCGGGCGTCCCCCGAGGACCGGAGCGGGGCCGTGACCTCCTAGAGCCAGAGTGGATGGAGGAGGGAAGAGGCCCCGGGCTGGGCCCTGGGCACCCCCAGCTTCTCTGGTAGAAGAGGAGGAGGGACGGAAGTGGTGGGAGCAGCGAGTGGGGGTGGCCCTGGTGTCAAACTCTGCCCAGGGGCCCGGCCAGAGGGCCACCGAGCCGTCGGCGTCGCTGGCCTCGGCCGAGGAGTGTGGAGAGGCGGCGGAGGCAGAGGCCGGGGGCGCGGGTTCGGAGAGCCTGGGAGGAGGGCGACGCCGCCCCTGGGGAGTGGGGCTGCGGAGCGGGCCAAGGAAGCGGGGTGTCGGTTGGCTGCGGAAGCGGGGCTCAGGAAAAGGGACTTTTCAGAAGAGGACGGAAATAGACAGCGAGGGAGACGGGCGAGCATCGCCCTCGCGTGGGCCGGGGAAACTGAGGCTCGGAGCTGGAGTCGCCCACTCGAGACCGACGGCCGGGAAGCCGCAGCCCGGGCGCCGTGCTCTGCTCCTTCCCCAGCCTGGCCTGTGCCACTAACAACTCCCGCCCCTCCCGAAGCACAGGGTCGGCAAGGTCGCCTTCCCGCCCCGCCCCCGCGTCCTCACAGGTGCTCACTGGCACCGTGCCCGTCGCTGTGGCAGAAACAGACACGCCCCTGCCCCGGGAAGTGTCCGCTGCCCCCTCTTAGGTGCGGTAGAATTCTGCAGGCCGCGGGCTAGCTTCGGCCATCGCACTGTGACGCCCCCCACCCCCGCCACGTCTCCCCGCAGCCACGCGTCACGCTAAGTGAGCTTTCTCTGTGTCCAAGAGAGGCAGCCGAGTGGGGCTAAGTCACTTCAAGCGAGCCGAGAACGGCCCTTCTCGAGGCCGTGACAGGCAAAAGCAGACGCGGGGAATGGTGGATGCTGTTCGCCCAAGAGCCCGTCTGGTCGGGAGGGGACAGAGCCTGTGGTGAGCACTTTCTCACGGACAAGGGCGAGAATGCTGATTACAGTCGCCACGGTCTTTGAGAGGTTAGGTGTGTCTCGAAAATAGACCTGAGGTTGAATATTCATTATCCAGTGGGATCCTCAGCACAGCCTTCTGAAGTAGGTGTTATTAGCAGCTCCATTTTACGGATGGGTGAACGAGGCCGAGACACTAGCCCAAGGTCAGGCAGCCAGTAAAAGACCCAGCCGGAGGCTGGGACGCGGCTGTGCTGAGTCTCCGGCTCGGACCGCGCCCAGTGGGTGAGGGAAAGGGCTCACTTATTCCTGTTGAATACAGAACTTCCTCTTTAATTTTTTTTTTTTTTTTTTTTTTTTTGGTATTTTGTTGCACGGACCCGCCAAGTTTATTTGCTCAGGCTCCTCCTGATGGATATCTAGCTGCTTCCTGTCTCGTCCTGGCAGGAGTAGCTGGCGATAACTCCGCATATGCCTGTGTCACGCGGGTGCGGGATGGCACATCCGAGGGATCGGTTTCTCACAGGGGACTCTGCGGGGCGAAGGCCGCTTGCATCTGTAATTTTGAGAGGAAGTCGATGTCGCGCTGGGCCATACTCCCAGAGCAGTGAGACGGGCCGGTGTCCCCAGCACGGCCAAAAGTGTGTTATAAACTGCTGTCTGCACAGAAATTGGGGTCTGGGTGGAACTAATTTGCATTTATCTTATCTGAGTGGGATTGTACAAGTTCCTCCATTTTTAAGAGACATTTGCGTAATCTATTTCTATGAACTATTTATAGCTGTTGCTCGTTTTTAAAAGTTGGGCTGTGGGTCTTTTATTGTTTGCAGGTGCTCTTAACATATGAAAGAATTCAGTCCCTTATCTGTGACATGAGTCCCGAATAGTTTCCTGAAGTTTTGTCATTTGTCTTTTGACTTTTTTTGGCGGGGGATGGTTTTTGCCATGCAGATTTTTTTTAAAAAGTAGTTGGATTTATCGGTCTTTTTATGACTTCTAAGTTTTGTCTCATCCTTAGTAAATTATCTTCCTTGTGCCAATATTATTTTGAAAATTGTTTATTTCCCCGGTACCTTTAAAAGGTTTTTATATATAAATATTCGATCCATGTTGATTTATCGTCGAGTGAGGTGTGAGATATGGCTCTAACTTTTTCCCCAGTTAGACCCCGATGTCCTTTTACAGTTTATCGAATCTTTCCCACACTGATTTTAAAAGTCACCTTTAAAGTCTGCCAAATTACTGTACGTTCTCGGTGGTTTTATACTGCTTCTTGGCATAGCGAGTAGTTAAAGGCACAGATTCTGAGGCCGAATGGCCCGGGTTTGAATCCAGGCTCGCCCCTAATTAGCAAGGTAAAGTAGCCTATTAGGAGAGGTCGAGTTAGGTGATCCGTGTTGGAATAGCACCTGTGTGTGGCCAGCACTCAGACTGAGCTATTTTTTTTTTCAAGTTGTGGTAAAGTACACACAGCCTAAAATTGATCATCCTAGCCGTTTTAAAGTGTCCCCTTCTACAGTGCAGACGAGGCTACTTTTCGGTTGCTTTGGTTGGCGAACTTTCTAGGCTCTGCCACAGGATCGTTCGCCTGTTCCTGGGCCAGCCCCGCACTGTCTCGATCCCTGTGGCTTTGTAATAAGCCGCAGAGGCCTTCTGTGTGCTGAGATAGGAAGGCTGCATCGTAAATATGCCCGGGCTCCCTGAATCAACCTCTAATTTTGACTTGATCCTAATAAAAATACTTCTTTAAAAAAAAAACTGGATAAGCTAATTTTAAAACTCAAACGGAAAAGGCAGTAAACAGCGGAGAGGAATCGCCTGCCCCGCTCCCAATTTAAAGCATATTCCAGAACTATAGGAATCGGGGTTCCCAGGGTCACCGAGGGCAGGTGCGCCCGCTCCCCCGTTCTGACCTGCCTCCTCCACTGCGAAGCTCTTACACAGCTTGTGGCCCATGGAGGGTGGGGAGGGGGACTTAGGCCGCCCGCGAGGACGCAGGAGGGGGGACTCTGTGAGCGCGCTTGTGGCAATATAATGCACTTACGGAAGAGCACACTCAGCAAAACTGACAGCCTGATGAATTTTCACAGCCTAAGCGTATCCAGGTAACAGGCAACTACAGAGAACAGGACGTGCCCAGCCCTGGGGCCTTGTGTCCCCCGCCAGCCACTTCCCCCCACACCTCCACTCCCGCCTTCTAAAACCTTTAGCTTTGCTTCTTTGCATCTGAGGGGAGGGAGCGTGGAGGTTGGGGGCACACATCAGGTCCCTTCTTCCCACTGCCCCCAAAACCCCCTTCCGCAGTCACGTAAAGACCCTGATGCGGCTCAGGCTCCCGGTTAGACTCTGAGGCCAAGTTCAGAGACAGGAAGACAGGGCCCTTCGTGCTGCCCTCTGGGGAAGGTCGTGGCCGTGGGGTGGATGTGACTGAGTCCCAGGGCCCAGGGTTCTTGGCCCTGGTTCCTTTTTTTTTTCCCCCAGCATGAATACTTTTATATAACCAGGGGAAAACAAACCGCGAATGTTGACGAGTAATCCACAGAGAGGATAAGAGTAAAATTTAAAAAGGAAATTTCTATGA
>NW_011888905.1:2466553-2475417 GCF_000151845.1 Pteropus vampyrus | reverse complement strand
CCATCTTTCCCTCTCGGACGCAGCCTGGCCAAAGGCTGGTTCTTCTCATCTATAAAACGGGGCGACTTGGCCTGAATCGTCCTCAGGTGTCCTCACGGGCCGAGGCGCTTGCCCTTTGGCTGTGACCGCGGCCCAGCTCGGCCCCTCTCTGGACCCACCTTGGCACCTGCTCGTCCCGCCTCCATCTCTTACTTCTCGACCTGCTCTGGGGGCCTGGCGGGGGTGGGGGAGTCGAGGTGTTTACCTGCCTCATATCTCTTTTTCTCCTATTAGTTCGCACTCTGAGAGGCGAGCCAGGCCGGCCCGGCCCCGGCCAGCTGCTGGTTATCGGGAGGATTACTTGTTTTTCTCTTGAGGACGTGGTCACGTGCTCGTCCGGGTAGCAGCCAGCATTGCCTGGGGCCAAAGGAGCCTCGAGGCTCTGCCTCTCCGAGCAGCACCCAGGCCGTGGGGTGGAGGAGAGGGTGGCAGCAGGTACAGGGCAAAGGCAAGTGGTACAGCCACACAGACAGACACGGCGGGGGGCGGGGGCCGAGGTATCGAACTCGGCCGTGCCGTGGCTTAGAGCCCGGGGGAGGCATTCTGGGGGTTCTGGGCAGAGGCGAACGGGCGAGCTGGTGAGAGAGTGGAACAGTCGGAGGTGAGGGTGCTTTGAAATCCCGCTGGTGTAGGGCGCAGGGAGAGAGGGCAAGGGCTGGCTCCTGGGAAGGGACCCTGCCGAGGTGCCCCTGGGTGTGGCAGGGCTTGTCCCCAGCCCAGACGCCCCTCCCTGGGCCTCTGGAGCGTGGATGGGCCTGAGAGCAGGGCAGGGGAGAGGGAGAGGCATAGGGTGGGGGGCAGGCCAGAAAAGGGGACCTAGGGGCAGAGCATGGGGAGGCACCTGGCCCTGGGAGAGCGAGGCTTTGGCCAGACTCCCAGGGAGCCAGGGCAGACTCCCGCCCTCGCCCGCGGTGTGTCGGGGTGAGCCCCTCAACTTCTCTGAGCCTCCGTGCTCGCCGGCAAGATGGGGACAGGCCTCGCCGAGCAAGGCCGTGGTGAGGGGCTGAGCCCTCAGGGAGCGGCTGGCGTGACGAGCCACCCGTGGTGATGGCTGTTACGGCTGTGGTTGTGTGGAAGTCAGGAGATGGGTTCAGTCCTTACATGGAGCGGGCAGGGAGCGGGGCCTTGTCCTAGGCCCCATGGGACCAAATTCTGCTTTTGTTTCCGTTTAACCATGAGACGCCCACGTGCTGCTGCTTCTCCTGCAGACTTCTCAGCTCGCGGCCTTTGTCACCGAGAGGGGACCTTTAGTTCCTGCGTGACCCCCTCCTGCAGCCCTGTGAGGCTGCAACCTGAGAGGCTAGAGGCCTCCTGGGCTGCCAGCCGCCCGGGGGCCCGGGTGACCCATGTCCCTGTTCAGGCATGTGCTAAGCCTGTGTCCGGTGCGTGGGGCGGCCGGCTCCCCGCTCGCTTAAACGGGGCCAGGAAGGTGAACTTGCTTTTGCTGGCAAAAGCCCCAGTGAGCCGCGGGAGGCTTGAGCAACACGGCTCTGAGTGTGTGTCTCCCCCGGTCGCTGACACTGGCGCTCGCTCAGAGAGGAAAGCAAGTAGGAAACGGTGTCCGGCACCCAGCGTAGGTCCTGAGTGGGGTGGAGCCCCCCGCGCCCAGGGCTGGGCTGCAATGTCTCTGTTCCAGACGCGCTACCGTGGGGGAGCCCAGTGCCCCTGGGAGTGGGGTGCCGTGGGCATCCGGCTGGGGCTCGGGGTGGGTCGCCAGGGGTTACTGGGACCTACACGCTCTTCCCCTCGAGGACGAGGGAGGTTGTGGGAATTTCTCTCGCCGGAGGTCCCTAGGGGTAGGAGGAGGCTCCGTCTGAGGGCACTTGGATGACCTTGGCTGGCCTTCCTCTGTGTTAGAATGGTAAGTCCATGGGGAGTCGTGCGTTTTCAAGCTGGGCTGCTGCCGACGCGCCCTGCCGCCCGAGAGCGGACAGTCTGCGTGGGACGACGCCGGACCGCGGGTGTGGGGGCCGCAGGGAGCGTCCGATGGCGGCAAAGCCCTCATGTCACAGTCGGGCGAGTGGGCTGGCAGCCGGGCCCCGCCCCCCAGGGCTGTGCATGTCATTGGCAAGACCAGGAATAGAACTTGGCCTTCTGGTGGCACAGAGCCGCGTCCCCTGTGCCAAGCTACCCTCGCTCTTAGAGATGTATTTTATACTGAAAAACTGTCCACTGGGGTCAGCCCAACCCCCCACCCCCACCTAACGGTCCGTGGCCACACTGAGCCTGGACGGCAAGCGCATTGACAGTCAAGGCCGTTTGGGGTGGTTTGTTCCCGGAGGGGGCGCATTCTGATCTCAGTCCCGGGTGAGGTGCTTTCAGGCTCCTGCTGAGCCCCGTTGCTCCGTGGGGACCCGGGATGAAGGCTGCTGCCACCCCGCATGCGACGCTGGCCTTGGCAGGAACAGAGAGGCTCACAGTCCTTGGCTGCCAGCTCTCGCTCCTCTGTGACGCTTTAGGATGCACTTAGCCCCGGGGGACAATTGGCTCCTCAAGGTGGCAGGAGGATAAACAGACAGCAGCAGCGGCAGCAGCAGCGTGGGCTCCGTCCTGAGCCCGCAGAGCCCTCTGCCTGCTGCTCAGGCCCGATGCTGGGCCGAGGCCAGACGCCCGCCCTCCTCCACGTGCTGTTCCCTCCTCACGGATGCCGTTCCCTGCGGCTCCCTTGACCCAACCCCCACTCACATCTCGGGGCCCGAGTCAGGTCTCTCTTCCCTTGGACCCCCTCTTTTTGGATGACTTACCCCTCCTCACGCCTCCCTCAGTATGTCGGGGACATTTGCCTCAGGGCGGCCTGTGTTAGAGCGTTTTAAATTCTCCTTGGGGGTTAAACGAGCTTACAATAGGGAGTCGGTGCGTAGTAGGTGTTCAGTCACCATCAGTTCTTGCCCCAGATTAGGAATTTCTGGCCTCGCACAGGAAGGGTGCACAAAAGATTCTTGAATTCTTGAGGAGGACACAGGCACGGGCTTGCCACGCCGGCCTCGAGTGGCTGAACGATTGCTCACGCTACGAGGCAGAGTCGTGTGTCTGCGCTGACTGTCCCATGTGCAGGCCCAGCCGCTCCCCGCCCCGCCCCCGCGGCCCAGGGTGGGGTGCGAGGGCGACCCCAGGGCATCAGGCCAGCAGAGCTGGGGCTGAGGGTGTGGAGTGCAGAGAAAGTGACAGATCCCAGAGACGCAGGGGCGGGGCGGACGGTGACCGCAGGGGCGGGGCAGACGGTGACCGCTTTCTGGCCTGGAAGCCTCTCTCAGAAGCTGCTTGTCCTGAAAAACCCACCCTCACCCCACCCTGTTCCCTGGCGCCCATTGAGCTCTGCCCCAGCCCCGCCCTCTGCCCTAGATGTGATAACTTGGACAGACCCAGGCTGTGTAGCCTCTTCGTTTTAAATATATATGTTCAGTGTGCAAGTAACACAGCCACTTACAGAAGATCAGAAACTACAGCAGGATGGAAGGGAGAAGAAACACCTCCAGCCCCATCCTCTGGAGAGGCGGCTGGGGGCGGGGCGTCCTGTGAAGGTCGCTTCTTCCTCACAGAGATGCTCATGAGGCTCCCACGTGGGCACCCGGGTGTCACAGGGTGTGACTCAGAGATTCGGGTTGGACACAGGGCGGTGGGTGGGAGGGGAGGGAGGGGCCCCCCTGCCCGTTCTGACTTTAGCAAGTTTATTTTCTTGGGGTCTTTCCTCTCTGATCCTTGTGATCATCCTGCCTGCATAATCGACACAGTCTTGCTCACAGGCTCCGGGAGAGGGGCCGGGACAGGCGATTCTTGCCGATGGCTGGCTTGTAATTAATCATAAAAAGTAGTGACTCAGATCAGGGAAAAGCATGACTCAAGTTCCTTGGCAGAGGAAGCGGCCATTATGTTGCTCATGCAGCTCTGCTTTTGTGGAAAAAAAACAAAGTCTTTTTCTTTGCTCTTTCTCTGAGCTGCCCCGATACCGTGGGCATTGTTCGTGAATGCAGGGACGGAACAGCCCCTGCCATTGTTCGGGCCGGTCACTGAACACGGCAAGAGCGTCCCTCTGCACCAGGGCTGAGGAAAGTGCCAGAAATACGTACTTCCTGGAGCCGGCAGAAGCGGAAGCAGAAGCAGCTCCCTGCGGCCCCAGCCCCGGGGGGCGGGCCGGACCCTCCGGGCTCCGTGCAAGGCCGGTCTGCTGTGCAAACGGGGGGCACTGCCTAGACCGCGGTGTCGCCGTGAGCGGTGCTCCTGGGGGTCTTCGCTGGGGGGGCCTGTCCCTGTGGGCACGTCGCAGGCGGCCTGCGTCAGACAGACATGTATTAAGCACCTGCTGAACTCCGATGAGTGCTCAGAGCCTTGTCGTCACGGCCGGGGACGGGGAGCTGTGCGCAGTCGAGGACGGTGCCGTGTGAAAAGCATCAGCGAGGGGACGAGCCGTGTGTGGTCCTTGACGCCTCCTTGGACTCCGAAGCAGGCTGCCACACGTCCCCGGTGTCTTGGCGCTCCTCGACTGCCCGCGATTCTGATTTCCGCCCCCGGCCGGTGGAGGGCTGTCTGCCGTGAGCTCTGTGCGGGGAGGCCACCCGCCCGCACGCCGTCCTACGTCGGCTGAGCCTCCGTCTTTGTCCCTCCAGGCGTGGTGATCTGTGCATGAGCCGAATGTCCCTGCTGCATTTTATCCTCACAGTCGCTTTATCGAGTGGGAAGTGGAAACGTGAAAATGTCGATGTGGTGATTAGAAGCGTCAGTGGGTCATTTAAACTCGACCGCGTTCGGGCGCAGATGGCGCTGTGTGGCCTGGTTGTGGCGAGCCGTAGTTCAGTGTGTGTCCAGCGACGGAGGAAGCAGACAGGTGTGGCACACGCGCGCACACTAGGACACGCGCGCGCACGGGGACAAGCAAATCCACTCAGGGGGACTCTCTCGGGCAAAGGCGCCGAAGCCAAGTGCGAGAAGGTCGGTAGCCACGCCTTTCGGTTTTAGCAAAACACTGGAAATGGCCCAAATCTCCCTCAGTGGGGGATGATCTACAGTAATTGCACAATGGGGTATTACACAGCAGCAAAAATGAAGGAAGTATAGCTACATTTAGATAAATCGTAGAAACGCGACAAATGTAAAAATACGACAAGGAAGGCTCCGTACAGACCACTTACACGGAGCTTAAAAATCAAGCAAAACAGAGAGAAATCTGGGGATCCACGAGTAGCGAATCTATTTTCAAAAGTAAGGGCGTGATCACCCCAAGACAGAACACTGTCTCGGAGGGAGGCTGGAGGGCACGGAAGCAGAGGGGAGTTTCAGAGACAATGATTGGTAGGAGCCTGGGGTGTTTTCTGCTTCACAAGTTCCATGTACATGACACATTAATTCGCAGGTGTGAAATATTACATAATACATTTACAAACAAAATGTGAAGTGCCGGAAATATATTATTATTTAATATGGCAGGCAAAAGTGTGCTGTATTATCTAAGATAGACAAGACAGTTGTCTATGTAAGAAACAGCCAAACCTGTACGGAATTTTTTTATGTTTAGGAGCCAAACTGACAATAATTGCCAGGAGGCGAAATCTCGATGTTGAGAAAACGCTCTGGACAACGGCACTTTTACCTTATTTTATATGTTAGCATCAGAGGAGGAGACGGAGCGGGTCACGTGAAACCCTTTGGTGGTGCATTAAGGGGGTGAGGGAAAGCTGGGGGGGGGTCTCTGGGGCGGGATGGAAAGCAAAACGGAGGGACACGCACTTCTCCTACACCTGTGGGTGCAGGCTAGGTGACGTTTACACAGAGAGATGGTCCCGGGGACCGGATGACAGTGAGGGGCTCTGTGCTCAGGTGGGAGGTCGTGCCCTGAGGGGTCTGGAGGAGGAGACGACTCTGACCTTCGGAAGGTCTGTTATCTTAGATGCAAAAAGACTGGTAGGCAGACACTTCAGGTAAAGGCTGACCTTCCTCAAGGAGGCCACAGGCCTAGGACGGGACCAGTTAGTTAGGAATTTTCATGTTCAGGCCACCCTCAGTCGCAGAGTTTGTAGGGCCCGCCGGGCCGGCCTCCCCCTGAGCTCGTCAGGTTCGGTCTGCGGCCCTTTTTTCCGTCCATACAGCGGAATATTACTCAGCCATTAAAAAGAAGGAAATCCTGCCATTTGCGACAACATGGATGGACCTTGAGGGCGTTAAGCTAAGTGAAATAAATCAGAGAAAGATAAATACTGTATGATTTCACTTATATGTAGAATCTAACAAAACAAAACAAAAATACCCGTAGAAAGAGAGGTCAGCTTCGTGGTCCCAGGGCCGTGCGTGGGGGGTGAAGTGGGTGCCCATTGTAAGACCGGTCGGAACCGAGGTCGCGGCCTCCAGCGCGATGGCCTCGGTTAGCTGCTGCAGGGTCCGTCAGAAAGCCATTAGGCGTAGATCCTGAGCCGTCATCACAAGCTGAAAAACGCATTTTTTCTCTCTTTTTTGGTGGGTAACTAAATTTATAGTGCTCATCATTTCGCAATATGTGTTAAGTCAGGTCATCACGCTGTACACTCTTTACTGACACCGTGCCGTGTGTCGTGTCTCAGTAATGGGGGGGGGTAACAAGGCAAGCTGCGATCAGGGCTGTTTATAGCTCTTTTAAGCCCTCTGGGCGCGGAAGTAGCCTCAGTGGCCTCCAGCTTCTGGGCACGGGGGTTTTGCGATGATCAGGGAGCCTGTGTCCTGTGGCAGTGAATGCGGCTCTGTTTCTTGGCCTGAGGGCAGGGTCTGTCTGCCTCCAGCGTACGGAGGGAGGTGAGTGTGGGACACGGTGCGGGACAGTGAGGTCTGAGGAACCCGCCCAGACTCGCCACTGCACGGCGGGGTTCGGCCGCTTTCGCACACAGTCCAGGGTTCTGGCGGCGAAGGGAAAACTGCACAGATGACCGGCCGCCACTCTGGCCTCGCGTGGTCCCTTCCCCGCAGCCTCGGCGGGCACTGCCAGGAAGAGGGCTGCCACGCCAGGCGGCAGAGTGAGAACGAAGTGCAAGGGTGGTCTGCGTAGCCAGGCAGCGCCCGATGCCCGGCAGAAGCCGCCTCTGTCCCTCTGATGCCCGTGTCCCTGGCCCCCGGGCTGTGACCGGCGTTGCACCCCCAGCCCCTAGCTTTGGTCACGGCAGCATTCCTTACAACAGTAAAGACTTGAAAGCAACCTGAGTGTCCATTGAAGGATGAATGGATAAAGAAGCGGTGTGTGTATATATAAACCATGGAACGTGACTCGGCCATAAAAAAGAATGAAATCTCGCCACCTGCAACCACGTGGATGGACCTAGAGGGTATTGTGCTGAGTGAAATAAGTCAGACAGAAAAAGGACAAATACTATATGATTTCACGTACGTGGGGACTCTAGAAAACAAAATAAACGAACAATCAAGACAGAAACGAAGTCATAGACACGGAGAACATTCTG
Organism: Pteropus vampyrus; assembly: GCF_000151845.1. Classification (NCBI taxonomy): domain Eukaryota; kingdom Metazoa; phylum Chordata; class Mammalia; order Chiroptera; family Pteropodidae; genus Pteropus; species Pteropus vampyrus. Next base: position 2,467,963 of record NW_011888905.1, on the reverse strand, counting down.
GTGGTTGTCGGATGGGGGAGGCGGGGAAGGGCTTAGGAAGTACAAACTGGTAGTGACAGAGCAGTCACAGGGATGTAAAGCACAGTGTAGGGGACACAGTCGGTGATACCGTAGTAGCTGTGTACGGTGCCAGCTGGGTACTAGATCTATTGGGGCGATGACTTCATAAGTTATCTTCATGTCTCATCGTTATGTTGTACACCTGACATTAATATTGTGCATCAAGTGTAAGTGAAAAATAACAAAATCATTAAAAACAAAAACAAAAAATGAAAACAAAACAAAACAAAAAAACACACAAAAAACAACTGTCTGCCCAAGCAAGAACGCTTTGCAGGTTGGAGAGACACTAGGACTCGCCTGCCAGGCCAGATTTATTGCTGTGCGTTAAGTGGTGGGACATCTGGTCTGAAGGACCAGGTGGACGTAATGTGGACCCGGCTGTGTTCTCTGGCCTCGGGGCCCTCGGCCGCTTGACTGGTTAATAAATCAGTCCGAGAGGCTCTGACTAATTTATACCTCAGAGCCTACGAATCTATAACCTAAAGAAAAAAATGTTTACTTGTTCCTTTAATCTTGGACTCCACGCCGTGGACAGTGATAGGCCCTCGGAGGGCCTTCTGATTAAGGAGTAGGGTAGCCGGCTGGAGAGGGCGGGCCTGGGGTGGGGTTCCCCAGAGACGCCCCCCCACAAGCCGTTGCTGTAGTCGGGGTGTTTGGTACTGAAGCCTCTGGTGGCTGCCCCGCTTCAGAAACGAAGTCCCCTCCTCGGTCGGTTGTGGGCCAACCAAGTGTCTTCTGTCTCCCCAGAAGTGGAAAACGACGTGCTGATCAGCAGGCCCGGGGCCAGTGTTAACCTGACCTGCCCGGGATGGGACCCGAGGGACAACGTCACCGTCCACTGGGTGCTCAGGAGTCGGGGCGCAGGCTCCCACCACAGCCGCTGGGCCGGCATGGGGAGGACACTGCTCCTGAGGTCCGTGCAGCTCAATAGCTCTGGGAACTATTTGTGCTACCAGGATGGCCGCTGGGCCGGGACCGTGCACCTGCTGGTGGAGGGTGAGTATGTCCTCGGGGCCTTCGCGGCAGCTCCCTGCGGGCCCTGTGCGTCCCAGACAGCTTCCCCGCCTGACCCTTCAACTCCTGTTACTTCCATGGCCCACGGAGTTTGGGAAAAGGCCCGCTGACATCTGCCAGCGAGGCTGGCGCAGATTCCCGCCGGTGGGGACCGGTCCAGCTGGCCTTGCCATGCAGTTAGGGCTTGAGGAGGACTGGCGAATGGCCTGGGGGCCGGTGGCGAGGAGGCCTGGGTTTGAATTGTTCTTCAAAGCTCAGCTCCTGCCCACCGTTCCCTCTTCCGTAGGACAAGGTTAATTTTGTTACCTGACCTCAGAGTTGTTGCAAAGGCTA
>NW_011888905.1:2463429-2463908 GCF_000151845.1 Pteropus vampyrus | reverse complement strand
GAGAGTGGCGTTTTTGCAGCTTATTTTATACCTTAAAAATCAAAGGAGACTGAGCGGGTCACACGGAACCCTCTGGTGGTGAACTAAGGGGGCGGATAAAGAGCAGCGCGGAGGGACACGCGCTCCTCCTACTCTGGTGGGTGCAGGCCAGGGGACGTTCACACAGAGAGGGTCCCGGGGACCGGAGGACAGTGAGGGGCTCTGTGCTCAGGTGGGAGGTCGTGCCCTGAGGGGTCTGGAGGAGGAGCCGACTCTGACCTTTCCAAGGTCTGTTATCTTAGATGCAAAAAGACGGTGGGCAGACATTTTCGGAAAAGGCTGACCTTCCTCAAGGAGGCCACAGACCTAGGACAAGACCGCCCGCCAAGACCCGCTGTTACTTAGGGCTTTTTATGTTCAGGCCGCCCGTGTGGTGACTCTCTGTCTCCGAGTCTGTAGGGCCCGCCGGGCCGGCCTCCCCGAGCTCGACGGGCCCGTCC
>NW_011888905.1:2461203-2463379 GCF_000151845.1 Pteropus vampyrus | reverse complement strand
GGCTTTTTATGTTCAGGCCGCCCGTGTGGTGACTCTCTGTCTCCGAGTCTGTAGGGCCCGCCGGGCCGGCCTCCCCGAGCTCGACGGGCCCGTCCATGGTCACCTCGAGAGTGGCTCTGCTGGGGGTAACACCCTACCTGGGGACCCGAGGTGGCTTTAGGCCCAGATGCAGAGAAGGCACGAGCTGCGGGAAAGGGTCACAGCCCTGCGGTGTGCTCCGCCTCCACCCCAGAGCCCAAAGCCTCACAGTTCAGATGTTTCTAGTTGCGTCTGAGCTGTCGATCATTGGAGCATCAACAGCTCTGAGTTCAGCAGGGTGGCTCACTGTCCCGGAGGGATCTGCCCAGGCGAGCTGAGTCATTTGACACTGAGTGCTGAGAACAGGAGTGACAGAGAACAAGGCATTTCAGCCCAGCCCTCACCTGCCAGAGCCTCGGGCCGTCATCCTGCGGGGCGCGGTCTCTGCCCTGACCTGTGAGGAGGGTGGGGGTGAGCCAGCACGAGAACCGTGGGGACCCTAGGCCCACTCAGGCCCTACTCTGCCGGGACTGCTGGGGGCAGAACGGGGCCCCAGGAAGGGACTTTGTGTGTCCGCCGTCCTCATGCTGGTGTGCGCACAGTCATGGCCTGGATGGTGCTCGGGGGAGGGAGGCTGGGAAGGCTGGGCGGGCTTCCCGGAAGAGGCGTGTCTGGTCTGGGGTTCAAATCTGCAGCTGCCGTGCGTGGCCTCACATGCCCGCGCCTGTCAGAGGGTGAAGTCTCAGGCTTCCTGGCCAGGTGGGGCGGCGTCTGACATACCTCGAGTATCTGTAGTCACCCAGACTCCCCTCTGGGTGCCCCGTATCCCGGGGACCCCTCTGGCACTCCGAGCTTCTGGAATGGCATTTCTGCGGGCTGGCCAGTGGTCCGAGGCGGGCCCAGAGGCTCGGTGGGCCTCCTGAGTCCTTTGTGCAGCCCCCAGGCCCTAAGCTCAGTGTTCTGAGCAAACAGAGGCTGGAGAGGATGATCTGCCCCAGGTCACAGGAGCCGCGAAGTGGGGAGCGGAGATTCGAACCCGGGGTCGGCCCCTGCTCCACCCCGCCCCGGCGAGGGCAGAAACCGAGACGGCCCCCTCGCTCTGTGTCCCACAGCCAGCACAGCCCCGTGGGAGTCGTCCAGGAGCCATGCCTGTATTCTCAGGAGTCCCAGAAGTTCTCCTGCCAGCTGGCGGTTCCGGAGGGGGACAACTCTTTCTACATAGTGTCGCTGTGCGTCGCCAACCACGCTGGGGGCGCGTCCAGCAGACCCCAGACGTTCGAGGGTTACGAAATCCGTGAGCGAGCTCCCCTCCCGCCGCTTCCGGGTCATCCGGCTTCTCCTTGACCGTGGGCAGGGGCGGGGGTGCTGGGCGAGGGGTTGGGCAAGCTGGGGCTTTACCTGCGGGGGTGTGACCGTGGCAGGGAGGCACGTGCCGGGGGAGGGCTGCGTCGCGTCCTCCTGTCGGGGCTGTGCATGGCCACCGGGGTCTTCCCTCTGCCACCCTCGCTGCCACACGGGACCCACGTGCCCTTCCCCCAGTGCAACCTGACCCACCTGTCAACATCACGGTCACCCCGGTGGACAGAAACCCCCGCTGGCTCAGTGTCACCTGGCAAGACGCCCCCTCCTGGAACTCGCATTTCTACAGGCTGCAGTTCGAGCTCCGGTACCGGGCCGAGAAGTCCAAGGTCTTCACGACTCTGCTGGTGAGTCCGTCTTCTGCTGCTGCCCAGCGCGGAGCCCCCGACACCCGCCGTGGACGGAACCGGGGCTGGCCCGGCCCGCACGCCCCGCGTGGCCCGGGTCGTCTCTGAGCCTTTCTGGACTCCTGTGGCTTCGTTTTTAAAATGGGGACCGTTAGTGCCAGGCCAGTCTCCCCTTCACAGGCCTGTTTGTGAGGGCGAGGGTGACCGGGAAGAGTGGGACCAGGCCACGTCGGCGTGTGGCCCGCCGGGTGCTGCCATGCGTGGGGTGGGACAGAGGGCACTCCCGTGTCACTGTGCACTGCCAGGGTGGTGTCAGCCGTCGGCACATCTATGCCCCGCTGAGTCACCCCCAACCTAAGCGCGGGACAGCTGAGGGGCAGGGGCCACCTGAGCAGAGCCGCCCACGGTCGCTGTGCCTCCGCCTGCAGGTCAAGGAGCCCCGGCATCACTGC
>NW_011888905.1:2456544-2460293 GCF_000151845.1 Pteropus vampyrus | reverse complement strand
GACTCTGCTGGTGAGTCCGTCTTCTGCTGCTGCCCAGCGCGGAGCCCCCGACACCCGCCGTGGACGGAACCGGGGCTGGCCAGGCCCGCACGCCCCGCGTGGCCCGGGTCGTCTCTGAGCCTTTCTGGACTCCCGTGGCTTCGTTTTTAAAATGGGGACCGTTAGTGCCAGGCCAGTCTCCCCTTCACAGGCCTGTTTGTGTGGGCGAGGGTGACCGGGAAGAGTGGGACCAGGCCACGTCGGTGTGTGGCCCGCCGGGTGCTGCCATGCGTGGGGTGGGACAGAGGGCACTCCCGTGTCACTGTGCGCTGCTGGGGTGGTGTCAGCCTTCGGCGCATCTATGCCCCGCTGAGTCTCCCCCAACCTGAGCGCGGGACAGCTGAGGGGCAGGGGCCACCTGAGCAGAGCCGCCCACGGTCGCTGTGCCTCCGCCTGCAGGTCAAGGAGCCCCGGCATCACTGCACCATCCATGACGCCTGGAGTGGCATGAGGCACGTGGTGCAGCTGCGGGCCCAGGAGGAGTTTGGGCACGGCCTGTGGAGCGAGTGGAGCCAGGCGGTCCTGGGCACCCCCTGGACAGGTATCGTGGGGGTGCAGAGGGGTGCTTCAGCTCTGTTACCGGATCGGTTATCTGTTGCTAGGGAACAAGTCACCTCAAAACGAGGGTAAAATAGCAACCATTTATCCACTCGAGATTTCGGAAACAGGTCAGCCAGGCAGCTCTCGAGTCACTAACACAGCTGCACGGGCTCGCGTGGTCCGAGGCGGCCTCGCCGGCGTGTCTGACGGCTGTGCCGGCAGGTGGCCGTGGCCCTCAGTTCTCCCCGCCGCCTGTCTCCGTCCAGGAGGGGGAATCATTTCCCGACTTGATGGCAAGAGCTGCCAAGGATTTGCAGCTATGCTTAACTTAGCACAGTTACTAATGCCTTTTGTTTTTAAAAAGCGTAATAGGTAATAAGAGCCGCCTCTGGGGAGTTATTGAAACGAGTGTTCGTTATAGAACATGAAAATTACAGAAAATCTGAAGAACAGTCATTACCAGTCTTTCCACCACCCGGGGAGACAGTTCGAGTGTGCTCTCCGCTTTCGAGGTCCCTGTGTGAGTGTGTGTGTGCGCGCGTGTTTTACGTATATGTTTACGTACGTACGACATAAAGTATGGTGAGCATTCCCATGTGATTCAACGTTTTTTTGGAAATGTATTGTTTAGGGACTGCGTGAAGAACTTTTTTTTTTAATCCCACGGGAACTTTTTACTTTTTAACGTTTTAATCGAATTCCTACCCGCCCCAGGGGAAGCGGGCTGCCCGCCCCGCTGCCCGCCCCGCCCCCTCCCACAGCCTCAACGTTTGTTTCTGCTGTTGGTGTCGCCCAGGCTCTGAACAACACCCTAATACAGCCGAGGTTTTCTTCTCTGAGAAAACAGTTTGACTCCTTCCACGAAGGGTTAGAATTCAGCAGACTCAGTGCAGAGGCTTCTCTAGAACCACAACCTGTGTGTGACGGGAGAGCAGAGCGAATCCATTCTTGGGGATCCCACTGGCTGGAGGAGATGTCAGGGGCTCGCATTTGCCAGGCCTTTGGGGTGCCGTGGGGCCAGGGCTGGGGGCCCTCCAGGCAGGCGGGTTGGGTGTGTCTGGCCTGGATCCCCGCAGCCACGTGGTGTCATTTCAAACCCTCCAGCCCACACCAGGGAGTTCACTTTACAACAGCCGCCCAAACTGCATCCCCTCCGGTGCGTGAGCGCCATGTCCTCCACGCCCCGCGACAGGCATCGCTCCTCAGCCTGCGGCCACGGCCACGCCCCGCGCTCTCTGCGGAGAGTTCGGCTGCTGGGCTTGTGCGGAGGGCCTTCTCCTACCTGCTCGCCTCTCCGTCTCTCCTGGTCCCTCTTCACCTGTTCCTCTAGCTGGCCTGAGCCCGGCCCCTGCCCCACGCCCCGTCCCGGCTGCTGACCTCCACCTCCATCGCCACCTCCCACATCCTCGCTGCCCGCCCGCCCCCTCTGCACAGCTCAGAGGTCCCTAGTCAGCGGGGTTGCACAGGACTGTAAGATGTCAAAAAGGTTTTTGGGGACCGAGTAAGGTCACCAACCGTTAATTTTGCTGAGTAAGGACATAAAATTAAACAATGAAGTGATAAACAGCTGTTGCCGCTTACTCTCGCCATTATTTCATAAAAGACGGGATGCAACCAGGGCAGAAGCTCAGAATGAAGGCCACCTGGCGGCTTGACACCACGCGGATGCCCACGCCGTCCTGTCTGGATGTTTCTCCTTTGGCCTCTGGCCCGTAGGTTCGTCATCCCAGGTGGTGTCGGGGCTCAGCCGGAGGTGGCTGACGTCTCCTCAGGAGGCCGTCAGCGGCTCTGTGTTTTGAGGTTTTTTCTCTCTCGAGTGAAGGAGCAGTGATTAACTCTCTGGTTAGCGGCTTCCAGGCTGGGAGGGAGGTGTGACATCGCGCGCGGGCGTGAGCACCCGCAGGCCCCCCGGCCCCCGACCCCTTCCTGTGGGCGTCTGGCTTTGTGGTTGTCCCTCTGTCCCTGTTCCCTCGTCTCTGCCACCCCCCAGCCGCCTTCGTCTTTCTCTGCCCTCTGTACCCCGACCTCTGCGCCTCGCCCGCTGGCCCACATCTGAACTGGTCGTAATATATAATTCAAAACTGTTTTTCTTAGAAAAATATGTTCTATGTTCTCTGTTCTTCCCTCCGCCCGTTTTATTGAGCTATAACTGACAGGTAACATCGTAGCAGTTTTGGGTATAGGACGTGATGATTTGATACTTGTATACAACGTGAAATGATCTCAACGCGGAGTTTAGTTAACATCCATTACTGCACATGTGACGTATTTTTTTCTCGTGATGAGACGTCTTCAGATCTCTCTCAGCAACTCTCCAGTACACAATATGGTGTTTTAAACTATAGCCAGCATCCCATGTATGGCATCCCAGAAGTTACGATGTCGTCTGTTCTTAATTTTGAGAGTTGCTCAGTTTTTAAGCAAATGCGGTGTAGCGGGCCAGTGCCGGGTCCTCTGAGTGTGTGATCTCAGGAGATCCGTGTGGGAAGAAGCCACCTCCCTTGCTTAGAATGAAGAAACAAGGTCTAGGAGAGAGTAAGTGTCTTGACTAAGGTGACACATCTGGTACGAAGGCCTCTGCTGTATTTTATATCGAATTTCTCTATTTTAGAACCCAAATCAATTCTCAGATTAATGGAAATAAATTTTTTTGTTGGTTTTTTTTAGAAGCTCATGTGTGTGTGTGTGGGGGGGAAACCATAATTCACATGTGGTCTTCTATAAATCTCATTTATCGGAGTGTGGTCATTCATTCGCTTTGTTATAAATATGAAAGCACGTCTTCTAATCTCGGAAATGTTAACGCAGGGAAAATACACAGCGGGGACCGCTCTTTGGGTTTGCAGTAGTTTCATTTTCCAAGTGATTTTCCGTAATCGGAATCTTACCAGCTCTAGAGCTTTTCGGTGAGATGCTGGGCAAGACGTGTTCAGAGCTGAGTTTACAAAGGCGAGTAAGATACGGCCCCTGGGTTGGAGAAATATTCACTCTAGAGAGGATTTTTAAAATAAAGGAGAGAAAAAGATTCATTCTCGGAGCCAGAAAGCTTCACCGTTTACGTGAGTCTTACGAAGCCTCGGGCACGTTACCTCCCCTCCCCGGGCCTCTGTTTCCCCATCTGTAGAGTGGAGATAAAAACGGTTCACGTCTCGTGCGTATTAGACGCGTTG
>NW_011888905.1:2453031-2454959 GCF_000151845.1 Pteropus vampyrus | reverse complement strand
GTTTATGTTAAGTATCTTTCATTTGCAAAAAGGTGCCAGGGAGGACATTAAAATGAAAAAGAGAATTTTATTATTTAAAACTTTTAAATTTATTCTGTCCAGTTTTATTGAGAAGCCATTGACCCGCGCCCCTCTGTGTGTTTAAGGCATCCGGGGCGACGGTTTGATTTACGCGTATTGTGAAATGGTTTCCATAGAGTCCGCTCGCGTCCATCTTCTCATACAGACACAATTAAAAGGAAAGAGAGAAAAACGGAAAAAAAGTTTCCCCTGGTGATGAGAGCTCTCAGGATTTACTCTCTTAACAACTTTCCTGTCTTGGGTCGGTGCCCACAGTGTTAGCGACATTGTCGTCATTAAAACGTTAATAGTTTTTACACGCTGTGATGTGCGTCCTTCCAACTTTTTCCTTTCCGCGTGTGAATGTGCAGCATAGTGTACCATGTGGTGTGCAATGGACAACGATCGATATGTTTCTTTAGAACTTTGGATCGAACCGTGTGGACTTTATCTTGCACTTAGCAGCACGTGCTCAACGTTTCCCTAAAACACTTTTAGAGGCGTTCGCGATACACGTCTGTGTCGTGGTTCGCACAGCTCGTTCCTTGCGGCTGGGCATTTGTTATTTCCAGCGTGACACTCTTTGAAATGACATTGCGACGGACTTGGCTCCGCTTCTGCAGCCCGTCACATAGGATTTCAGGGTCCACGAACCACTCACTGATCGTCACATTTGTCCTACCCACAGAATCCCGGAGTCCCCCAGCTGAGATGGTGGGGAAGGTGTCTCCCTCCATGCAGGTGAGCTTGCCGGCTTGTAAGGGGGTCAGGGAGCAGCGCCCGGTGGCTGGAGTTGTGGGCAGGCACCAGACAGAATGTGCTTCAGGTCCCAGCTCTGCCATTTACTAGGGACGCCCGTGGACAGGTCACGTGTCCTTTGCAAACCTCTGTGAGACGGGGTCAGGGTGGCTGTCTGTGCCAGCGCTGGCCTGGCTCACAGAGCCCTCTCTGGCCAGTGGCTGCTGTTTCTTCTCTGGGCTTCTGGACACGGCTGAGGGCTTAGCTGGGACTCAGATGCAGTCCTGCCTGGCCCTCCCCTGTGAGCCCCTCGTGTCATAATGATCTGGAAAGAGGATTACCGCAAATCCCGAGTCATCCAATTTTCCATCCAAGTGCATCTCCTCTGAGGTCCTTAATTCCCAAATGTTAAGCCGAGAGCTCAGTGGCCCAGGAGCTGGGCAGCCCAGGGGAGGAGCCCGGGGTCAGTGCCCCACTGCCCATGACTGGTAAGAGCAGCTCCAGGGGGAGTTCCAGGCCCAGAGCACCCCGACGCGGGTTGTGGGCGACCTGACACTGTCTGAGAGCCTGCCAAGACTCGCTCGGCCCCGAGCCTGCCATTTGCCATCGCGTCTGATCCCGACTTCGAATGAGCTTCAGGGCACGGGCGCAGGAGGACAGCTGACACCCACATGGGTTAAGGGACCTGGCCACGGTCATGTGGCTAGTGAGTGATGGGTCCAGGACTCCCGTCTGGGCTTTTCCCAGTGAGTGGTGGCGCCTACTCCCTGGCACCAGACACGGGACACCCCGGAAGGCACCGTGCCCTTTAGCCCCAGGTGGAGAGCAGGTTGGAAGGAGCCCCAGCTCGGGAAGGGAACACGTAGGTCCGAATGATGCGAAGAATAGTGTGAAAATTCAGAGTGACAGGTCAGGACTGGAGAGGTGCAGGAGATGGAGAGAGGGTGCCTGGGGTGGGGGGGTCCCCGACCTGCCTCCCGAATGATGCCCACAGAGAGCGACGTCTCTTTCAGGCGCTCACGACTCACGAGGACGATGAAGACACGCTCCCTCACGAACCTGCAAATGCGACAAGCGTCCCAGGTGAGTGCCAGCTGGTGCTGTGTCCCTGTGTCCCTGTGGCCCCGGGG
>NW_011888905.1:2451496-2452716 GCF_000151845.1 Pteropus vampyrus | reverse complement strand
AGAGAGAGAGAGAGAGAGAGAGAAACTCCTGCAGGCACCTGACCTGCCTGGCTGCAGCATCCTGGCTGCAAAGCCCTACCCAGCGCCCTCACCTGGGGGGCCTGCTAGAAACCTCAGACCTGACGCCTCCCTACCTCTCCAGCCTCCTCGTCTCTGTAGCTGGCACCACGTCCTTTGGGTGGCTCGGGCCCTGGGGATCAGGCATGCTTCCTTTTCTACCCCTGGTCCCGTGTCCAGTCCCCCAGCAGGTCCTGCCAGCTGGACCTTGAGACGCCTAAGGGCTGACCGCTTCTTACTGTCGCCACTGCTGTGGAGCATCCAGCTGCCCGCTGGTCCATGGGCTTTTAGTCTTAACCCCCACAGACCCTTCTGACTGCAGCCAGAGCAACTCAACCGGTCCAGGAGACAAACTCAAGCTCTCCCGGGCTCAGACCTTCTCCCCCAGAGTCAGAGCCGAAGTCCTGGTCCCTACGGGGTCAGGCCCCCCGCCTGAGACCTCGCTTTCTCCCTCCTCCCCTCACTCCTCCGCCCATACCTGAGCTACCTCAGGGCCTTGGCATTTGCTGCGTGCTCTACCTTGACCTCCACTTGGCCAGCTCCTCTTATACATCCGAGTCTCTGCTCAAAGGCTCTCTTCTCAGGGGGCCTTTCCCGACCCCCACCCCCCGACAGAGCCCCCCACTGTCACTCTCTCCCCTTCCCGTGCTTTATTTTTCATCGCTGTCCTCGTCACTACTGATCCTGCGTTATGCACGCGTCGGTCTGTCTGTCTCCCCGAGCTAGAATATAAGGGAGCTTTCCTGTCCTCACTCCCCCGTATCCTCAAGGCTTAGAACAAAGCTGGCGTGTGACAGACACTCAGTAAATATTTACGAACAAAGGCAGGGACAAATGCAGAAGGTGCTGAAAAGCTAGTAAATGAGAAAGCCACGCCCGCGCCTTCCATGAAGTGGCTGTGTCTGCCGGGGGACACGGGACTGACTCGAGAGAGAGACCAGTCCTTGTAGTCGGCGCCCACTACCGGGTGGGCTTGTGGCACAGCCAGCACCCAGGGGGCACCTGGGGCCGGGACTGGCAGGCAACGTCTTCATCAGTGATGGGGATGGGAGAGCCTGGATCCTGAGTGCACGCGGCTGCCACGGCCGCCCCCTCAGCGAGAGAGCGTGGCGGTCTTGCTTAGGTGCGCTCCGTCCGGTCCCGGCCCCTCTGGCGGCCACGGG
>NW_011888905.1:2446782-2448686 GCF_000151845.1 Pteropus vampyrus | reverse complement strand
TGACCACACGCTGTCCGTCCTCCCTCTCCCCTGGTGTGTGACTTTCCCGAGGCTCTGGCTGCTGACCGTAGGAGGCGGAGGTCGAGGGCCTTGGGAGGGAAGGGTGAGGCCTTGGCGGGGAGTGGCCCACACGGCAGCTCAGTGGGTCCTCACAGTGACCTCCAAATAGCTTGACCACGTGGTGGGCCGAGCCGGAGGGTTAGCAGGATGGCAGCACACTGTGGCTCCCGCTCGGTTTCCAGTGAGGGGCCGGGCGGGCGCCCACAGGGCGGGTGGAGGCAGCTCCTCGGGAGGCTGAGAACGCCGTCTGTCACACTGAGGGGCGCAGAGGGGCCCTGCCAGCACTCGGGGTCTCCCCGCCTCGCCTGGCGCACGTGCTTCTGCGTCCCGTTTCCATTTCTGCGTATTAGGGCTTCCTCGTAACCGGCCGCAGACCCCACACTGTACACACTGGGATTTCTCCGTGACCACGAGGTGACCACGAGGTGACTAAGGCTGAAAGCGGTGGTGGATTTTGCAGCTCGCGGTGGCACAGCCGAGACTCACACCCACAGCTCTGCTCCTCGCAGGGCCCTCACGTCTCTTCCGGCAAATTCTTTAACTTTGCAAACGAGGAACCAGCCGTGAGAGTGGGATGACTTGCCCGAGGACACGTGCTTTGTCGTTAGCAGAGCCAGGACTGGAGGCCGCGCCCACCGCGCCAGCCCGCTGTCAGCTAAGAGGCGCGCCCAGTGGCTGCCCTCAGCCCACCACCTGCCCGTGGCACATTTACAGGCAGCGTCATCTTGGGGGGCTGGTAACCACCGACAGAGAAGCATTAGGTCGGGGACCCGGGCTGGGGACTGGCCACAGCGCTCGTCACAGGCCTCATTTGCTGCTGTGCTGACGCTGCTTGGACCCTGGCTGGTTGCTATGCAACCAGAGTCCCCGGAGGCTCAGCGCCCTGTGCCGAGGACACGTCAGCCGTCTGCGTCATAGCCTGGCGAGTCTCCGTTTTCTCCTGTACGAGGCAGATTCGTTTGGAAAGAGGCCAGTTATTCCAAGGGACGGAAATCTCCCCTTCTCCCCAAGCCCCTCGCGTCACGTCAAGCAAAGGGTGTGGAAGGCCCCACGGGAGCGGAGCCGAGCGTGAGGACGCGGCCGAGTGGCTGCCACACGCAACGGGCTGCGCGGGGGGCGGGTGGGAGTCCACCCTGCGGCCCACGGCACCGCCTTCCCCTGTTTCATGTCTACCTGGCGTTTCGAGCAACGCGCGGGAGTTTCCTGAGTGTTTTCCCAGCGAGGTCACCGGTGATTTGTGAGAATTCAAGCGTGCCATCGGAGAAAGGCTGCCGTCTGCTTGACGGGCGTCGGGCTGACGGGGCGGACGTCCCCACCGTAGTGACATCAGTTCTGTCTTCGTTTCGTGCCACCCGGCGTGGGAAATGGAGGTCCCACGGCGGAGACTCTCCTGCCCGTTTGCCGAGATGGGACCGACCACGGCTGGCTGAGGACGTCCCGCGGGCACGTCCCTGGCTGAGGACGTCCCATGGGCACGTCCCTGTGATTTCGGTCGTTTTGTTTTGTGCGTAGTGTCTCGTCACAATGTCTCACAGCCACACGCTGGCCCCCTTCACGGCGGTGGCACTCGCGTGACGCCCTGAGCCATGGGAGTGTCTGGGCACAGTGGCTGCCCTTGTGGCCGTGGAGGGGGATGGGGTCGCTTCCTCTCCCTAGGTCTTGGTTCTTCTCTCTTATTTTCTCAAGAAAAGAGTGAGGGTTATTATGAATTTTTTCTTTCAGTGGAGAGAAGCTTTTCTTTAAATAAACATTCCGAAGCCCATGTATGTAAAACGGATAAAAGGGAGAGGTGGAGGTGCCTGGAAGCGGACGGCTGGGCTGTGGCTCTGCCACCTGCCCCGCCC
>NW_011888905.1:2441780-2445907 GCF_000151845.1 Pteropus vampyrus | reverse complement strand
GACCGCTGTGGGGTCCGTGGGCAGGGACCAGGCGGGAAGCAGCGGTGGGGTGGTGGGGAGCTGTGGGACCGGCCCCTCCAGGAAGGAGACCTACCTGACTGTCCCTTTGAAGGTGGTTATCGGCATCTCATCTTCCTTTGGGCTGTCAAGTGACTTCTCTCAGCCACTGAGCCGTGGTGCTGGGCCCAGGGGTGCGGGGTGCAGGGAGCTAAGAGCAGAGAGATGTCTATCTCTTTCCTGTTTGACATGACTTTCCTGTCAGATGAGTCACTTATGCCCAAATGGTGCCCAGGGCCGCTGCTGTGAGAAGGACCCCAGGCTGTGGGGGAGAAATGGGGAGGGTGGGGGTGTTGGAAGCAGGGGGGAGGGAGGGCCGTGGGGGGCGGGGCGTGAGCCTCTTCCTGCTGTCGAGTGGCAGCCGCCTGCCAGCCTCGGTGTGGACGTGGACGGAGAGGTCCGTTTCCTTCCCCCGCTCAGAGAATTCTCTCTCGCCTGAATGGGTTTGGGGCTGATGGGTACCTGTGGGCGCTTCTGGAATAGGATGAATTAGGTTCTGAGCGCTGTCAAGGGACACTCCTGGTCACGTGTGCCTCAGCCTCCCCACCTGTAAAGTGGACCAAGGATAAATCCCTCTCCTCTTGGGCATGTGTCTGAAACCCCAGCCTTTCGGGGTGCCGCGTCCTTCCCGGTGGCAGAGCTCGGCTGACGGAATGAACGTGGTTCTCACTCTCCCGAGCCGAGGCCCCGACCGCCCGGCCACCGGGCCGTCCGGCTGCTGGCGGTTTCCGCTGGCGCGTGTCTTGGGGGCACTGACTAACACCTGTGCGGTTTCTCTCTGTCTCTGTGAAGGTTCAAGAAGACGTGGAGGCTGCAGGCCGCCAAAGAGGGCGGGGCGGGCGCGCACTCGCCCTGCTCCCTCGGACAGCTGGTCCCCGAGAGGCCGAAGCCCGCCCCAGGACTCGTGCCCCTCATCTCGCCGCCGGTGTCCCCCAGCAGCCCTGGGTCGGACAACACCTCGGGGCACGGCCGGCCAGACGCCAGGGGCCCACACAGCCCTTACGACGTCAGCAACACAGACTACTTCTTCCCCAGATAGCGGGCTGGGGCGCCCAGCCTGCTGAGCCGGGAAAGCCCACGCTGGCTGCTCACGGTCATTCCAGCTCACCTCAGGGGCGTGGGGCCCGGCCTCACGGTCACCGCAGGGCCTCACACAGTCTCCATGCTGGGAGGAACAGCAAGGAAGGGGGCCGAGTTTTCGGCCGGCCTTCCCCAAGCGCCCAGCTGCCAGGGCTTCGCGTGACCTCAGGTCCGTGCAGACCGGTGTCGAGACTTCGCTGGACACTGGGCGGCCGCGGACGCATTGGGCTCGGTGGGGACAAGCTGGTGGCCGCCCACACGCCCACAGACACAGCTCTGCAAGCTGTACCCTCAGGAGGGAGGCGGTTTGCAGCCAAAGACCTCCCCGCCTGTCTCCCCGGCTGAGGCACAGTCTCATCTTTTAGCTCAAGCTCCTGCCAGCCCAGTGCCTTCCTACTGCAGCTTTGTGCCCCGAGGATGGGTTTTCTCCAGGCACCTGTCTTCCCACACCCGAGAAACACCTGGGGGGCGGAGTGTCTCAGGGCTGATGGTGTGGGGTGGTGATTAGCAGCTCAGGAGGATTCTGTGCGTGGGCCTTAACTCAGAGCACCTGTGAATCCAGAAGCACCCGGGCCGGCTCCAGGGCCTGGGGACGGCCTCCGCCGCCGAGGGGCACGAGGGGGCCGCAGCCTCCGGGAACTCGTGCTCGCTGTCCTGCTGGTCCCCCCCCCGCCCCCCGGAGGGAGCAGGGCGTCGGCGCCGAGATGGCTCCGCCATGGTGAGATCAAACGTTTTCTCCCAGCTCTGTTTGTTTTCACCTGAGCCTGAGTAACTAGGGAAGATAATATTTATGTGAAAAGACAAAAGAGCCCGGCAGGAATGCATTTTAATGTGGCTTTTAAGGGAGGTCAAATAACGTCGATAGAGACGTAACGATTTTTAGTGTGTGATGATTTGCTAAACTCTGGCAGTTTGGTAAATATCGACAAACAGAAAGAAGAAACGAAAAACACAGGCCACGCGAAACCAGCCACGGTTGACTTTTAAAACATGAGTGTGCTGGAGGCCAGACAGACACACGGCACCGTGCGCACGTCCTGCGTGCACCGCTCTGTGGATTTCCACGAGGCGAACCCAGGCGGGCAGACGGGCCCCAGGCCTGGGACACGTTACAATTAACGCATTTCCTGAGTCTTTTTCCTCTGTGCGTAGTGTCTTGTTTGTTTTTACGTCGCCGTGATTATTCCGTATCCTGCCTTTTTAAACTGAGCATCAATCAGAACATAAGCGTTTTCCACACGGTCACGACTTCATCATGAGCCTCGCTGTCCTTGCCTGCAGACCCCTCCCCCAAGTTCGCCTCCCCAGCCTCTCACGGGGCACTCGGGCCGTCTGCTTTTGTAAACAATGCCGTGTTGAACATCTTCACGCATCAAGCTTTTTCCATGGCTGTTATTTCCTGAGGCGGATTCCCCGAAGTGGGATTCCTCCGACGGAGGGTCTGAATATTTGGGGGCCCAGAGTGGAATGGCTCTGTCCTGTCCCCTCATGCGGGACGACCCGCCCGAGGACCCGAGGACCTGGCGTAGCCGCAGAGAGACCCTGCTGGGCCCCTTCCTGAGTGGCGCCAGCCCGGCGAGGGCCCTGCGGGTGTTTATTCCAGGCGGAGGACAGGCCGCGAGCCAGTGGCAGCCGCCTATCAATGATGTATCTCAACGGAGACAGGAATAGCCTGTCGATACGTAAAAAGAAACCCAAGGAAAATTCCTGGGCCTCGTTTTTTTGACATTGGTTTCGCCTCCTCCCTGCCAGCCCTTCCTGGAGCAACTGACACTCGGTGGGGCCAGGGGGACCGCTGTGGGGTCCGTGGGCAGGGACCAGGCGGGAAGCAGCGGTGGGGTGGTGGGGAGCTGTGGGACCGGCCCCTCCAGGAAGGAGACCTACCTGACTGTCCCTTTGAAGGTGGTTATCGGCATCTCATCTTCCTTTGGGCTGTCAAGTGACTTCTCTCAGCCACTGAGCCGTGGTGCTGGGCCCAGGGGTGCGGGGTGCAGGGAGCTAAGAGCAGAGAGATGTCTATCTCTTTCCTGTTTGACATGACTTTCCTGTCAGATGAGTCACTTATGCCCAAATGGTGCCCAGGGCCGCTGCTGTGAGAAGGACCCCAGGCTGTGGGGGAGAAATGGGGAGGGTGGGGGTGTTGGAAGCAGGGGGGAGGGAGGGCCGTGGGGGGCGGGGCGTGAGCCTCTTCCTGCTGTCGAGTGGCAGCCGCCTGCCAGCCTCGGTGTGGACGTGGACGGAGAGGTCCGTTTCCTTCCCCCGCTCAGAGAATTCTCTCTCGCCTGAATGGGTTTGGGGCTGATGGGTACCTGTGGGCGCTTCTGGAATAGGATGAATTAGGTTCTGAGCGCTGTCAAGGGACACTCCTGGTCACGTGTGCCTCAGCCTCCCCACCTGTAAAGTGGACCAAGGATAAATCCCTCTCCTCTTGGGCATGTGTCTGAAACCCCAGCCTTTCGGGGTGCCGCGTCCTTCCCGGTGGCAGAGCTCGGCTGACGGAATGAACGTGGTTCTCACTCTCCCGAGCCGAGGCCCCGACCGCCCGGCCACCGGGCCGTCCGGCTGCTGGCGGTTTCCGCTGGCGCGTGTCTTGGGGGCACTGACTAACACCTGTGCGGTTTCTCTCTGTCTCTGTGAAGGTTCAAGAAGACGTGGAGGCTGCAGGCCGCCAAAGAGGGCGGGGCGGGCGCGCACTCGCCCTGCTCCCTCGGACAGCTGGTCCCCGAGAGGCCGAAGCCCGCCCCAGGACTCGTGCCCCTCATCTCGCCGCCGGTGTCCCCCAGCAGCCCTGGGTCGGACAACACCTCGGGGCACGGCCGGCCAGACGCCAGGGGCCCACACAGCCCTTACGACGTCAGCAACACAGACTACTTCTTCCCCAGATAGCGGGCTGGGGCGCCCAGCCTGCTGAGCCGGGAAAGCCCACGCTGGCTGCTCACGGTCATTCCAGCTCACCTCAGGGGCGTGGGGCCCGGCCTCACGGTCACCGC
>NW_011888905.1:2436858-2437705 GCF_000151845.1 Pteropus vampyrus | reverse complement strand
GGCACGCTTTTAGCAAACAGCCGCCGGCGCCAGACAGGTGGCAAGTGGATGAGGATGGCCGTGTTTTATTGACCGTGCGCTGGGTTCAGACCGTCACTATTTTGGGCAAAGAGTGATTTTCACCGCGGGCTTCGTCTGTCAAGTTTCAGGCCCGGGCCGCTGCTGCTTTGCGCAACTCTCCTCAGTTGACCGAAGTCGGGCAGGCGGGGGTTTTTCTTTTTCTTTCGAGTTTCTTTGAGAACAGCAAAAAACGCCGTTCAAGGGAAATACGAGAAGTGAGAAAGGACGATTCTGGGCCCACGGTTCTGCCGCTCTTTGTAGTTTTGCCCACGTGCGATCTTGCCCAGGCCGGGCGGAGGCGGGCGGGCAGGCGAGGCCGACACCCAGGCCGCTTTGATCCGCACTGTTATTGCTTTCGTTATTATCGTTATGAAACTGCTTTTTTTTTTTTTTTTTTATCGAAGAGGGTTTTTTCCCTTTTGCTGTTTTATAAGCTAATGTAAATGAAGGAAAAGTGTTTGTCTCCTCTGGGTGGGCCTTGCTCAGGAAGGGTGCACAGGCGTGCCCACCAATGTGATTCACCTGCTACCCACAGCAATCTGCCACGCGGACAGATGCGAGATGTTGGGATGGTGACACTTTATATTATACGTGACAACTTATCCTGCTGGGTGGGAAAAGTTGAAAAATGCCGGTTCGGGTTCTGAAGTGGTCGTCCATTCCGGTAGCATTACTGACACGTCTTTTCGACATCGAGGACGGAGCGTTGGCTCTGTGTACGAGCCCCCGGTGACAGCCCTCTGCCCGGCGGGAGCCCAGCCCTGCGGTGTGGGCGCTGGGGGGCCGT
>NW_011888905.1:2428294-2435788 GCF_000151845.1 Pteropus vampyrus | reverse complement strand
TGTAAATGTTTGAAATAAAGTAATTTCTAAAGATATGCCTGAGCCGTGGTTATGCTTCGGGCACTTGGGTCATTTAAAGGAAAGATTTGCTGGATTGACGAGGGGGGAGGGATGAGGAGAGACGGTTTTAAAATGAAGTCGGACGATTTTGGGGTGGGCCTCTCCGTAATGCTGGATGACATGACCTCTGGGAAAAAATCAGATACGTTTAAGAAATAAGTAGCAGTTTCCCCAAAGACACTAATTATGAAGAAAATATTTCCCAAAAGAGGTCCTGGGGTTTCTGGAAGGGGCGTGGGAGCTTCTGCCCTGTTTACCGTCACTGCCCGCTGCCGGGCGTGGGGAGGGAAAGGGACCACCACTGTTCCCCAGGGGACTGCTGTTGGGCCGGGGTGTCCCATCAACCCCGCACTCTTGATCCGCAGGTAGGCTGAGTCTGTCCCCTGCCGGAAAGGGTCTTGGATAGGAAAACCTGAGCCGTGGCCACCTGCATCCTGCAGACAGGAAAGCCACTGCGGGGCGCTGTGAGTGCGGTTGCCGTGTGGACAGCTCAGGGCGGGGAGGAGGAGGCTGCAGAGGGCGGTGAAGTGTGAGGCCCCACGGTGCACCCCCCAAATCCCGGGGTACGGGGACCGGACCTGCAGGACTCGCTGCCTCTTTGAGGACCTTCTCTGAGGTTGGTGCCTCTCTGTAGAAAGTGACTCGGGAGACAGATGTCCCCGAGGGCGGCGAGGCCTTGTGGGCCGTGCAGAGGGTACACGGGGTGGGCGCCTGCCTCCCCCACGGCATCCCTGTTCCGATGACACGGTTACGCCGCCTGTTCCGGAGGAGTCTGGGGGAGCAGATGGTGCTTCGTGCAGAGGACGGTAAGAAGCACCCAGCTGTTGGGACAGCCACTTAGGGAAGAGCCATCCTTATCTACTGAGGCACAGACCAAACCTTTCTCCAAATCTGTGTGACGTCCCCGATGGAGGCAGGACCTTGCCACCGGCCTGTTGAAAGTCCACCATGCTGTGTGCGGGGCTGGGCTGGGGCTCAGCTGGGCTGGCCGCGTGGCCTGGTGCTTAAACGATGAGTGGTGGCAGAGAGCCCTGTTCTTTCCTTCCGATACGGATCAACCCCTGGTTTCTTTACGAAAGTCCCCGTCTCCTGTCACTTAAAAAGCAGCAAAACCAAGTAACAGCAGCGACCCCTCAGCCTTGTCCTATTTCTTCTTTTTACAAAGTAAATTAGTTTTATTGATCAAATTCACTAAATAGTAACAAATCCGACAAGTTTTTCATGGCCTTTTAATTTTTTAGAACAGTTTCTGTATTTCTTAAAAATATTTTTTTTAGTGGTTAGACATTTATAGGACTTGCAAAGGGTCCCCCCGCCCCATGGCCTTGTCCTATCTCTTACCGACAGTTTTAGGTGACAATCCAAGACATGAATAAAATTAAGTTTTTTGGTGAAATCATAGAACACTCAGATGTATGTAACATTCAATCAAGGGGATTCTAAGATAATTTCAAATTGGCTTTGTAAAGCTGCCCAATGCCCACAGGCAAACAGCTTACTCAGTAATGGGAGCTGCATTTTAATATTTCATTATGATTTTTTAAAAATAGAGAATTCATTGGGAAGACAATTGTTTTAACTGAGGTATAATTGACATATGACATATTAGTTTCAGGCATACGACATAATGATTCGCCATTTGTATACACTGCGAAATGATCGCCCCAATAAGTCCAGTTAACATCCGTCACCGTAGGTAGCTAGAAATTTTTTTTTCTTATGTGGAGAACTTTCGAGACCTGGCTGCTAGCTAGTTTCAAATGTGCAAGGCAGTATTGTTAATTATGGCTATCACGCTGTCCGCTGCATCCCCGTGATTCAGCCATTGTATAATTGGACATTTGTAGCTTTGGACCCCCTCCCCCCGCGCCCTGGGGTTTTAACGCATGCGCTGTGTGGTAAGGGATGCCCTGTGAGGCGCCGTGGGAGCCGGGCATGCTGGGGGCAGCGCCCGGTCCGGGATGACGTGAGGGGTGGAGGCGATGGCCTCCCGCGTGCGCAGGCAGCACGTCACCCTGCAGGGGACACACCTGCCACGGCAGCAGGGGACACACCTGCCATGGCAGCAGGGGCCGGCTGCATGGGTGGAGACCCCAGAGAGCCCGGAAAGCTCCCGGCCGGTGGGGAAAGGCGGTGACCCTGGGCACACGGTGGCCTCCGGCCTCAGGACAGGACGCACACGACGGTGTCGTTTTCGTGGACAGGCCCCGCTGAGTCACCACAGTGGGAGTTCCACAGGGGACGGCTTCGGGGGTCTCTGCTGGAGACCACGGGGCCGGAGGTCGGGTCTGCAGCGACACGTTACTGAGGATGTTAAAACTGGGGAGGAAAACCGAAGACAGCCAGGAGCTATGCCACCGGCCCTCTGGGTCACCCGGAAGGCCACCGTCCCTTTTCGGCGACATGGCCTGTGAAAATTAGCTAAAAATAGCGGCTACCATGTGTGGATCCTACAGACAGGACATTCCTTCTCATCCTAATGGCGCTGCCAGGTGAGCGTTTTCAACTGTTTACAGGTAAGGCCACCGAAGCTCATGTGGTGGACATGGTAACCCAAGGTGCCCGAGCTAGTTAAGAGGCTGACCTAGACCCCCCACCTGGCTCGTCCCGACCCCAAGGCCAGTGCCCTTGGCCCTGACGCGGCCCCTCAGCCACTGCGACTGCCTGTGGGGGCTGCTCTTTTCCAAGGCCAGGCTCCCTGGCTCTGTGCTGGCCGGGGCCCTGGCCCAGTGCCCCCAGGCGAGATGGACCTGGCGCCCTGTCTGTGCGGAGCAGGGCTGGGAGCTCGGCCCTGGGCTCCCGCGAGTGGCCAAGGCCGCCGGGCCCCAGGGCTGTACACAGAGCAGGCAGCCACAGATGGTCGAGAAGATGGGTCGAAAAGGGGAAGGACAGTTCCTTATGCTTAACGATCCTTCATCAGACCCCAAATCGAACACCGCCCCCTTCCCTCGTCATCGGCGGGAGAGATGCGGTTTCTCCTGCTGCCTCCTCGGTGAACGCACTCACGAACCTCCTGGACGTCCTCGATTGTGCTTCCTGTGCGGTCCCCTTTACTGACGGCGCAGGGACTTTATCCGGTCCACTCTCTCTGGAGGGGTGAGCGGTCACCGCATGGCGAGTGCCGCTTCTCCCTGGGCGGCGAGTCAGTCAAAGAATGTTTGCCGGACCGTGAGGCTGGCCGCGGGGATGCAAAGGGATCCAAGATGCTTCTTCGTCTTCCCTGAGATGCTGGCAGCCCCCCTGGGAGCCAGCCAGGGAGCGGCCAACGCCGTCTCGGGGAGCAGATGACGGATCTGGCTGAGGGAGCCGGGGGAGGGAGGATCAGAAAGCGGGGAGCGGAGAGTGAGGATGGGAGAGTCTGCAGGTGGAGGGTGCTGAGCAGGGAGGGGCTGGCCCGGGGCTGGGGGGCCGCCTGGGGCACCCCCTCTGTTGAGCAATCCTCAGCGCCGAGAAATCACTGAGGACCAGGTTTGCTTTTTTCTTTTATGCATATTTACGTTTTTTTTCCCCAAGAGTATGTATGTTTTTACACTTCAAGAAAGCTTTTTATCAAACAAGTATAATCCAGTTTGGAAGAGTTCGATCATATCGTACTGCCCGCGAAGAATCGTTTATTAAAAAGGGCAAGAAGTCGGTGGGGATCACAGCTAAAACGA
Source organism: Pteropus vampyrus (assembly GCF_000151845.1). Lineage (NCBI taxonomy): Eukaryota > Metazoa > Chordata > Mammalia > Chiroptera > Pteropodidae > Pteropus > Pteropus vampyrus. Next base: position 2,432,072 of record NW_011888905.1, on the reverse strand, counting down.
AGGCGGCCGTGAGACCTGACTGCGGAAGCCGGGTGCAGAATGGTTCGTTACATTAATCTTCAAAAAGACTCGACCGTCTCCGGTTTAGTAGGTGCGAGGACTTTAGGAGGAGGTTTCGCTTGCACGCCTGCCGTTGGAAACAATCCGAAGTGGATATAAACGCACCTTTCTTAACTATCCGTCAGTGGAAAGCAGGACTCTCCCGTGTCAGCACCCCGCTGGGAGATACCTCGATGAACGAATTGGCTTTTACATGCACAAGAAGAAGTAGCGCTTCCCCTCAATGAATCCGAGCGGCAATCCTGTTTGCTCACGCACGTAAAGCAGAAGGCAATCGGACTCACGAAGATATGTCACGCAGGAAGCCTCTTCACTCGGAATCGAGATGATGCGGTGACTCACACTGTACGATTCACAAGGTGGAGACGTGGGTCGGGTGCCACTTGCGGAGTCTGGAAATGATGCTCCACATGCCTCAGCTTGACGGAGAATTGTATGTTGATTATCGGAGCTCGAGTTGTCTCGCGGGACGTCAGGCCGCCCGGGGCCACAGGCGGGGCGTCTCCCAGGCAGGGGCAGGGGTGCCCAGGCCCCGGACGTGGCCTGCCAGACCGGCCAGACTTGTCCTGGCGGTGGGGACGGATCCCTCACACCCAAGTCCTCGTCCCCAGCCCGGAGCCCACAAGACTCGTCTGCGGGGGGACAGCATGCTGGTCGCCCGGCCGCCTGGACGTCCCGTCTGCTAGACGCCGGCTGACAGTGAGAGTTGCATTTTCTTTGGTTTTTCAACTGTGGCAAAAGGCACAAAACTGTGCCATCTTAGCCATTTCGAAGTGCGCGGTTCACCAGTCTGAACTCTAGTCACACTTGTGGAAACAACGGCAAGTGTTTTCATCTTGCAAAGCTGAAACTCTGCACCCAGCGAACGTCCGTTTCTCTCCCGCCACCCAGGTCCCGGCAGTGCCAACCGACTTCCTGTCTGCAAATCTGATGACTCCGGGCGCCTCGTGTGAGTGGAATCGTAACAGTGTTTCTTTTCGTGTCTGGCTCGTTTTGCTTAGCGTCCGTCCGTGTCCTAGCACGTCAGACTTTCCATCCTTTTGCAGGCTGAGTAATATTCCGTGGCAGGTGCGTACTACCTTTGTTCATGCATTCATCCGTCCATGGATATTTGGCTTGCTTCCACTTCTTGGCTATTGTGAATTTTTTTAAACTGTTTCTCACTTGCTAACTGAAACAAGGTGGCTGGTTTATTACTCCTCGCCCCAGGAGTTTGACCAATTAAGCTCTTCAAACGGGAAGGGTCCTGCAGGCCGGGCAGGCGCACTCTCTTAAAAAGCGAATGTGGGCCCACCGCTTAGGATATGCCAACCTAGAATCAGACCGGGCTGCACCTGGGCTCTGCTGCCCATCACGTGACTGACCCGGGACAAGTTATTTGGTAGTCAGTCCCCAGGACCAGTGTCCTCACCTGTAGAATGAAGCTGCCGCCGGGCTCACTGGGCTGTGAAGGGCCAGAATAAGAAGATGCACGATGCAAGGCATTTGTGGGGCTGTATTCCCGGGACATAGCAAGAATCTAGTCTCATCTCGTCTAGGCCTTTCGTGGGGTCGGAATCCAGTACCCCAAACCCTGGGCTCTTCAAAACGTGCCCAACTCGAATTCTGAAAACCATTACTCCGTTGCCTGTGTGTGTGTGTGTGTGTGTGCGTGCGTGCGTGTGTGACATGAACATGTCTCAGGGCAAACTTCCTTTTCTGTCAACACAGATGGGAAACAACAATAGGCACTCGCACCACCTGGTGGCGGTTTATAGAAAGTTCCATGGGAATTTAAAATTCGACACCAGAAGACTCACACCGCCGTATTAGATTCCTCCTAGAACCTTACATGAATTTTTGTGTGTGTGCCCTTCTGAGTAGCAGCTTCCAACGGTGATTCTCGGCCATAGCTGGGTACCAAAATCGCCTGGAAAAAAGTTTAAAAATATATAGATTTCAAGCTGCACAACAGGCTATATAGCATTATATCCCGTGGGCGGGATGGGGGCATCTGTGCGAATATCAAATAGTAAAAAAAAAAAATGACAAAAAACAAAACCCGCCCCCACACGTGCAGAAAGCCACAGCTCTCATGCCTCGGCAAGGACGAAGACGGACATGAGCACGTCTACCCAGAAAGACGACGGCCAAGGAGACAGCACAGAAGTCTTCTACAGGTAAACTGAGAAAAAAATTAAAATCAGGCCTGCTGGTTGCAAACACAGTCGTGGTTTGCCTGTACATTTCATTAACGATTGCAAATGAAGTTTTTGATGCTCTGTTATAGTTGTCCCCACAGGAAGTTGTTTTTTTTTTTTTAAATGACTGGAGGTGATTCTCAAAACTAATTAAATCAGGTAAGAAATATGGTTTTCTTGGAGTAATGTTTATTTAACGGTAGAACTCAGAGCAAGCCATCTTCAGGAGGGCATGCAGCCTACACTGGCTACTGCGACATAGCCAGAAATTTTGTAAAATTTCCGCTCTAACGTAAATTACTAAAACTCTACGCATAGGCCCCTGTATTACATACAATCTCCAGGTATTTTCCAAAGTTAAAACTATGAATTGACATCTAAAATGTTAAAGCCTCCTCACAAAATAACTGGTTAAGAACTTGACGGAATGAGATGCCGTTGCCAGCACGCTCATTAAACGCACAATTCGAGATTCCAGCCGTAGTCCAGGGGCTTCGTGGCGACAGTTGTGTTAGGCTGTAAGTCACTTCGAGGTGGCAGCCGCTGTGTCGTCGCTGTTCTGGCTCCTGACTGTGTCAGAACCAGAAAACCCCGCCCTCAACGACCGCCGGTCCTCCCGCTGCACTTCTCTCTCCGTCCACCGGGTGGCAGCAACGCACCGCGGCGGCCGGGTCGTCAGGGGCAGAGCGGACCCACCAGAAGTCTCCGAGTTAATGAATGGGGCACGAACGTTAGAGACGGGAAAGCAGAAGAGCGACCCTAAAGCGATCATAAGGCCAAAACAGTGCTGGCCGTGGAAAATAAGAGAGACAATGAACGAATGAATGGGAGAGGGAAGGAAGTCTGCTGAACGTTCAAAGGATGTGGAGGTGAATGAAATCCGGGCGTCCTGGGTCCCGGACCCGAAAACCGGCACGTTCGTAGAAGAGAAAGGCCAACCCCACTTAAAAAGGAACCGATTAGGGCTGTTTCCCCACCTGTGTCCCCAGAGATTCCCCGCCCATCTCCCCATTCTGCACAGAGGCCGATTGGCAAAGTATGGCGACTTTCAACAGCAGGCGTAAAGGCCCTTTCGACTGCTTCTTAAGGAAGTACTTGGACAACCACAAGGACACGTCTGTCCCCAGTCGAGGAGGCATATCAATATTTACTTTTGTACACATATGAACAGTTCTCCATGATCGTACTCCTACTTATTGAAATACACACAACTCCAAAGGTTGCAGTCCATCCTGACGAAAATAGCTAAGGTGGCAGAGGAAATAGAAAAGTCCTTTTACCTCTGTTCTAGGCCTGAACCGGCCGACGCAGACGCTCCTCTGGTGACCTGTGGCAGAGTGTTTTTTTTTTTTTTCTGAAAAAGGAGGTTCGAGAAAGGAGAAAGAACACGGATGCGGGAGGCACGACAGATACAGAATTCAAGGTCAGCGAGCATCTTTGACAGAAGGCATCGCTCTCTCCAGAAAGGATCAGAAAATATTCCGCGAGACAGAATTAACGCGAAAGAGGGAAAGCTACAGGGAAATACTCCTATCAAG
>NW_011888905.1:2426047-2428244 GCF_000151845.1 Pteropus vampyrus | reverse complement strand
ATTAGGGCTGTTTCCCCACCTGTGTCCCCAGAGATTCCCCGCCCATCTCCCCATTCTGCACAGAGGCCGATTGGCAAAGTATGGCGACTTTCAACAGCAGGCGTAAAGGCCCTTTCGACTGCTTCTTAAGGAAGTACTTGGACAACCACAAGGACACGTCTGTCCCCAGTCGAGGAGGCATATCAATATTTACTTTTGTACACATATGAACAGTTCTCCATGATCGTACTCCTACTTATTGAAATACACACAACTCCAAAGGTTGCAGTCCATCCTGACGAAAATAGCTAAGGTGGCAGAGGAAATAGAAAAGTCCTTTTACCTCTGTTCTAGGCCTGAACCGGCCGACGCAGACGCTCCTCTGGTGACCTGTGGCAGAGTGTTTTTTTTTTTTTTCTGAAAAAGGAGGTTCGAGAAAGGAGAAAGAACACGGATGCGGGAGGCACGACAGATACAGAATTCAAGGTCAGCGAGCATCTTTGACAGAAGGCATCGCTCTCTCCAGAAAGGATCAGAAAATATTCCGCGAGACAGAATTAACGCGAAAGAGGGAAAGCTACAGGGAAATACTCCTATCAAGACAAAGTGACAGAAAGCCAAGCGCTCTGAGCTCAGAGAGGAGACCCATCAGGGGGCCCCCCAATTAAGGAGCCCCCCCCATCAGCGGGCCCTGGAGGCTTAACCCTAAGCCATCAGGGACCCCCTGCCGGGCCAAGTTGTTTTTAGAACACTGGGTACTTTGTGTCACTCCTGGCTGTGAATTCCCTGGCTTTTGTCAGCCAGCGTCACAACCTGAAGCAGAAAATAGTAGCTTAACCCCCACCCCCACTACTCATTTACTGTATTTCTTCATGTTATAACCTCCTGTACGGTTGTGAAGAAACTGGACTATAAATAAACTCTACATCTCCACTTTTAATTATATCCAGAAAATAGCGTGAGCGTCACAGCAAGGCAGGAGAGGGAAAGCACAGTACTGAGCATTTGCTAGAAGCACAATAAATACTTAATGTATCAGGTCCGCTTTCAAAATGTTACTTCATTATACATCCATCGTAATGGCTGGGTATAGGCCAAAAATCATTTAGTGCACAAGGAAAAATTCTGCAAAGCTTTTAGTGTTTATTAAAATTAGGATAACTGCTGTATTTCATTTGGGAAGTAAGTTTACGTAGAAAATATGGTTTCATTTCTAGAATACTGAACTAAAAATAAGTTTAACACAATGAATTATTTGTATATGCAAGATAATAAATATTCGTTGAATGGAACTGGAACTATGGCTACTAAAAATTTTTTAAAAATCTTGTACTAAACATATAGTACATGAGTCAATACACAGTTAAAAATCCTATCAGTACGTAAAAAACAGAACACCTCGTTAATGAAATCACTGGGATCCAACGAGAAAACGTTCCTCTCAAATTTTTAAAGTCGAAGACTACACAGCTCTTTGGCTACGGTCTTTAAATTTACTTTGGCTACAATCTTAACTGAATAACAAAGCACATACTGATTAACCTCTAAATCATAACAGTAAAATGATGACTAATTACTAGAAAGATACGCTTTCGCCCAAATCAACCAAATCAATACTTTTTGTGTATTTTAAAGAAGCCGCGAAAGTTAACTTTTCGTCGGTGACAGTCGGCACGTTTGCGTCTGGACCAGTTCTGAGAACCAAACTCCCAACCGCAGGACCCAGAAACATCTGCTCATCTACCTGGCCACTCATCACAGGTGTCTCCTCACAATCTTGCCATTCTCTCGTGTTTTTTTTTTTTCACAGTAAGTAAACTGGCGATATAAGTTCGTGATAAATCATAAAGATGACACTACTACGAATATCAATGTCATATCTTAAGCAGTGATAGTTAGAGAAAACCTCAGTCTTTGAAAATATTTTTATGCGCTGTGAACTGATCTGCTCTGTACAGCGTGAGACGCTGCGGGCTTAAGAGACCCCGACTCTACAAGCAGATCTTGGGGTCATGTCTATATTTTTAATTTACTCTAAAAATACAGATCGAATTTTAGGGACAAAAAGGAAAAGCCGTTCCCTAATGACGATAAGGCACAAAGACGAAACGAAAGGCATCACAAGTTCTGAAAAACTGTCCAATGAGAAACAGCTGTTGAGCTTTGTATATGTTCAGATTTTTTTAAACATCAGAAAATGAAATCTTTGTTGTTTTAT
>NW_011888905.1:2422589-2425462 GCF_000151845.1 Pteropus vampyrus | reverse complement strand
CCGGCCGGGGCTTTTGGTGGCCGGGCCTTAGTGCAGCTTGCTGTGCACAGGGTAGAGTAAGGTCATGTGTTCTGCCCCCTTGAAAGGCAGCTTCTCGTTGGAGTAGTAGTGTACCACTTCCGGGATGCTGTCAAAGACGGCGCTCATCTGGTCCAGCGTGTACTTGCTGTCTTTGGTCTGAGCCACTATGATGTGCACACATCCCTGACTCGTCCTGGAACGAAACGCACACCACGGAGGAGACGTGAATGGGCGAGCCGGAGCCCCCCTCCCCCCGCCGAACAGCAGACACCCCAGCCAGCCCCACTGGGTGGACTCATTCTCGTCCACTCCTGGGATGGATCTGGACGAACAGAAATGCACTCGACAGTCCAGCAGGGCTCCATGTCACCGCCCTCCTGTGTATTAAGCTTATCCTTAATACACAGGCGTCATCGGGTGCCCGGCAACAAACAAACAAACAAACCCCCAAACCTAAAAAAAGCCCAGTCCCTTCTGGCCCCCCAACTGCCAAACTACTGTTTACGCCCAAGTATGAGGCCACCGAGGTGAGGCTTAAACTCACCCTCCTCATCACGGCTAAACGGACACGTATAAGGCTTCCTCCTCCTCCCCCCGCCAAAGGATACATTAAGAATAATAAAAATAAAAAACCGTTTCCTCCCCACCCCCACCCCAATCTGGAGCGACCGCTCCCGGCTGTGTGTGATGGCAGCTGGCACCGAAGGCCCGCAGCGCTAATCCGTGAGCCTCGGCCTCGGGAACACGGCACAGCCATTCCTGGTATTGTATACCGGGTGGCCCGGCCAGTTTTCTGGGCCCTACTGCTCGGACGCCCTCCCGCCATAGCCGCTGCCCCCTCCCGTCTGATTGTTTCAGCTGCAGGGCTCAGCTTCCTCAGGAAGGAAATGCTGTGAGGGCGCCTGACAATGACCCTCCAATATAGCACCACCGAACTGGCAGAGCCCCGAGCATTTCCATGATACGAACACCAGCGGGCCGGCCAGGCGAAAGTGAGTGCTCGGAGCACGGCGGGACAGGGCGGACCCGCGAGCCAGCGCGTCCCTCCTTACCGGCGTCAGAAGACGTTGCTATCAGAACTGCAGCTGGCCTTTGGGTGACCAAGGGATCCCATTTATTAAAATCCCCAAACACCAGGGGATGCAAAAAGAGCACCTGAGCTATCCTGAGAAAGTATTCTTTTCATCAGGAATTATTTCTCGGGGGCGAGGACCCACCTTCGGTCAGGTAGCATAAGAAACGGACTATGCACCGTAACAGTGACACGGGACCCTCACTGTCCTAAGAGATAGTGGGGCATTTACTGAATGCCAACTCTGCGTTCTAATCAGAGCATGTCGTACGTAGTCCATTGTCCAAGCAAACGCATCTTATTTGGTGGGCCACCCTCAAGCGGTATCTTTTTTGACTGGTCACCACCCACGACAGAAGGGACTGTCGTGGGGCACCCCCTTCTGCACCCAGATGTGTGTGTGGGGGGGCCAAGGGGTTGCAACACTCACTTCAGAGCGATGGAGTACCGACTGGCCCCCGATTCGCTGTTGCGAACCAGGTAACCAGCTTCTTTGCAGGGCTGAAGTCGGCTCTCGGCCTCCGCCCGGGTGATGGCGCCATGATACCAACTGGAAAAAGGGAAGTGGGGAGAAGCCGTGAGCGTCAGGCAAAATGGGAATCCACAAGGTGCTCTCTGAACTGCACCTCCAGCGGAAGCTGGACAGCCCCAGCTAGATCCTGCTTCCCAACCCGCACAGGCAGCATGCGGGTCTAGGGAGCCCCGCGTCACAAAACCCATCAACCACACCAGAGGGCGCTAAAAGGGGCTGGTGTCATTTTAGAAGGTTTTTACTCTACACAGGAGAACGAAACTTAAAATCGGGTTCTTGGGGCGCAGTGCACTTGCCGCGCACCTGCACCGGGCTTTGCAAGCGGCCCTTGGTTAATCAGCCCGGGCAGGTGTCCGCGGGCAACGATAACCGCGGGCAATGCGCCCGCGCGCTCCCGGGACCCCGGCCACCCCCGAGCCGCCAGGTACCGCGCGTTACGCGGCCGCGCGGAGACTCACGGCTGCTTCTCCAGCGGCAGCGCGGGGTCCACGCGCACCCCCTCACTGTGGTCGGAGAGGGCCGGCTTCAGGACCTTCTGCGTCCAGCTCTTCTGCCGATGGTGCTGCCTCACCGCCTCCTCCTTCCCAGAAGGCCGCTCAGCGCCCTCGAACTGAACTGGAAGGAAGGCTCATTGAACAGCCGAGGCCACGGAGGTGACCCACGCAAAGGTCAAAGGGCAAGACCTTGTCTGCCTCGGGGTGGGGGCGGGGGGAAGCCTCCCCTCCCCCCTTCAACGTATCCGGCACATATACTGCAAAAAACACATGCCTAGGACAGCTGAGCTCTGCCGCCTGTGGCATCTGATCACACTGACTTTCTCTGTAAGCGAAAGTCAGCGTGAAACAGTTTTAGAATGTGAGAGAAAAGCAGCTTTCAGATACGTCCGCCTGTCCCGAAAACGGAGCCTTAGTTCAGTATATTTAGAGGAAAAGAAGAAACGTAGTTACAGGTGATAATTCCTCGCAAGAGTGTGTATCACTCTGTGAAACCAAAGGAAGTTTTTACTGTGAAATAATAAAGGAAAAAGAAAAATGAACTCCGAAATGGAAAGGAACTACTGGGTGCTGCCGGAAAGATGCTAAGGCACCCGGGGGTGGGGGGACAGGAGATGCCAAAATGAGCAGCTCAACACAGGAGCCCAACGGGTTTGTGAAAACGAGACTCAAGGAAAACCCAGACTGACTCCCGCGGAGCTGCCACACATTTCACCTTCTCTGTCCTCACCCACTCTACTTGGAATCGCAAACC
>NW_011888905.1:2418154-2421274 GCF_000151845.1 Pteropus vampyrus | reverse complement strand
ACCTGTCCGTCCCGTCGCCTGAGCCACGTAACGGGATCGAGTCACAGGATCAGGGACCACATCCAAAGACGGGTGTGCCTCTGGGGGCCACCTGCAGCTGGTGACAGAAGTGGCCCTGGGGCAGCCCGTTCCACAGTCCCTGGCCAGGGTCTGCTCGGAGTAGGGTTCACCTGCAGTGTTTAATGCTTTAGGACGCTGAGGTCAAAGTACTTTAATATCAAGAGAACGTTTACTGTATTCACCGCGGTGGGCCGCGCACATGGGGGCAGACATTTCTGCCCTTCAGACAGAGTTCTTGACTTCCAGGCGGTTTCCATACAGTGGGGGGACCCAGACACATCCACAAATTACACCTAACAGGCCAACGGCCGCGGAATAAATACAAGAGGCCTTATGGGGAAAAGCAGCTACGCGGCTAACGTCGATGGCGTACGGTGCGTCAGCACCATCCCGAGCACGTCGTCATTGTCATCACTCCCTACGGGATGGGACTGTTATTGTCCCCACAGCACAGAGGAGAAAAGCAAAGCATACAGTTTAAGGCAACTGCCCGAACCGGTCAGTGGCGAAGCCTGGGCTCCAAGGCAGGACGCTGGGCCCCAGAAGCCGTGCCCCTAACCGCTGCTCTTGGACTGACTCCAAGCGGGAGAGCAATGGAAGATGGGCCGGCTTTGATAGAGGAGGTCATTTCCAGCGGAGGAAGCTGCGCCGGTGAAGATAGGGAGGTGGGAGCCACAGAGGCCTTGTTCCCAGAGGGGGAGTTGAGAGATAAGTTCGAAGGGCAGAGGCCAGGAGAAGAGGGAGGTGGCAGAAGAAGCCGGGGGTCGTAAGGCCAGGCGCCAACGCGTAGACGTTTGACCAGCAAGGACGAAAGGTTCAGATCGTTCCGCACGCGATGGCGACCGAGCGTAAGTTTTGACGGTGGCATCGGCTGTGCTGCGAGGTGAGCTCCAACGCAGCGGATGGGACGGGAAAAGCCAGAAAGGCAGGGTCTGGCCTGCGGCAGAGAAACGGATGCAAAGAGCCTTCAGTCTGTGCACCTGGTCACAATGGAGGGGACCTTTCCAAACACCCCGTCTCCTCACTTAACACCCTAGAGGCTCTCGGCACTCTCCTTACAAGGTACGGACAGCTCAGCATGGCACGGGGGGCCTGTGATCGGGTCACTGCCACCCTCTCCAGACTCTGCCCTCGCCGCCACTCTGCCCCGTCCCCCCGCAACCCATTCTTTGTTCCAAGCAAACGGAACCTCCGCAGCTTCCCGAGCAGGACTCTGCCGTGGCCCGCCGATGTCCTGGTGGTGTTCTAATCCTGGGGAAGGTGACGTAGCATCTCCTCCAGCTCCTCAGCTTCCCCAGGTGCCACCACCTTGCCAACTCACGCTCACCTTGCACTTCCGCCTCCGTGTGCCTGTATTCCTAAGTTGGTACTAGGGCAGGGACCACCGCACCCTGCTTATCTTTTGTAGGGCACACAGTTGGATGGGAGGGGAGAGAGAGAGGAAGGAGTTCCAGAACTCCTTTGAGCAGGTGACAATAATCTGGAGCCGGAGCTCAGCAGAGAGTGACGGTCACAGCGATGAAGGTCACGGGCACGTGTCGAGGACTTGCTCACAGATGGAGCGTCGTTAGTGCTTTGTGAATGAACGGAATCCCCAGGGAAAAGGAGGCAGACGGCGAAGGGGAATTAAGGCTGAACCTGGGACTTCTCTGGTCAAGGGTGGATGGAGGGAGAGGCGCCGGCAAAGGCGACGGAGGAGTGGTCAGGTAAGGAAGAAGGGGGTCACGAAGGACAGCGACACCTGTGATCGGTACACAGGCATGGTGACACGCTACGGGGGGAATCACCGACTCGAGGCTTCTAACAAGGAAAAGACAACAAATAAAACAGTGGAGGAAAACGTTATTAAAATCAGGACACCGAATTAAAAAGGGCAAAGGGTACCGACAGGGCGAGGTTCCGACTCGGCCAGACAGGGACCCCGAGTCCAGCTCTGGAATCACCTGGGAGCCTTAGCCCCCAGTGGTGCCCGCGTCCTGCCACCAGAGGTCCCAACTTGTCTAGGGTCCGCCTGGGAGTCAGGGTTGTCAAAGGGCCCCAGGTGATTCTCATGAGAAGCTAAGCCACACCTCCTGGGTCCCCACGGCCCCCCTCTCCTGCTGCTCCCCGGAGCCCATCTTGTCCTGTGTCCAAAGCCGCCACGTCAGAACCTGAGTGCTAGATGCATCCCGGCCAGGCGGGAAAGGCGCCGGGCTGCCCGGGGTCCCCAGCACCTCCTGTCCAGGCGTTCGGTCCCACAGAGCTCTTCCTTCGCCGCTTAGCGTAGACGGAGTCATAGAAAATAAGAAGCAGAAACACGCTCGGCTCCCGGTCCCGTTAAGATAAGGCTGGCGTTTCTGAAAAAGAACTTTTCTACAGCGCTAAGAAAAAGCAGAGAGAGAACGCAAAGGAATTCGAAGGATGAACTTGGAATTCTCGAGTTCCTGAGCAGAACCCAAGTTCACTGTCAGCGTGGTCCCGGGCAGGCGGGGGTCCTCACCTCGATTCCCTCCCGCCTGAACCGCCCGGAGAAGAGCTGGTCCCAGCCTTCGGCAGAAGGGGTCCTGCCCACAGGGAAGTTTCAGTAAATTTGTGTCAAACTGACGCATGGTGATTAGCACCCTGCGCTCTCGTTACACGTGTCTGAGCGTCTGCTGCTGAGCGAGGTCCCCGCGGTCTCAGGCGGTCCGCACCCTCGGCCCTGGGGGCAACGCTAGGAAGCCACTGCCGGGGACGGTCCTTTCTGGGATGGCCCCGGGGTTGGACAAGACCTGCACGGTGCCGTCGTCTTTCTAAACAACGTTCGATCGGGGGTACGAAGGGCTCGAGCGCCCGTCCCTTCCAGCGCCTGGCCGCCCGTGACCCGAGGCGCCACACGAGCCGACTGAAACAATCGTGGTGCCGCGCACCGACCCTTCCTGCGCGGAGAACGGCCCCTGACGTGCAGAGCCGGCTCCGAGAGGAAACGAGGCTGAGAAGGGGAAACGGCAGGAGGAAACCCGGCCCTGCCACCGGGGCCAGTGACGCGCCGCCGGCAGAATGCGCCTGGCCTGGCCGCGGAGGAACACCCATCTGCAGCTG
>NW_011888905.1:2415668-2418104 GCF_000151845.1 Pteropus vampyrus | reverse complement strand
TGACGTAGCATCTCCTCCAGCTCCTCAGCTTCCCCAGGTGCCACCACCTTGCCAACTCACGCTCACCTTGCACTTCCGCCTCCGTGTGCCTGTATTCCTAAGTTGGTACTAGGGCAAGGACCACCGCATCCTGCTTATCTTTTGTAGGGCACACAGTTGGATGGGAGGGGAGAGAGAGAGGAAGGAGTTCCAGAACTCCTTTGAGTAGGTGACAATAATCTGGAGCCGGAGCTCAGCAGAGAGTGACGATCACAGCGATGAAGGTCACGGGCACGTGTCGAGGACTTGCTCACAGATGGAGCGTCGTTAGCGCTTTGTGAATGAATGGAATCCCCAGGGAAAAGGAGGCAGGCGGCGAAGGGGAATTAAGGCTGAACCTGGGACTTCTCTGGTCAAGGGTGGATGGAGGGAGAGGCGCCGGCAAAGGCGACGGAGGAGTGGTCAGGTAAGGAAGAAGGGGGTCACGAAGGACAGCGACACCTGTGATCGGTACACAGGCATGGTGACACGCTACGGGGGGAATCACCGACTCGAGGCTTCTAACAAGGAAAAGACAACAAATAAAACAGTAGAGGAAAACGTTATTAAAATCAGGACACCGAATTAAAAAGGGCAAAGGGTACTGACAGGGCGAGGTTCCGACTTGGCCAGACAGGGACCCCGAGTCCAGCTCTGGAATCACCTGGGAGCCTTAGCACCCAGCGGTGCCCGCGTCCTGCCACCAGAGGTCCCGACTTGTCTAGGGTCCGCCTGGGAGTCAGGGTTGTCAAAGGGCCCCAGGTGATTCTCATGAGAAGCTAAGCTACACCTCCTGGGTCCCCACGGCCCCCTTCTCCTGCTGCTCCCCGGAGCCCATCTTGTCCTGTGTCCAAAGCTGCCACGTCAGAACCTGAGTGCTAGACGCATCCCGGCCAGGATGGAAAGGCGCCGGGCTGCCCGGGGTCCCCAGCACCTCCCGTCCAGGCGTTCGGTCCCACAGAGCTCTTCCTTCGCCCCTTAGCGTAGACGGAGTCATAGAAAATAAGAAGCAGAAACACGCTCGGCTCCTGGTCCCGTTAAGATAAGGCTGGCGTTTCTGAAAAAGAACTTTTCTACTGCGCTAAGAAAAAGCAAAGAGAGAACGCAAAGGAATTTGAAGGGAGAACTTGGAATTCTCAAGTTTCTGAGCAGAACCCAAGTTCACTGTCAGCGTGGTCCGGCGCAGGCGGGGCAGGCGGGGGGTCCTCACCTCGATTCCCTCCCGCCTGAACCGCCCGGAGAAGAGCTGATCGCAGCCTTCGGCAGAAGGGGTCCTGCCCACAGGGAAGTTTCAGTAAATTTGTGTCAAACTGACGTATGGTGATTAGCACCCTGCGCTCTCGTTACACGTGTCTGAGCGTCTGCTGCTGAGCGAGGTCCCTGCCGTCTCCGGGGGTCCGCACCCTCGGCCCTGGGGGCAACGCTAGGAAGCCACTGCCGGGGACAGTCCTTTCTGGGATGGCCCCGGGGTTGGACAAGACCTGCACGGTGCCGTCGTCTTTCTAAACAACGTTCGATCGGGGGTACGAAGGGCTCGAGCGCCCGTCCCTTCCAGCGCCTGGCCGCCCGTGACCCGAGGCGCCACACGAGCCGACTGAAACAATCGTGGTGCCGCGCACCGACCCTTCCTGCGCGGAGAACGGCCCCTGACGTGCAGAGCCGGCTCCGAGAGGAAACGAGGCTGAGAAGGGGAAACGGCAGGAGGAAACCCGGCCCTGCCACCGGGGCCAGTGACGCGCCGCCGGCAGAATGCGCCTGGCCTGGCCGCGGAGGAACACCCATCTGCAGCTGAGCCCCGCCCACTGCGGCCGGCCGGGGGACAGGGACGCGGCTCCAGCTCCGGCTGGACACCATTATGCCGCTGGTATCTAAAAACGGCAGACGACTAAGGCTTCCTCTTGCTAAGTGAATTGTAAGTAGCCATGGAGGTCCCTCCGCAGTTGTCCAGAAGCCTCTGTGAAAACGAGATTCTCTCTCTGGACTGTCTCAGTAACGGCTATGCTCACTGGGTGTGCGTGTTAGACCCAGACTCCAGAATTTTCTCTATCATTCCTTACTTTATGCCCCAAAGAGTCCACGTAAAACGTTCCTTACAATTTCTATAATGCGCCTTCCCCGCCAATGCATTTCATGTTTTCCAAAACACTAAACTTAGAGCCTCCTAACTCTATTCTCCTCTTAGAATCAGAAAAAACGCCTTGTTAGGTAACTTTTTTACGCTAGTCTTTTATCAGTGCTCACGCTTTTGATTTACAATCACCTTAACATTTTCCGAGTGAAAGCGGATATAACTCAGAAGCCCTGAAATTTGAGTTTAAGAAGGAAAGTAGAGACGAATTAAACACAGCAAGAACAGTCTTCTATTTGCTTTTCTATCACGGTTAATTTTTTAAATGGAGGCCTGAACGATGAATCTCT
>NW_011888905.1:2411990-2414843 GCF_000151845.1 Pteropus vampyrus | reverse complement strand
CTCAAGGCCCTCTCCACACTTTTCGGTGACATGTTTTCTTCTGTACTGGTGTTAGGTCTCTGAGCCCCTTGGGCTCTGGGGTCCGTCAGGGCATGGGCCACGCGGAACTCGTTACCTGTGGGCCCAGAGCCCAGCACGGGGCCTGGCACGTGGTAAAGAAAGTATCTCCTGGATGTCACAAAGTAACATCGCGAACAGCGTTCCATAAACCCAAGACGCTGTTAAAATCAGGCCCCTCGTTCCCACTCCACGGTGTTAAAAAGGCAGGACGGGGTAGTAAACGCACAATAGAATATACAGATGACAGATTGTAAATTATATAATTGTACTAACCAATGTTACCCCAATACACTTAATTTAAAAATAAAATAAATAAACAAAAAAGCAGGTCAAAGGCGGGGTGTCCCCCAGCTAAACCATCTCCTCCTGCGGCAATGCTGAAACCAACTAAAAAGAGACCCCCGACGTTTCTCAAGAAACATGGGGCATTTCTGGGCTTGACAACAAATCAAATGAGGAGCAAACTGAGCAAAAAAGGTAAAAGGCTTAAAAAAAAAAAAAGGCAGCAAATCTTTTATTTTCAGCTTCCGATAAACTCACTTCCTGTTATTCTGTCCAGCTGTGTAACCTACGGGTGGAATAAGGTATAATGTACATGGATTGTGAAGGTGCTTTCTCAGATATATAGTTTAAGTGAAAAACCTTAAAAACGCACCGATAGTTTTCAAAAGAGCAAAGAAAAAAAATCTAGCAGTTAAAAAAAGGAATTTTAAAATTTCTTAGAACTTTTAGTTCAATTGAATGCATTAATTTTGTACTCTAAATGAATTTATTCATGTGAACTGTATTAAACAGAGCCTGAAACTTAATAAATGCTTGAATATTAAATGCCGGTTATTATTATCATCGTATCATTTCATATATGTCCTGAGGCAACTTGGCGTGGGGAGCGGCCCACTCATAAACAGTCTGTGAGCACAGGCAGGTCAGAACCGCTTTGATGTTGTAACAGGGGGACAGTATTGGAGTCCCCCAGCTCATAGAGTTTTGGGGGTTACATGGAAAAAATTCATTTTTAAACAGCACAGTGTTTTTCCTAGTATTAGTGTGGCTCCACAAATAAACCGCTGGGCTAGCAGAGAAAAACTATTCTAGTTCAAAAGAGAGGCATACACACCAAAGAACGCAGAAAAGTGAACCAAAATTAAGCATTTTTTTTTCTAGAACATTTTTTCCCCCTCGAGTTTATGTAAATCTTACCCCCTATTCCTTTCGAGCCTCTGGTAGTTTTTAAAATTCTGACTAAGTTCATTTTCACTTCCTTTCATTCACAGATTTCATTAGAGGTTGCAGTCCGGTGACCTTCAGGGTCACAGCCTGGCCAGGGTCCACCCTCCCCAAACCCGAGCCTTATCTCTGCAAGCAGAGGGCAGGAAACAGAGCACTGCTTTCCTGTGGCACCCCATTTTCATCCTGAAGCCCATCTTGACCCCTCCAGGGTGCTGCCGTGACCCTCTGGGCCTCTGCTTATGAAGCCTGAGTGTGACAGCTCTCCAATCTGCTTTTAAAAAGAGCCGATCTTCGATGTGTGAGCCGTTCTTCCCTTCCCGGGCATGAAACCCAAGGCCTCAAACAAGGCTGCCTCAAGCCAGCGCTCAAAATCCACATGCCTCATTGCGGACTCCGGAATGTTTAGGAAAAATGAGGCCAATAAACAAGTTACTCTGAAATCCACGACTAAAGCCAAATAACTAGTAACTATGTTACTAAGTATCGTTTATACCAATCTAAGGGAACTACGGATAAAAGGGAAAAGTATGAAACCAAAAAATGACAAGGGGACTGCTTAGCTCACGAGTTAGAATTGTTCCAACTTGAAAGGCGACAAGAAATCACCGACCTTGGTGTGAGGACGCGTGCCTTAAACGGCTGGCTCATGCCCGGGACTAGTAATCGTTCCTCAGTAATCAAGGTTTTTGCTCCGATGTTGTGGGATTTGTTGAGAAATCAATCTCCCAGTACGACACGGAGGATCGCGTCGCGTCTGCAGCTCTTAACGACTCGAGGTCCTCTCTCTATTATAATGTCCCTCGGTGCAGGTCGACGACCCCGTTACAGACATCAAAGTTTTGAGAGTGGCCAAGAAATGTATATCAAAAGCGACACCTGAAGATCACATTCTGAGCACACCTGCAAACTCGCAAGTGTCATTTTCACACAGAATCAAGGAAAACTTGGGAGACCGCCCCAAATTCGAAGACGGAACTGTACAGGAAGTTAGCTGACTAGATATTTGACCCCGTTTGGGGCCCGTCAGCAGGATCTGGTTAAATCGCCTCACCCCCTTCCCCAAGCCGTGGCTACCACTTCGCACCTTCCCAGGGAGAGTAATATCGCAGCCCTGCTCAGCCCCGCTCAGAGCGGCTGCTGGTCACGGACCTGTTATCATCTGCTGTGCGTCGTAGGGCTCCATGTACCCGTCGTTCTCGCCACCGCGCTCCGCGTCCCTTTGACCTTTCGTGCTTTTCGCATCGTACGGGTCCGCATAGTCTTCTAAGATGATGACCTGTGAAAGGCGCAGAGGGGCAGAGCTGCCAAGGACTGTCAGACACACGAACGGCAGGGGCGGGAAAATGGCTACCGCCGACCGGCTGATCCGGGAGGAGGTCAAAATCTCCAGCCAGCTCTGGGGAGCTTTTGCACTCGACCTTGTTACTCACCCAGTTGCACAAACATTTGATTTTTTTTTTTTTGTAATATAATTGTCAGCGATTCATCCAAACTCTGCTGATCCCCAAGGCTGTTTTCACCCCCTTTTCTCTCCCTCGGCGGTAAAGCATTTGCTGGAGTAAA
>NW_011888905.1:2410405-2411875 GCF_000151845.1 Pteropus vampyrus | reverse complement strand
TCATGATCTTGGTCTTTCAACTGCCAACCAGCTGAGCAATATGGTCGCAGTAAGTCACGCAGCGTCCACCAGCACTGGCTAGGGAATCGGAGACCAAGACCTGTTTTTTTTGTCCACAAGGAACTTGTAACAGCGCTAAAGAGAAAGGCTTCATAATAAGCAGCTGAACAGGCAGGTCGGCAATGAACAGTACCGTGTGAATTCTAGGTCCGATAATTCACAGGCAGACTGGTCCTCACGGGCCACGACCACATGGAGTTTTGACTGCTATATGTCAGAAAGCACCTCTCCTTCCAAAAATATGCAGGGGCCTGGACAAGTGGGGAGTGCATCGTACTTCTGCTCTGCAGCAGCTGGGTGACAACGTGGGAGGTCAGGGGACCCTTCTCGGGAAGGAAGCCCTGAGCCCCGCCCCACAACCTCTGGTTACATTTTCCAGAAGCTCACAGTGGAGCCCTGCAGCTGGCGGGAAGAGCTTAGATGAGCAGGGAGAGGGGCCGCCAGGATAGGAGCCCTCCGCCTGCGAAGAGATGGCCTAAGAAACACAGACATCGAGCGATGACCAGGACTGGTCACCACTCACTCCTCGCCCACCGTGGGTCCTGCATCCCAGCGCCCAGCGAGGACCAGGAAGTGGGACCTGCGGCCCTGGGCCGCGAGGTGCTCACGATCCAGTCCGACAGGCGGACCACTGACTAGTGTCTGCACCAGCTGGGTCCTTGGCTGTCTGTCCTCGGCCGTCTGTCCACATTCCCCCCGCCCCCTCGGGGCCTGGCGCCGGGAGGCGCCTGTAAACGGCTGTGGAAAGAGTGGAGGAATGAACGAAAGCGCCCCGTGCAGACCCTCGTGGTCTGTGCTGGCGGCTGCACGTCCGAAGCGTGGGCAAGAGAAAATCAACGTTCTCGCGACAGGAAGTGCCGGCCTGGCAGGACCCGGCGCTGGGCTTGAGCACCTCCCTCTCCCTTTTTCACAAAGAGTGAGGTTAACACGAGCACACACCCAGCTCGTCTCTGAGATCGGAGTGGGTCTCCACGTGTTCACACTTCTTTTAACTGCCTCACGCTGGGCGGGTCTGTCACTCCCTGGTCCCGCTCCGAGCCCCGTTAGGGCCCCGTGTCTGCGGGGCGACACACAGTCCCGCGCTGGAGGGAAGGGCAGTAACCCGGGGGTGGCAGAGAAGCCAGAGGGGCCTTTTACTGCGGGGACCTGCGGAGTGATGGCGCTTCCACAGCAGCGGACAAGGGGGCGCGGGGGAGGGGCTGGCCGACCCGGGCCCGGAGCTTTGAAATCCGTCCGTACACAGTTGAGAGGTCACCATTCTTATGCTCAAGAGGGATTAAAGTTACGGTCTAGCTTTGCGACCGTCCTGGATGTGGAAGTTAAACCACATCTGTAAGGGGGTCGCGCTGAACGAAGCGGGACTGTCGCATCCAATCACGCCCCCAAACTGCGGACAGAACGAAACCGACA
>NW_011888905.1:2406309-2408368 GCF_000151845.1 Pteropus vampyrus | reverse complement strand
GTGTGCGTGGTGGTGTGTGAGCTGGGTTGGCAAAGGGAATGCTCGCTTATACCAGACGTTCTTGAAAATGTATCTTACTTTTGCCAAAAAAATAAATAAATAAATAAAATTGAGATATAATTTACGCACTATAAAATTCACCTGTTTTAAGTGCATGATTCACAGGTATTAGTATATTTACAGTAAACCACCAGCACCGCCTAATTTCATCTCCCTCACAAGGAAACCTTATGCCCTACTCCCCTGTCCCCCCTTCCTCCCCAGGCGGCCCCTGACCTACTTTCTGTCTCTACAGATTTGTCTATTTTGGACTTTCCTGTAAGTGGCGTCACAACCGTATATGGCCATTGCACCTTACTTCTTGCAGCGTCACGTTTTTGGGATTCACCCAGGCTGTGGCATTTATCAAGAGGTCATTCCTTTTATATTGCCGAATAATATTCCATTATACGGAGGTCCAGCATTTTATTTATCCATTCATGAATCACACGTTGGGCGTTTGGGGTTGTTTCCAATTTGGCTGATACGAACAATGCTGCTAGGACCATTTGCGAACGAGTCTTCGTGTGGACCTATGTTTTAATTTCTCCTAAGTAGATACCCAGGAGCGGAATTGCTGGGTTGAATGGAGTTTTCCGTTGAACTTTTTGAGAAACTGCCAAACTGTTTTGCAAAGGGGCTGCATCATTTTACACTCCACCAGCAATGTATAAAGGTTCCCGTTTCTCCACATCCTCAATGCTTATCGTCTGTCCTTTTCATTACAGCCATCCCAGCGGCGAGAGGCGGTGTCATTGTGACTGCGCTGTGCATTTCCCTCATGGCAGATGGTGAGCATCTTCTCATGTGCTTATTGGCCATTTGTGTATATCTTCGGAGAAATGTCCTTGGTTTGCACACTTCTTAATTGGTTTATTTATCTCCTTGTCATTGAATCGTAGTTCTTTATATAGTCTTGGTTTCTTTTAAAACACAAATAAGATACTTTTCCAGACCAAGCACTAGGGTGGAAGCTCACGACTTCGGAGTTATACGTCCAGATTCCAAAAACGGGCTTCTCCGTTTATGAGCATAGAGTAAGTGATCTCGGATGAATTACCAGGTTGTCTCTGAGCCTCTGGGACTCCATCCGTGCCGTGGGGTGGTCTAGCTCCTGGCGTTTCTGTGCGAATTGAACGAGACTGTGTATTAATTAGCTGCTTAGCACCCCTTAAAGGCATCTTTGAAAGATTTATGCCGAGCCTTTGCTTGGGAGGTGTTGGTGCCCGCCCTGTTCTAGAATCCCATGGACTTTTCTGGGGATTACTGGGAAATTGGGACTAACACCTGTGGCCCCGATTCTGCCCATAAACCTTTTTATTTATCTCTGCTTACGTCTTTTAATTATCTTAACCACTTTTAGTTCTATTTAAGTCGCGCTAAAATGGTTATTTCCTCCCACAGCTGGGAACAATTTAGAGGAAAGAGTTATCATTTTCTTTTAAAATTTAATGTTTTCATTTATGTTTCTCCTAAAGGAAAGGAAAGAAAGAACCTTTAAAATGACAGTGACTGCCTTCTTATGGGCAGGAAAAGAGTCAAGGCTCCGGCATCACAGTATTTGTTATAATTTAAGCAAATCATCTGATGTCCTTCAGCTTCGCCTTTCCCAACTGTAAAACAGGAAGATAACTCGCAGGGTCATGGAGAAGGTGGAATCCATAGAGAGAAAGCTAATGGCTCTGATTTGCTGGGCCCTTAATATGGGGCTACTGCTTTCAGCATAAGGTGACGTTTCCCCCACCTGCCGTGGGGCCTGGGGGTTCCGATTCCCGGTCGGGCCGACTCGAGCCGCATTTCTCCAACTCCGAAGGCCCCATCCTAGCCGCAGTCTGGATGCTGTGGTTTTAAAGTTGCGCGTAGTAACTGTATATTCTATTTGCTGTTGTAACAAATTACCGCTTGTTTAGTGGCTTAAACAATCCAGCCTACAGTTCCGGAGGTCAGACCCATGTCTCGCTGGGCTAAAATCAAGGTGTCGGCAGGGCCTCCAGGATAGAACCCCCGGCCTTTTCCGGCT
>NW_011888905.1:2397439-2403164 GCF_000151845.1 Pteropus vampyrus | reverse complement strand
GTCGGGGGTGGGGGACAGGTACTAGAAGCTCTGCCATCTCTCTGCAGACCTTCTTTCAAAACCCGTTGATCTCTATGTCTGTGTCCTTATGCCATTCCGCATGTGTTCTCTGTGGCTTTGTGCTGAATCTCGAAATCTGTCACTCGTTTACTCTTGGACTCACTCGTTTGCTTCCTCCCTCGCCGGTTTTCTGAAACTGTTTTTGCTGAGTATATGAGCAACCTGCATGATGCCAGGCGGATCGAAAACGTCCATATGCCTTCTGTTTCCATAATCGCAATAGAATGGAGAACCTGAAAATCGTCTCACAAGACAATACTTGGAAATAGAGGGTAAAATATAAGAAACATCACGTTTAGATGCGTAGCCGAGACCTAAGAAAGTAAGGAAGAATAAGAAGGCCCCAGATAAGCGGGTAACTGAAGCCCGGAAGAGCCTGGCCAGTGCCCCGGGGTCTTTGCCTGCCTCAGAAACCAAGGGCTAGGTTGTCACATCTCTGTTAGGACGGGAGATGACTTCTTGGGTCTGCGTGAGGAGGGCGGTGGCAAATGACGCCAACTCAAGGGCAAGATCCTTGAAAGGTGGAGCCCTCGGTGATAGTGTGAACCACAAAACTTTCGCTCAGCGGCCCGGGCTGCTGTTCAGGAAGCCGTTCTGTCTCGGCCTGGATATTGGTGGGCTCGTGGGGCTAGCAAACTTCCTAAGGATATAAAACGGTAGGCCTGGTTTTACGTGAATTGGGGTTTAAGTGTGTATTACCAGCAGGGTCTGGGAAGCTCAAGCTAAAAATTAACCATCGATATAGTAAAAAACCGGATTCATGAAGAAACAAACTGCGAGTGGAAGGAACTGAATCTGATAGAGGGCGGCGTGCTCGTTGGTGATGGTGGGGTCCGGGTGTGTCCTAGGAGGGTGGGAGCTCGGGTGATGGGGAGGCAGCTGTTGGCCCCTTTCTCTTCTCTGTGTGCGTGTGTGTTTTTAGAAATATATCTGTGTTGGCACAGACATGCCAGTCGGCATTCAGATGCTCAGGTACCGCACGGAGTCCCTGGTGTTCGGCCATTGCTCATCCGCCGAAGCATCGTTTCCACGTGGTTTGAACTAATACCTTCCCAGTTCTTGCTGCTTTAAACAGGGCTTCAGTGAAACAGCTTGCACACGTGTCCGTCTGCACGTATGTGAGTGTGTTTAGGACCTGTACCTGGATCCGGGATCAGGACCACACAGGAGGGGAGACTGACCCATACTCCCACCAGCTGCAGCTCGAATTCAGGTATCTTCACCGACGCTTGTGGTCGTCCAGCTGCTACATCATTGCTGTAGCATTATGTGGCATGTAGGTAACCATATAACCTACCTGTCTGGCACAACGTCAGTGGTCTTTAAATGCTAGAGATCCTGTAAATGACATTCTTGGTAGTGATTGAAAGGAATGTATTGAGCGAAATAGGTCACAGAGCAGAAAGTACACCACGAGCCCATAATCTTTGCACAGATGTGCGGTGCTCATGCTTCGGTGGTGGATTCCAGGCAGGACTTCGATTTTGCTTGTCCATATTTCTGAACTCTCCTGTAATAAACATTTAATGCTTTTGTAATTTAAAAAGTTCTACTGAGTTAGTTCCCTGATTTAAAGGGAAATGTAACAGATTCTCTAAGGGGCGTGAGGCGGTTTTGGCTCAGTGCGCCAAGCCTCTTGTCAAATCTATAGTCGATCAAAAACCTTTTAAGTGAACAAATTAAATTACAGTAGTCTCCCTTCATGTGCAATGTTGCCTTCTGCAGCTTTAGTCACCTGCAGTCAGCAGCAGTCTGAAGGTATTAAATGGAAAATTCCAGAAAGAAACAATTCATAAGTTTTACACTGTGCATCGGTCAGAGCAGCGTGATGAAGCCCTGCAGTGTCCCGCTTGGGATGCTCACTGTCCCTTCGGTGTGTCCACAACAGGATTCTCGGAGAGAGAGTCCATATTCATGATAGCGTGTTGTTGTAATTGTTCTATCTTGTTATTTTCATTAATCTCATCGTGTCTAATTTATAAATTAAACTTGATCAGAGGTATGTACTTAAAGGGAAAGTATATATAGGGTTTGGTACCATCTGCTGTTATGGGCGTCCACTGGAGGGGGTCTTGGAATGCGTGTCTCGTGGCCACGGGGGGCCAAGTGCTATAGAAAAGAAGTCACGGGGCGAGTTTCAGATTTGAGGAGTTCCTGGCAGCGGTTATCAACGATGGCGGCACCTGCCGATGGGGTGGCCTGTGACAACACTGGTTGACGTCCCATGGACATAAAGATGCCGGCAGGGTTATTGTTTTTTTTGGTATTCGCGTGTGTGCACGTGTGCTGGTGGTGGTTCTTTTCACTCTCAGGCATATTTCTGAAAGCCGGTACTTCCCCACTCTGCCTGATACCACGGAACGGTCGCTTTGGACCTCGGCTGCATATGAAAATCATCTGGGGAGCTTTTAAAAGATATCGACGCTTTAATCCCAGCTCCAGAGATGCCGATGTTCGCCCGGGGTGGGCCGGCATTGCGGTGGTCGTTCACAAATTGAAAATATTTTTTACCTCTGCAGGTCCTATGTCTCTGTCGCAAATACTCGACTCTGCCATCACGGGGTGAAAGCAGCCTAGACAGGAAGGAAATGACTGCGTGGCTGTGTTCCAATAAAACTTTATTTATAAAACAGGCAGTGGGTCGGCTTTGGCCCGAGGCTGTGGTTCCCTGACATCTGCTGGAGAAGCGACAAAAACGCGATAGTTTCCTATTTTACTTTAATGATGGTAAAACCCGAAGAGAGCTCCGCACGATTTAAAGAAAACAATGTAGGATTTAGAAGCTCTGGGTTCCAATCCTGAGTCTAAATTGGCCGTGTAATCTTAGGGAAGTCACTTGGCCTCTCTGATCCTTAGTTTATGCCTCTGAGAATGAGGACAGGATGTGTCTTCACAGGGCGGCTTTAAAGACGAGATGGAGCGAGGTAATGAAAGTGCTTTATACACGGAAAATGCTAAGCTTGTTCTCACGAACTGCTTGTTGCTCAGCATCTCATAGATTCACGTGTAATAAACATTAAATATTTAAAAGTAAAGCAAATTAGAAAATTTGAATTTAAATGTAATATAAACACGAAGACTGAGAAAAAGGAGTTATGCATAATGCATTTCTACATTCCTCAGCCAACAAAGTGACTTTAGATTGGTAAAAACTGTTTTTAAAGGAAGAGTGTATAAATAGTATACATTTTTCTCCAAAACAGAATTTCCTAGGGAAAAATCGGTGTTCATCCTGGCTGTGGGATTTTCAAGCGTAGTGTGCTGGTGGGGAGCAGGAAAGAGGCGGGGGCGGCGCGGCGCAGGTGGCCGTCGAGGGCGGTGGCCCACAGAGCCGCCTGCCCCTCTGTGACCTTCAAGGCAGCCTTTCCAGCAGGGCAGGAACAGCAGCCAAACGCGGGCGGTGGCGGCGAGGAAGCCGGGCCATTAGGTGGGGACCGCTCTTTCTACAAGTCTGGAGGAAAAGAGGAAAAATAGGGTGTAACTCCAAAGGGCATCAGGGTTAGACGTTGGCTCAAAGAAAGGGGGCGGAGCGTGTGCGGTGCCGAGGAGCGTCCAGGAAGGGGAAGGCGCCCCGCCCCTGGGCGGTGGGGGCCGGGCCGCCCGGCGGAAAGTGGGGGGAAGCCACGCAAAGGCTGAACCGAGCCGGATTTACACCCCCTCGCGCGCTGCCCTCCGCCTCCGCCTCCCTCAGACCTCACTCCACCTGCGGGTGGACGGGAGGTCACTTGTGTGTGTTCTGCTCAACTGGAAGCTTCTCCAGGGCAAGGCTTACGCTGAATTCCGATCAGTGCTTAAAGCCCGGAGGAAAAATAAAGCGTAAAAAACAGCTACAATTGAAGGTATCAATAGAGCCAAAGTTCATTCTTTAAAGAGATTAATGAAATAGGAAGATAGGAAAATTTTCGGTAATAATAATCAAGTAAATGTGCAAGGGCATAAATGAATATCAGTAATGAAAAAGATCATCACTATAGAGCCAACAAAATTTGAAGAAATGGATGCATTTCTTAAAGAATATCATTTTTAAAACAAATTTAAGAACCTCAGGAGTCCTATAACCAGAAAGCAGTCGACTCATAGTTTATAGTCTCACAAAGAAAATGCCAGGCCCAGATGGTTTTATAGGTAAGTTTTACCAAATTTTCAAGGAACAGAAAGTTCCAATATTATCTAAATTCTTCCAAAGAATAAAATAAGAAAGATTCCCCTTGATTCACTCTGTGAGGCCAGTATAACCTTGATCTCAACCAGACAGGACAGCATAAGAAAGAAAAACTGTGAGCTGGTTTCACTCATGAATATACACGTGATATGAATATATACGTGATGTTTCTAAGCAAAATATTGGGAAAAAGAAGTCAGTAGTGGCCTAATGAAGGTACTATATCATGACAAGTTGTTTTGCAACCCCCCCCCAAATACAAAAGCAGGTTAATATTTGAAAAACTATAAACATCTTTACATGAACAGATTAGAGATTGAAAACCATAAGACCATCTTGAATGGGCAGAGTGAAAGCACTCGATAAAATTCACTAGTTTATGTTTTAAAAAAATAAAGACTCAGCAGCTAGCAATAGGTTGTTCTTAATGTGACAAAGACTACCTGCCGAACCTCTGCGGGAAACAAGATTTTAATGGAGAAATGTTATAAACATTCTCTTTAAAACCAGAACGAGATAAGGGTGCTGGCACCCCCACTTTGGTTCAGTATATCCTGGGGGGTATCCTGGGGGTTCTAATTTTGTTCACTGAGACAAGAAAAGTTAACCTAAAGGCTTAAGTTTTGTACCACGAGAAAACTTGTTATTTACAGATGATTTTTTTTTTTTTACATAAAAAACTTAAGTAACACACAAATTATTAGGAATAACAGTTTAACAAGGTAGCTTGGACATAGAAGATCAGGTATACCAAAATGAGTTGCGTTTGTATTTGCCATAGTTAATGAAAAAAATAGTTAATGAAAAAAATAAGTTTTAATATATACTGTTTATAACAGCGATTTAAAAAATTAGGATACCTAGGAATCAATCCAGGGAAAGCATGGCCTGTCTGGGGGAAATAACTAAACTTTATCGGAAATCTTTAAGGGCGACTTAAATAGAAAAAGTGCCAGTTTCATGGATAGAAAGGTACACTAGGAGTTATTGCAGAGTTATTTTTCCCCAAATCGATCTACTGATTCTGTATAATTCCAATCAGAATTCCCACAGGTTTTCTCAGGAATGGGACAGGCTGACTAAAATGTATACAGGAGACCAAAAGCCTACAAATACTTAGGACACTTCTTTTTGAAAAGGAGGAGGCCTCGGCTTCCTAGAAGGCATTGTAGTATTGGCCTAGGGTTAGACAGTTTGGCCAATTAAATATAGCCCCAAAAGAGGTCCGGGCTAATGCTGGAACTGCTTATGATTCTGGTAGAGTTCTAGGTCTCTGGCGAAAGGATGGACACTGTATTGCTTATTCGTGTAGAAAAATGTGCAATTATATCCCTACCTTACCTCGCACACAGAAATTAAAATCTCGATGGACCGGAAACTGAAACGTGAAATACAAAACTAAAACTTGCAGGAAAAAATACAGAAGAATATTTTTATGACCTCAGAGTAGAGTAAGGTTTGTTAAGGCATAAAAAGTTAACTTAAAAAATAAATAAATAAATG
>NW_011888905.1:2395324-2396974 GCF_000151845.1 Pteropus vampyrus | reverse complement strand
ACCCAGCTTCGTCCTCCGCCCCAGTTAAACTTTGTATTTTGAGATCATTGTAGATTCACTTGGAGTTGTAAGGAACAACACAGAGAGACCCGGGCGGACTCTATCCAGTTTAGTAACATCTTGAAACAAAATCACAGCCAGGATCTTGACCCTGATACAGTCAACATTTCCTTCACAGCGGGTTCCCTTACAGCGGGTTCCCTTATGTTGCTTTTTTTTAGAGCCACCCCACTTCCCTTCCATCCCCGACCCGACCTTAACCCCTGGCAACACCTGATCTCGTCTCCGATCTGGTCTCCGTTTTTACAATTTCATAATTTCAAGGCTGTTATATAAGTAGAATTATATACTGTGTAACCTTATGGAACTGGCTTTTCCCACTCAACATAGTTTTTTGGAGATTCGTCCAGGTTATTGCATATGTCAATGTTTTTTTCCCTTTTCATCGCTGAGTAGTATTCCATGGTATGGACGATCCGCCGTTTGTTTGACCATCGACCCGGCAAAGGACATCTAGATGGTGTTCAGTTTGCGGCTATGACAAATAAAATTGCTAAACATTCATGTACAGAGTTTGTGTGTTTCTTTGGGATAAATGCCCCCAAATTGCAATTGCCGAGTGGTATGGTCGTTGCATGTTTACTTTTTAGAGAAACAGCCAAACTGTTTTCAGAGCAGCTGTACCATTTTACCTTCCTGCTGGGAACGTATGAAGGGGTTTTCTGCATCCGCTCCAGCCTTTGATGTTGTCACGTTTTTCATTTTAGCCATTCTGATAGGTGTGCCGTGATATCTTATTCTGGTTTGGATTGGTATTTCCCTCATGCCGATGAGGTTGAACATCTTTTTGCGTGCTTATTGCCCTCTGCCTCTCCTCTTTGATGGACTATCTCTCCATTGCTTTCGTCCATGTTCTAATGGGATCGTTTTCTTGCTGTCGAGTTTTGAGAGTTCTTTATATATTCTGGGTACTAGTCTTTTGTTGGATATGTGGTTTGCAAATATTTTCCACTCTGGAGCTCTTTCTCATCCTAACAGGGTTCTTTTGCAGAGCAAAAGTTAAATTTTCATGGAGTCCAATTTATCAGTTTTCTTTATTTCCTCTTTTGTAAACGGTGCTTTTGTTGCCAAGTCTAAGAAATTATTGGCCAGCCCTAGATCCCGAAGATTTTCTTCTATTTTTTTTTTTCCTGGAAGTTATAGAGTTTTACCTTTTTTAAGTCCACATCTGTTCTGAGTTACTTTTTGTAAAAGCTGGGAAACTTAGGTTGAATTTAATTTTTTTTTTTTTTTTTTTTTTGCCTGTAGATGTCCAGTTGCTCCAGCACCATTTTTCGAAAAGCCTGTATTTCCTCCATTGAATTGCTTTTTCGGCTTTATCAAAAGTCAGTTGGGCATATTTGTTTCTGTGTTCAGTTTTGTTCCATTGGTTTCTGTGTCTCTGCCACACCCACACAGTTTCAGTACTGTAGCTATAAGTATTGAAATGGGGTGGATCGATTCCTGCCACTTTATTATTTTTCAGAATTGTTTTAGCTCTGCTAGTTCCTTGGCGTTGGCACATATATCTTAGAATAATCTCGTCTATACTTGCAGAAATCTTTTGCTGGGATTTTGCTAGGACTTGGGTTAAACCTGCATGTCAGTTTA
>NW_011888905.1:2391122-2393369 GCF_000151845.1 Pteropus vampyrus | reverse complement strand
TTTTAAAGGGACCCTGCAGAGCAGCTTCCAGGGCCCGGGCGGCCCAGGTCAGGATGTGTCTTGTCACACCAGCCCAGCGCTGCTCGGCGGATCCGCCAGGCATGTCCCGACCCAGGCCTCCGCCTGCGTCTTCAGCCCGGAGCCTCTTCCCTCGCCGTCTGCGGGGTCCACTTTCTCCCCTCACTGAGGTCTCGGTTCAGCTGTCACCCCTGCTTCCACTCTCCCCGGCCTCATGTTTGTCCAGGGCCTTTGGGACGCCCCTCCACGGGGCACCCGTTGGTGTACTGGTCGCCTGTGAGCTCCGTGGTGGCTGTGTCTGTCTGGAACATGCACGTTTTATAAGTGTTTGTGGGGCGACTACACGTGGGCTCCGCGTCCTTTGTCACCCAGTGCCTGGCACACAGAAGTGCAAGGTGTGTAACTGGGTGAGAGGAGCCGTTGCCGGTCAGCACTGTAATGTCACATTCCGCCAGGTGTGCCCTTCACGTGGCCCCAGCTGCAGTTCCCTAGGGAGGGCCACGGGCCTTAAAAAGAGATGGCCGGGGTGACCGGAAGGGACCAGGGGTGTGGCCGTGAGTAGGCTCGGGGTTCTCAGGCTGGGGAGCCACCACCGTTCTGAGTGTGAGGTGCGGCCGGCCCCCGGGAGCTTCTTTCTGGGATGTGCAGGGGACCGAGGGACGCCCTCTGTCCCAGAGCATACTGGCCTCTGACCTTTGCGTGCCCTCTGCCTTCTTGCCCACTGCCCAGCCTCACAGCGTAATGCTGGAGCGGGCTATCTCACGGAACACTCGGCCAGCTGGTTCCGTGTCCCAGGACAAAGGGACGAGGTCGTTAGCAGCTGGTGCTTTATCTGGGCCCACGGGGGACGGTGACATGGCGGCAGCAGAACTCAACCATCAGCGGCCGCCTTGGCAGAGGTCGAGATGCTGCCCTGATGTCTGTAGTGTCCAGGTGGCCACCTCTGTGTCCTACACGCATCCTGGAATTTGGGATCTGTTTCGGGGCCATGTGCCTGCATGGTGGTTGGTTGATAATTATGTAGATTTTCCTCTGAAACTTAACTTCACAAACGGTCAAAACAGGCTTGTTTCTATTTATCTCTTAAGTCATTAGGGAATAACAGACCACAAATGGATTAAAATGTTTCTGTATTAATAATCATTTTTAGCTTGAAGCCGCCGCTGGTAATTGGTTCTCGGGCTGGTGTTGAGAGCTGTCTTCGCAGAGTCTCAGTGGAAAGGCGCCTTCCGTGTGCTCGGCAGCACAGTCACTTGGCTCCGCGGGTGTCCACGGGAGGCGCCGCGGGCTTCACGGGGCGGTTTGCTTGGGCCTCACCGGCTGACAGCGGGGTGCTGCCACCACGCGGGCTCACCCCGCAGGCCGCGTCAGCCTCGCTTTGCCGTGTGAAGGCTGCATCACGGTGGCCGGGGCTGTTACTCCCCCGTCCTGAGTGCAGGGCCAGGTAACCAGCCCAGACAGGAGGAGCCACTCAGTTCTGGAAGCAGGAAGAAGCCCAGGCAGCCTGTCCAGAGCTGTCACACTCCAACTGCTACCATGTACCAAGCAACATCCTGAACAGATGGATGCCAGCCCGTTCACACCAGCCTGTTCACACCAGCATAGGTGTGATTCCCAGTGTAGAAGAGGAAACCCTGGGTCCTTTCTCCCCCTCCTCCCCCTCCCCCTCCCTCCCATTCATCCATCTCATCCGTCATTCAGCATATGCTCCCTGAGACCTTGATGCCCCGGGCACCTTTCCCTCGGCCCTGGGCCAACCTCAGGGATCAAGTTGATTGTCAAAGGACAAGTGTGATGCTCATTCTCATGGTGCTATTGTCCCAGTGGGAGGGGACTTGCAATCATCCAATTCATAAGGAAATGCCAAGTGACAAGCACCAGGCAGAGGATTAAAACAGGTGAAGCGACGAAGCGTGAGAGGTGGTTCTTAGGCCTCTTTCTGAGGAAGTGACGTCTCCACTGAGTTACAAACCAGCACATGCTGTGAAGACAGGAGAATGTTCCAAGCCAGGGGCACCCGCAAATGCCCCCGAGGTGTGACGTGGCAGCAGAAGGGTGGGTGGACAGGAGCCCAGTGCCCGGGAGGGCGATGCCGCTGACCTTGGCGAGCAGACCTAGAGACTGGGCTTCACTCATAAGCTCAGTGGGAAGACGGGAGGTTTTGCTGGGTGAGTAACGTGGTCTGGTTTTCGTGGCTGCTGGGTGGCTGGCGACTGGATTATGGGGTTC
>NW_011888905.1:2388851-2391072 GCF_000151845.1 Pteropus vampyrus | reverse complement strand
TATTGGGCTACGATATACCCTAGTGACCTCATTTTAACTCGAAGACCTCTCTAAAGAGCTTATTCCCAAATGAAGTCACATTCTGAGGTACTGGGGGTAGGACTTAAACATCCTTTTTGGTGTGTCCTTTGGGGAGAGGATTTATCAGTTGGAATCTTTCAAGGATTGGCTTCAGAGGTGCAACATAAGTGCTCAGGAAAAGTTCGGGTCAACGTGGGGAAGAAAGTATCAAATGACATCACAAACCCTCCCAGGAGTGAAGGACGGGAGTTTTCAGATCGAAAGCAACCAATCAGCGCTCAGGATAACGAATGGGCAAATAAAAACCAACACTAAGGCACATTATAGACATATTTTAGAATACTGGGATAAAGCTTCGGAAAGAGAATCCACATTGAAATGGTGTTATCGAATTCTGCAGGAAGATGACGTCCAACCCCACCCAAATCCATTCATCAAACCAGTCTAGAACGTGGGCAGAGCAAAGCCTTGTTCAGAGACGTAGGATCTCAAAAGCGTATGCCCCATATACCTGTTCTCAGAAAGCTGCAGAGGGATGCGCTCCGAAAAAATGAAGCGATAAACCAAAAAAGACGAGTCGCTCTGGGAGCAGGAGATCCACCCAGAAGAGGGCCAGAGACTTCCCAGATGGTGACAAAGGACTGATGATTCGTCACCAGCCAACGGCAGGATGGTGTGAGGCTGAAGGCGATGTTTGCACGAAGGAAGATGAAAAACTGGAGAGGTGTCGTGAAGAGTGTGGGAAGACAGCCAGAGGTTTCAGGAAACCCAGGTAAATGGAGGGAGGAAAAAAGCAGCGTTTAATCCCTGGGGCAAAGGCTGTACGAGAATAAAAACAATCCTAATACCTAACTTGATTCAGCAGCGATCGGTGTTTGCACAGTCACATGATAGTAGCGGAGGGTCTGAGCAGGGACCGACATGACCAGGTTTAACCAATAGATTAAAACATCAACTTCATTGACATGTAGCTTCATGAAGTAAAAGGAACCCAGCTCGATGAGCGGTGGTGTATGTGTTGCAGCCATGTGACCTAGGTCACAGTCAAATGCAGAGTGTTTCCGCTGCCCACAAGTTTTTCTCGCGTCCCCTCCGCGGGGCCCCGGGCAGCCGCTGGCCTGCTGCCTGTCGCCTCGGATGAGTCACCTCTCCCAGGGTTTTGGTCCGTGGAGCTGCTGCACGCCGCCGTGAGCCTGGCGTGCTCCGCTCAGCAGAACGGACGCGGTCGGGTTTCATCCGGAGGGTGCGGTGTCCTGCGGCATCGTGCTGTTCCCTTCATCGCTGAGTGGCGGCCCGCTGTGCGGACATGCCCCGTTTGTCCACCCGCTCATGGGGTTTCAGTTTTAAAGGGACCCTGCAGAGCAGCTTCCAGGGCCCGGGCGGCCCAGGTCAGGATGTGTCTTGTCACACCAGCCCAGCGCTGCTCGGCGGATCCGCCAGGCATGTTCCGACCCAGGCCTCCGCCTGCGTCTTCAGCCCGGAGCCTCTTCCCTCGCCGTCTGCGGGGTCCACTTTCTCCCCTCACTGAGGTCTCGGTTCAGCTGTCACCCCTGCTTCCACTCTCCCCGGCCTCATGTTTGTCCAGGGCCTTTGGGACGCCCCTCCACGGGGCACCCGTTGGTGTACTGGTCGCCTGTGAGCTCCGTGGTGGCTGTGTCTGTCTGGAACATGCACGTTTTATAAGTGTTTGTGGGGCGACTACACGTGGGCTCCGCGTCCTTTGTCACCCAGTGCCTGGCACACAGAAGTGCAAGGTGTGTAACTGGGTGAGAGGAGCCGTTGCCGGTCAGCACTGTAATGTCACATTCCGCCAGGTGTGCCCTTCACGTGGCCCCAGCTGCAGTTCCCTAGGGAGGGCCACGGGCCTTAAAAAGAGATGGCCGGGGTGACCGGAAGGGACCAGGGGTGTGGCCGTGAGTAGGCTCGGGGTTCTCAGGCTGGGGAGCCACCACCGTTCTGAGTGTGAGGTGCGGCCGGCCCCCGGGAGCTTCTTTCTGGGATGTGCAGGGGACCGAGGGACGCCCTCTGTCCCAGAGCATACTGGCCTCTGACCTTTGCGTGCCCTCTGCCTTCTTGCCCACTGCCCAGCCTCACAGCATAATGCTGGAGCGGGCTATCTCACGGAACACTCGGCCAGCTGGTTCCGTGTCCCAGGACAAAGGGACGAGGTCGTTAGCAGCTGGTGCTTTATCTGGGCCCA
>NW_011888905.1:2380053-2387196 GCF_000151845.1 Pteropus vampyrus | reverse complement strand
CAGCCACCTAAGAGCCCGTTTGCATCTTCATGCAGTGAAGGCCTGTGACTCCCCGACCGTGGACGTATCAGGCACCGTGTGCCCACGTCTTCTGCTTTAACAGCGGACACCATTCCTGATGCCAGGGGTGCCCAGATACCCTGTCTGACGTGAAGTGCCCCAGGATGAGCGGGGGCGGGTTTTCAAGGCGGCGGGTTTGCCTCGGTGGCCGCATGTGACCTGGGCGGTAGTCACTGTGTGTAGGGGGGCGGAGCTTGGCACAGCTGATCACAGGGACGAGTGATTCGTGTCCTGGCTGTGGATGGTCCCTACTGGCATCACGTGGAGGTTCCTGGAGCACCTGGCAGGCCCCCGCCCCGTGCCCCTAGGTGGTGGTGCTGCCTTGGCTCTGTGTGACGCATTTGTCCCCACCCTGCTCAGGGCCACTGCCGCCCTGCTGCCCCAGCCTGCCCTGCACTGTCCAGGACGGGGTTGGCCGAGCCGTCCGTCCACTCTCCCCCTTCCCTGGTTCCACTGCGCCCCTAGAGGCCCGTTCCTGGTGCTACTCCTGAGGGAATGCCCCGGAGACCTGAGCTGGCTGGCCACATCTGCAACATCGGCATGGAGGCGGGGCTGCTGGGGACCAGTGTCGTTCCTCAGACCCCGTTCTTCTGGGCCATGCACATCACGGAGGCTCGTGGGTGGCCCTCTTGGGCTCGCGGCCTTGTCACAGTGCCTTCCTGGGGTGTGCGTGGTGAGGCGCCAGTCACTGGTGGCATCCAGAGTGCCACATCTGACCCCAGGCTTCAGTCCTGTTCTCCCTCCCTCCCCGGACCTTAGATTCCTTCGGGGCAGATAGCGGTGCTGGTGCAGTGGGCGACGTCTGCAGGGCCCAGCGTGCCGCGGTGCGGGCGCTGAGGCCGCGGTGTGCGTGTGGTCCCCAGGCCCCGCAGTGCAGGATGCAGGCGCGGTCCGCCGCCCCGGCCGGGCGGAGGAGTGCCAGTCCCACCTGTGTGGCTCTGCCGTGCGGCCGAGCTCCACCTGGGTGAGCCGGGCGGGCCTGGAACAGGATGGTGCCGGGGACCGCAGACAGAGCCTACCCACGCGCCTCCTGCCAGCTCTGTTCTTTCCTGCTGCCCCCTCTCTCGGCATCTCTATCGCTGCCCGACCCCAGGACGGGGAGTGGAGGCGTCTCTGCTGCCCTTGGCCTTGTCCTCTGAGCCCTCCCAGGTACGACCACCCTCCTTCCCTCCCTTTCTCCCTTCCTCCTCCAGGTGCTGGGTGGCGGACGGGGTGGACACCTAGGCTGTGGTCATGTTCATCGATTCTGGCCAGTCGGCCACCATCCCCGTGCGGGCCCTGCACCGCCTGGATGGTGACGACTTCTGGAGAGAGGCGAGGCATCCTTCTCCCCCTGCTGAGGACTTTGGGGACAGATCGACACTGTGCCTGTCTGCAGGGCCTCCGCGGCGGATGAAGGGCAGCCGAGGCCCTCGGGGTGCCCTGCAGCCTCTCTCGGTTGGATCACACCCCAGTTTTTGGCATCTGCCCCCTGCAAAGCTGCCTCTTGAGTGTTAGTTTTCATACCTGGGCTCTGGGCACCCGGTGCCACCCAAGGCCAAGGCCGCCGGTGTGGGGAGCCTCCCACCCTGCTGCTTCAGGGCCGCCCAGCGGTCACGCTTATGTACGAGTTCTGCTTAACAATGGTTGGAAAAGGATCCCGTGACAGAAGACGAAGATTTGCAAAGCCCCGGTGGGCACTGACGCCCCGGCCGGGTCCCCCCACGTGCTGCTCCTGCAGACTCACACCTGCTGGGCCTCGGATTCGGCCTCGTGAAGCCGCCACCCCTTCTTTGCCATGCCCTTTCTCAAGACTGGGGTTCGGTGAGCTGTGAAAGGGTGAAAGAATGCTTAGGGGGTTCAGGAGGAGAAGCAGAGCTGAAGACAGAGACCCCCCCAAGCACCCCCCAAATGCAGGCAGGCTCAAGGCCTCCTGGGAGGCTGAGGGGACTGGTGTCCAGTGGTCATGGGCACCACCCAGAGGTCGTCTTGGGTCATTGCATGAGGAGGGCCCCTGCCGTCCAGCCTGGGAGTGACAGGCCTGCCCTGGCTCGCCTCGGGAGTCGCAGGCCAGCTGAGCCTGACCCCTGACGGGGCGTTGGGGGATGGCCCGGAGTGGAGCCCCCCGCCCTGCATAGCAGCTCCCAGGCTGTCAGAGGGGCCAGAGTGTCCGACCCAGATCCGGGGTGCACGCAGCTCCCCGGCGGACTTGGGGACAGCCCTGGGAGGTCAGGTGCATGGTGTTCAGCATCCTCCCTGCATGGATGAGAGCGGCAGGGACTCTGGTCTCATAGCAACCAAGTGGCGCCCTGGGCATGGAGCCTCGGTCTCCGCTGAGTGTGGCCGGCTTCCTGCACACGGAGCTGGCCCCAGGGTTTGGGGGCGGCAGGACGGCCGAGCTAGCGGAGTGAGGGCAGACCTCCTGACCCGCCCCGCCCGGGCCCAGTACATCGCAGTGGCAGCGTCCGCTTCCAGCCTCCGCTCCAGCCCAAATGCGCCAGCAGAATGGGGTGGACAGTCTTCTGTCCCAGAATCTCTCACGAGAGAACAGGAAATCCCAGGTCCCTGTAATTATTTTAACCACAACAGTGCCACCTCCTGCTCTCGCCGGCCCTGCTGGGCCCTCCCCCTCCCCTGCCCCGGGGTATCTGGTCTGGTCCTGGCGGCCCCAGGAGACTAGCAGGAACCCGTCCGCAGGGGCTGGAAGCAGCAGAGCTCATTCCCAAAGCCCTGGCCCGCACTTCCCTCCCTTGTCCCTCCTGCCAGACCCAGTGCCACCAGGGTTTTGTCCTGTTGTGTTTTGCAGGCATTTTGAGTTCATGTCAGGTGATCCATCGCATTCTCAGAGGGACAATCACTGGTGCTTTGAACTTGGAGGTAATGACCCCGTGTCTCACTGGGACATTCTCACTCCCCTCCCCTCCCGGGGTCTCAAGGGCAGGCCACCGCCAGGCCTGGGTCTGCAGATTTACAGGCATTAGAACAGCGCTATGGAGGGTTGGTCAGGTGGACTGGCCAGGGCCTGGGGTCCCTCCCCCACGGGGCGGTCCCTCCCCCACGGGGCGGTCCCTTTCTCTTCGGGTCACTCATCCTGAAGTTTGAGGAGTTCTAGTGGCGTGGTACCATCAGCACGGTCTTGCATCCTGAAGTTTGAGGAGTTCTAGTGGCGTGGTACCATCAGCACGGTCCCGCATCCTGAAGTTTGAGGAGTTTCAGTGGCGTGGTACCATCAGCACGGGCCCGCATCCTGAAGTTTGAGGAGTTTCAGTGGCGTGGTACCATCAGCACGGTCCCGCTCCTGTCTGGGGTCTGTGCCCTGCCCTCTCGTCTCCCGTTTGCTCTTGAGGCCTCGGGGCTGAAAAAGGCCACACTGGTGCCCAGTATTGGTTTGATTCCCATTTGCTTTTATCCTAAGCGCGCGCCTCTCGGCGGAGAGCGAAGTCTCGATTTGTCTTGAACCAAATGTAGGAAGCTTCCACGAGGTGGAAAGCCTCTGGTGGCCGTGTGTTTCTTTCCTGTGTCTCCTTTGCACCCAGAGCATGATGTAAGTTGCCCTCACGGATGCCGGAGGATGGAGGGTGAGGCTTAGTCCTCCTGGCACGCCACTGTAGAGTCAGGTGGCGAGCCTCTGACCAATGAGCCATCACCGTGGTGAATAAACGTTGGCATGTTTCACGAATTTGGGGTGACGGATTCCTGCCTAGCCACCCCTACCCGGCCCTTCGCCGCCTGGCCCGGGGTGTAGACGCACACTGAGGGGTGGGCTATCGACCCAGCAGCTTGCTTCGTTTGTCTTTGCCTTCTTAGAGGAGTGAAGAAAACTGATTCGGGATGATACGGCTTTCTTTTATGATGTGTAACTTCTTTGGAACCCTAACTTAGGGTCATAAAAAGGGTGTTAGGTTGGACCAAAAAAGTGGGG
The DNA here is from genome assembly GCF_000151845.1 of Pteropus vampyrus. Lineage (NCBI taxonomy): Eukaryota > Metazoa > Chordata > Mammalia > Chiroptera > Pteropodidae > Pteropus > Pteropus vampyrus. Next base: position 2,383,235 of record NW_011888905.1, on the reverse strand, counting down.
GTGTGTACAGCTCACGGGAGCTGGTGCTTCCCTTTGTGCCAGGAAGGACATGGACCCCGTGGTTTCTTTAAAAAATTTTATTAGAGCCAAACTATTTAAATAATTTTATTCGTTTCATCCTTTGGTAGATGAGAAAAATACATTACAAAATACATTGCACAGAGGACACAGCTCACAGGACCCATTACTGACAACGCAGCCTACATTTCAGCCTGGGCCACAGGAACCAGGTTTCAGCTCTGCCGACGTTTGCCCTTTGGGTCCCGCTTTGTGGAACCCTCGGTGTCCGTTGGCACCCCGTTATCGCGTGGGCGTGGGCAGAGTTAGAGCAGTGTTGGGGGGCCTCCGTCACCTGAAGTGGCGAGACGTTAACCCGCAAGGGAACGGGGTTGACCCGTTAGAATGATGCGCACACGAGCCCTCTCCCGCTCCGTGAGTCCTTTCTAAGACGAGCGTCTCCACCGGCCGCCCCTGGCCCGGCACTGAACTCATCGTCATCGTCCAGTCTGCAGGCACAGTCTGTCCTAAGAGGCTGCGTCAGCCCCGAAGCGAGCTTACCGATGGCGGGGGCAGCAGGTGCCGTACGCGGACTTCATGCCCGTACCTTGAAACAGCGTGTACAGACGACACGGCGCCGTGGGTCCAGCTTGGCAGACCCTCCCCCTCCCGGCCAGTTCCCAGAGCTTGGGGTGAAGACACAGGTGCATACGACCCCCTCCACAGGACCCCCCCATAAGGGAACGGCTTGAAGGAATCCACAGTTCTCTGAACAGCTTTGCTCAGAGCTGTGCCCGTGTCCTCTGACGGGACCGCGTGACGCAAGGGAGGGGTGAGCGAAGGCGCTACCTGCGAACACCCTCAGTGCGCCCCAGGCCGCCTCCGGGAGGGAGGGGGGCCGGCCAACAGCGCAGCTGGCCCGGGAACGCTGCGGGCGTCCTGGAGACCCCGTCCCCACTCCGTTCACGCAGCAGCAGTGCTGTGGGCCGGTCTGTGACGCCGCCTCCTCCGCTCCTTAGAAGAGAAAAGCAGTCCTGAGAATGACGGGCACCATCCGGCTGGCCGGGCTCTGCCCTCCGAAGGGCACCGGTGGCTCCGGGGTCTTCGGAGACCTGCAGGTGGCCGGGCAGGGGCTTCGCCCACTCTTCTCTGGCTGTAGCAGCTGAGCCGCCTCTCACCTCTACCAGGGTACCCCTCCCCCACTGCCCAAGTCATTCGGGGGAGGGGCGGGAGGTGGGAAGAAGAACAGAGTCAAGACCAGCCTCTTCAAATTAACAAACTGTAATTGTTTTCCCAAAGATACATTTTTTCCATACACATCCATCATACACTGTAACCAAAAAAAGCAGTGTACATGAAATAAGAGAAAATAAATTAAAAATCCATAGCATAGGTAAGGAGGCTCTAGTCTGGAGCACAGCTGAGTTTCCAGCAATATAAGGAGGCTCGAAAGTTTCTCTTATAAGAATGCCTGCTAGCAAGGGTTCCAGCCAGGTGGTTGGTTGGTCTGTTAAGTCAGTCTTGAGTACTTGGAAACAGTTGTGTTGGTTTTTTCCTTAGCGTTTAGAATAGCCATCACTGTCCTGCAATAGGCAGAGCTATCACGTCCAGGAAAAACGAGGGAGGGAACCACAGAGGCGGCGTGAGATCCAAATACAGCATTCAAAGGTAATTGGTCCAGTGGTGCCTGGGGAGGGGGGGGGCGACACTCCGGGGTTAGCCATCTTCCTTCGGGGGTGTGTACCAGCCTGCGGAGAGACCCGAGAGGACAGTGAGGTGGAGGCTGACGCCCCCTCCCAGCCCTGACCACGGACATCACCAGGGTTACAAGAAAGGTCCCAGGAAGAGCTTCCGGGGCCCGGAGAGCAGGTGGGCAGGCAGCCGAGCACCTGCCTACGGGAGATGAGGAGGAGGCGACGTGCCCAGCCTGACGTGGCAGAAGGGGGAGACAGGCTTTGTCACAGTGGTGGGGAGAGGGGCAGCGCCACGTCTACAGGTGGCACAAGCGCCATTGCTTTCTGGGAGAAGGGGCTGTGGACGGAGCCGCCTCCAGCCCTGCCCTTGGGGACAGGGTGGTGCTGGCCCGACGGGCACGGACGGCAAAAGCAAGGCCGCTGGCCGTTCGGCTGGGAGAACCTCGGGCCGGCTCCAGTCTCACCGTTTTTTTCGTGGATCTGCACCAAGGACTTGTAGGACTGCTGTGCTCTTGTCAGACTGTATTGAGACTGGGGAGAGGAAGCCACCAAGTCAGGCCACGGCCGGCGGTGGCCTCACCGTCCCTTACCTGCCGCCCAGACCCCCAGGAGTCCGGGCTCCCAACCCGGTGCTGCCCGCATTCGAAGTGCGTCCCGCTGGCCATCCCTCGGGGGCAGTTCCGCAGCCTTCCCTTCCCAGACCTGGGCCCTCCCCAGACCTAGCATGCCCTCAGGCAGGGCCCTGCCCCCGTTCCCGCCGTGGGTGTCCCAGGCCTGCTTGTCCGATGCCGCCAGCCCAGCGGCCAGCCCAGCGGCCTCATCCCCTTGTCTCAGAAAGAAGGCAGCCTTGGTCGGCTCGTGGCCCAAGCTGCATCTGGCCCCGGCTGCTCACTTTGTTGGCTCCAAACTGCACCCGTGCCTTCCCCTTCACCAGCGTGGCACTGATCTGCATAATCACCGACTCTATCGAGTAGGCGCTGCTCCAGCCCTGGGAAGTGGGGACAAAGCAGTCAGGAGAGTCCCCGGGAACGGAACACCTGCTCTCCGGTGAGGAGCTGCACCTGGAAGGCCCTGGCCCTCACCCCCAGAGCGGTCAGCAGGTGCAGGCCCTGCCCACGCCCGACCCGCAGGGTGTGCGTGGTGAAGCCCGCTGAGCCCGGCCCAGAGCCAGAGACGGGCTCACCTGTTTGGTGAGGAGTTCCATGCAGATGGCACCTCCGCCCAGGACATACCTGCGGGATGAGAGTTAGTCAGCTGTGCCTGGCCCAAGCTCCATGCCCCTCCCGCACCCCCAGTCACAGCAGCTGCCCTCTGCCCTTGCGGAGCCACTCACCCTCCGGACAGGACCGGAGACACGACCCTGACAAATGGTGGGTCAAAGGGAAAGTTGTCCTGAGAGAGAGACAGAGGCAGCGGTCAGGGCGGGAGGTCGGTGTCCTCCAGGGACTGGCAGGCGGGGGAGGCCTGGGCCGAGGGGGCCGGGCCGGGGCC
>NW_011888905.1:2374073-2378588 GCF_000151845.1 Pteropus vampyrus | reverse complement strand
CCTGCTCCAGCCATCCTGAAAATCTCCCTTAGCAGCAGAAACGCTTAATTCCTAGAATGACTTTGGCCTGACACTAACTCGAAGCTCATGTTTCACCCGGTGACTGCTGTACTGGGAGTCCTCAGGCCCCAGTCTAAGGGATAAACTGGACCAGAGTCTCCTGCCCTCCAGCCCAGGGCCTGAGCCACGGACACAAAGGCGAGGAAGGGGATCCAGACGGGACATGGCAAGATGGGGGGGTCTCCTGCTCTAAGTGACCGAGCAGCTCGCTGTGCGTGGGGGAGGAGCCCCACTCAGATCGGCTCCGGCAGACCTGGAGGCGTGGCCCAGTGGGCTCCCCACTGTCTAAGCGAAGTAAGTTCACGTCAGCAGTCCTGCACGTGTCTTAAGACCCTAACAAAGTCACAGGAGTTGCAGACAAGGCAAGGAAACAAGGCCACCAGAGTGACCCGCGGTAACACCAACCAACCTAGTTACTACAGTGGCTGCCGCCGTCCACCGAATGCCCGTGCTGGGTGGGGTGCGTACAGATGCGGCGCACACAGGCTCATCTAAGGCCCAGCCACCCCACTGTTACCAGCACTCCCATCTCACAGATGAGGAAGCTGAGGTCTAGGGAGGTTAATTCTCACGCCCAAAGTCATACGACTCTTAGCAGAGATGAAAAGTGAGTCAAGTTCTGTTTGGCTCTGAAACGCGAGATCTTAATTGCTATATTATATTCTGCAAAAATACCTGTTTTTTAGAGAGCATATCAGATAAAATCTAGCACTCACCACGTACTACATGAAGCATTTCACATGCAATGCCTCATTTAGCCAACCCCACTTAGAAGATGTCATAACCCCGTTTTATCAAAAAGGAACATGCAGCTTAGTGAGATCTGGTGAAGCTCCCAACTGAGACAGCTCGCGGATGCGGTGCAGCGCGGGTCTGACCGCAGGGCGTGTGGGGTCCACCGGCCGCCACCTGGCACAGCGAGCGGGCCTGCACTTCGCCGTCCCCAGGGCCTGGGTGTGGGCGCCCTGCCTCTTCTAGTGCCCGGCGGCTCCCCCGGGTCAGTGAGTCTTTCTCCCTTTGGCACCTTCCTCTCCCCAGTTCTAAACTGCAGCTCTGCGCGCTGCGGGTGCTCAGTGCCGCCGCCTGCAAGAGCTTCCCGCCAGTGCCACCCTGGGTGGCAAGCCTACCTCAGGCATCTCCTCATCTTCATCTTCTGAAGACACGTCTTCCTGTGTGCACTGCAGTGGGAGAGGGGAGAGGGGAGATCAGAGCCCCGAGGCGTCCTAGGACGCAGCCTGCGACCTGCTCCCCGCAGCCTCCAGGGCTGGAGGCCGTGCGCCTGCCCGTAACACTGACAGCTTCTCCCCTAGTCCGGTCTGCGTGGACGTGGCAGCCCGGGAATGACTTCGCCACCAGCCCCATACTCTCCTGCCATGCGCCAAAGCACAAAAGAGAAGCAAAGTGGCTGTTTGTCTCCCACCTCAGGATTCCCAGACTAAGTCCCCCAAGAATCCCTCCTTCACTCAGTTGTCACTAGACTGACAGCGCCTTCTTGGCTCCTAAAGGGGAACTTGAGGCCCCAGTGGCCACCACTGCTACCGGTCAGAGGCCCCAGTGGCCACCACTGCTACGGTCAGAGGCCCCTCCTCTCTACCTGAGGGGCCCTGCCCAGGAGAGGATTCTGACAGGGCTGGGGCGACTCCGGGCCCCACGTGGCTAGATCCTATCTGGAAGAGAAAAGAGGCCGAGCGTCCGGACAGGCGCGCGTGGGGCGGGGAGGACCTGCGTGGGCCGGGCCACCCGCCGCTCACCTGCTCCGCGGGCAGGGGCTGGTCCAGCATCTCCACGTCCGGGTGCTGCGGGAGGTTGTAGAGCTTACAGAGGTCCGAGATGATCCTCTTCAGGTGCTGCAGCAGCTGCGGGGGGGCCACAGGGGCGTCACTGCCCCGTCCCAGCCGGACAGGTGCGCTGGAGAGCCCTCGGCTCAGACCCCGAAGTGGTGCCCTGCTCTCTGAGCCCCGGGCCCCGCGGCCGGGGGAGCGGGCTTACGGCCCGGCCCGGGACTGGTGCGGGGCCCTCGCTCTGGCTTTGGTAAGCGAGTTTCCCGAGACGTCTGCCCCAAAGGTTCAGCCCAGGGCACCACCCACTTTCCAGACGCAGCTCCCTCTCGCGGACAGTCTTCAAGACATGGGCCTCGGGGGAAGAGAGCGCACCCCACGCCGACACCCGGCCCCTCACCAGAGTATTCCCTTTCTTTATGTCCACCAGCCTCTCCAAGACAGCAGCCAAGTTAGGGTCATCGGACTCCACCGACCAGATTGGGGGCACAGCAGGGTACGACTCCTGAGGGGAAAAGACAGGGCGAGCGGTCAAGGTGGGCGGCTCCGGGGAGAGCGGGACTTCACCGGCCCTCTGCTCCTGCGCCGGCAGCCCCCGCACGCGCGCAGAGGCCCAGCTCGGCGGCCTGTGTCTCACCCAGGCAGGCTCCGGACTCGAGGTCCTCCCGCCCCCAGCGCTGTCCTCCAACCCCACTCCATCAGCCGAGGGAGGACTCCCCTCAGCAGCCACACTGCCGCGGGGAGAGCAGACCAGGCCGCTGCCTTTCAGCTGGGGAAGGGAGGGTCGCAACGAGACTGTACCTCCAGAACCTCAAGTGCAGGGGCAGCAGGAGCAAGTGCCGTACCCCGCTCCCGACGGAACCCCTCAGAGGCCAAGTCTCCCCACCGCTCCCTTGGGAGCCTGCCACCCTCTCCGTCCAGGCGTAGGCTGCAGGGCTCCACATAGCAGGCTGGGAGAAAGAAGCCCACGCTGCTCGCATTCCCAGCATTCCTGAGCCCCGGTGCCAAAGGCGGCCTGACCAGACTCCCCCTCTGCCCAAAGCAAGGGGCCAGTGCGGACCGAGCCCCCCTTACAGCGGCCAGAGTCTGCCTGAAGCTTCTACACTCTCCTCCTGCCAGAGACAGACAGGGGACAGCCTCTGGCAACTGCAAGGGCAGCAAGAAGGGGGCAAACCTACCCTCAAGGAACTAGCAACTTAACTCGGAACAAAATCAACCCCTGCGGTTCCCCCGCACGCCAGGGACATCGCCCACATCCACGGGGGTCTGAGCTCTGCTCCGGCCCTGACCCTCCGTGCCAGAGAACAAACGCTCGAGCCGCTCAGGTCTCCCCCCCGGCCACACCCAGTCCTCCCGTCTCTACTTTACTTTAGTAAGAAAAAAGGTGGCTGGGGAAATGGGAGAAGAGAGAGATGGGACGCGTGAGTTTCGGTTTGGTGGGGCAGCATCCAACCCAAGCTGAGGCTCGCTCACCAAACCTTGACCTGGTTTGATGGAGGAAAGGGCGAGACGGGAACCACGGAAACCGAATCCAGGCCCCAAAGTACCACGCGATTCACAGGTCTGTCTTTCCCCAGGCTGTCCCCATTTGCCGTCCCCCTGCCTGGATAGAGTACCGTCCCTTAGCTCCCTAACCAGTGCTCCGGGCAGAGAGGACACTAGCACAGCAGGTAGTAGCAGCCACTATAAAAGCTACCCCACACAGGACCAGACATTCCCGGGTGATCAGAGGCCAACCCTCTCCAGGGGACGTGTGAGGGCGGACCGGGCAGGCGACATGTAAAGGTCTCCCAGTCCAGCGAGGCTGGGATGGAATGATGTCCACAGGGGTGAGAGAGAACTGTCACTGCTCCGAAAGAGAGAGCCCTCAAACACCACCGCCATTACCAGGAAAGGCAACAAACAACCCAGGACAACTGGCGACTCAGAGGGAACAGGAGGGGAGTGGCAGACCTAGGACCAGCTGGGGTAGAAGGAGAGTTACAGGTTACACCAGAATAAAGGGGAGTCCACAGGAGAGGAAGACGGGGTCAGGGCACTGCCACCCGCCCCTTGGCAAAATTCAGAGAGCAGAGAAGGGCCGCATTAGAGGTGCCTGGGCGGGGATCCCACAGGTGGCAACGTCCTAAGTCAAAGGTACTACTACTGAGCACGGGGCAGCACGGAAACGTGCCGAGGTCCCAGCCAAGTCCTTCCAGCTGGGTCGGGACAGAGGCCTGGCACCTTGGCACGAGCCAGGGGAAGGAAAGGGCGCTCCGAGGTGGGAAGGTAAAGTCGTGGAGTGGCCAAAACGAGCCCAAGTCCCGAACCCTGGGATGTAGGTGGGACGGTGGCAAGGGGCAGCGGAGGCGCCATATGTCGGGGTGTCCCTCGCTATGAAGGCTCGATGGCAGAGATTCTGGGTGCTGGGCAGAACCCCCAGCCCCAGAAACAAGTGTAACCGGCAGAGAAGGGGCCGAGCCTCGGAAGCGGACTCGGCCTCCCAGGTCTTCCGAGACCAGAGAGCGGTGTGGGGGGACCCCGAGTCCCTGACAAGGGGCCCCGGACAGGCGGACGCGAGGGGCTCCTCACCGTGATGTTGCAGTGGATGCGGACGGGATCCCCGGGCACCGACCCCCGAGCGGGGAGATGCGGTCCGGGCGCGGCCCCCGCCCCGGCCCCGCCAGCCCCGGCCAGC
>NW_011888905.1:2365718-2373568 GCF_000151845.1 Pteropus vampyrus | reverse complement strand
GGCGCCGCCGCCACCTCCGGGACAGGGCCCCCCCCTCCGCTCGCCGGCCCCCCCAGCCGCCGGAAGCCGCGCGCCCCTCCTCCTCCTCGGCGGCCCCGCCTCCGGCCCCTCACGTGACCTCCCCACTCCGGCCTCCTCCACGTGATCGCTCCTTCTTTCCCGCCCCCTTGTTCTCGACTGCCACCCTCCACATGTGACCCGGGGCTTCGGGCTCGCCGCTTTCAGCGCCTCCGTGCGTGTTTACGTACGGCGTGCGTGCGTGCGCGCGTCGGCTCGCGCCGGCGCTCCCCTCTCACGTGACCCGGCGCCGCGTGCTCCCAGGGGCTCCCTGCGCGGGACCCTGTTGCGTGCGCTGGGTCGGCTTCCCCGCCTCCCCGCCGCGGCGAGCGTGCCGGGCGCTCGGTGGGCAGCGCAGGAAGGGGGAGAGCTGCGGTCGCCACTGCGTCGTCTTTACCCCGCGTCCCCTCGCTGGTCCCCGACCCCGTGTCTCCGTGGGGGTGGGCATGCTCTGTTGCCGCACTGAATGAGGGGCGTGCGGTTGGGGAAGGAGCCGAGGCCCCGGCCGCAAGAGGCGTGGATTCTCGTCCCGGCCCTGCCGCTAGTTCGTTGTATGACCTTGGGTTAACCACCTGTCCGCAGTTTCCTCATCTGTCCAATGACTCTGATGCAGGTAATGCCTGCTTTGCCTACTCCCAAGGATTCGATGCGAGGACACCATGCAGTGCCCTGTGATTGATAAATAGATCGCTGATCCCTTATGCGTGGAGGGTAGTCGGTAGCTGACCTTTTGCGCTTATCAGACCCCAGAGGTCTGGACGAGGCTGGAGAAGGGGCGTCCTGGGCTTCCTCTGCAGGGTCACGGAGGGAGGGCATCGCTAGTCTGAATCATTAGCCTGGCAGTGGAATGCAAGGGGACAGTCTCGGGCGGACCACGTTCACCGTATCGAGCCTAACCGGCCAACACCTTGTCGCAGTGGTCTTGACAGTTGCCAGAGAAGGCGGCAGTGCCTCCGGGTCCTCACTAGGTGGCACTATCGCAAAGGACAAAGCCGGTTGCAGAGACCAGGAGCTGGCGTTTCTCTGCCAAGGGCAGGCGTTAGCCTGTAGTAGGGCCGGGTGAACTTGGCAGAGCCGACTCAGCGCTCTCATGGTCCTTACGTTCTAGTGCAAAGAGTCAGATGCTAGACGAATGAATGGCCAGAAGATCAGACTGGTAAGTAGATACAAGAAATTAAAGTAGGGCCACATGGGGGCCAGCCCGTGGGGGTTACTTTTAAGTCCAGGAGTCAGGGGAGGTCTCCTTAGGGACCCAGTGTTTGAGCTATCCGATGAAGAGAAGGCAAGCCTGGCAGGGCCTGGGAGAGAGCATTCCAGCAGAGAGCAGCAAACTCAGAGAACCCAAGTGAGGCTGAAGGTGGCACCGTCTAGAAGAAGGAAACTAACAATGGACTGGCTGAGAGCATGGACTTTAAACCCCGGCTCTGCCAGCTGTTAATGGTGTGACTTAGCCTGTGTGTACTTCAGTTTCTGCATCTGTAACGTGGAGATCATAATAGTACCCACCTCATAAGGCTGTTGGGAGGATTAAGTGCACATAGTAAGTAAACTTGGCTTTTAAAAAACAGGGGTCAGCATACCTTGAGTCTAGTGAAAGGAAGGGTAGGAGTGAGGCCAGTGAAGAAAGCAGGGACTGGATTATGGAGACCACAGTAAGTTGTTTGGGTTTTATTCAAAGTACAGTGGGAAAACATTGAAAGATTTGAAGCTACGAGTGGCATGATCTGATCTTAAACTTTAAAAGATCATTCCAGCTACTGTATACAAAATGGATGGTAGGCATTTTTTTTTTCCTTCCAAAGGTCATGTGTTATCGGAGTGAGCAGATATGTTTGTCAGGGGCAGAGTGAGCAACCTTTTCCTTTGACTCGCTCCCAGAAGCATAGCATTCTTGTCATCGGCTCAACAGATACATCCTGAGCACTTGCACTTTGCCAGGAACTGAGGTGGGCACTGGGGATGCAGAGACAAATAAGATACGGTCCCTGTGGTGGGTACCTGGCCTCATTCCTGGCACAAAGAAGGGGCTCCTTACATGGCAGCTGCTACTCTATCATTTTTGTTGTATTGCTTATTCCTGCCCTCGGGAGCACACGGTAATGGATGAACCGGAGCCGGATATAATCAACTGTAATACAGTGCTACGGACAATAGGGGTTGAGAAAGGTAAGGGCCTGGAAGGGTGAAATTAGGATTAATCCCAAGAAAGAATGTGAAAGTAGAAGTTACTTAGATGGAAGTGGGGTGACAGTCTGAAAGATCTCGGCCCTGGAGTAGAAAGAGGTTGAGGAGAAAGGCCTTAAGACAAAGGAGGAATGATTTAGAAGAACTGGCTGAGAGCATGGACTCAGCCTAGAAGATTGTGGAGATACTGACCGCTTTAGCCTGAGGCCCCAGGGTGAGCCTGACAGTGTCACTCTTTCTGGAGGTCAATTTAGCAACACATAATTAAATAATCAGAAACTTTAAAACCTCCGACCCAGCAATTTCACTTGGAGATTATTAAAGGTATGTACAAAACGTACCCACAACGGAATACTGTGCAACTGTTAAAAATAGTCATCAAGGAGTACTTACTGATATTTAGATGTTTGAGAAATAGTAAATGAAAAGGGAAGGTTACAAAGCTATATTACAGCGCGCTCCTTTTTAAAAAGTAAAATTATGCGATTCAGTTACGTACCCAGCAGAAATTCATATGTTTGTATGCCAAAACATGAATAAGAATGTTCATAGAAATATTTTTGATAGTCAAAGTAGGAAACAATGCAAATAAGTGATGGTATGTTGATAGAATGGAATACCCTCCAGCAGTGAAGATGAATAAACCACAACTGCATTCAGCCGTGTCCGTGATTCTTACTACCGGAACGTTTTAAAAAAAATGCACACAAAAGATCATGATTCCATTGATATGAATTCATCAGGCAAAGTTAATCTGTGCTGTGTGAAGTCAGAATAGTGATTCCTTTTTCTTAGTCATTTTTTTTTAATCGTGAGAAAATACGAACAACACAAAATGTACCATTTTAACCATTTTAAAGTGAACAATTCAGTATATTCGCAGTGTTGTGCGCCCATGATCTTTCTCTAGTTCAAGAACTTTAAGCAGTACCCAGTGAGCAGTCACTCCCTTTCCTCCCGGCCCTCACCACGTTGTTTTTGAAGAGGAGGGAATAATGACTTGGGTGGGGCGGGGGGTGGGGACCTAATGAGGACTCCCGGATATTAGTAGTAGTCTGTTTTTTTAAATCTAGGTGGGAATTATATGGCTGTGTTCATGTTGTGAGAATTTTATCTAGCTGCACACTTATAATTTATATAATTTTTGTATGTATATCTAAGTGCCATTTGGAGATAAATTGATCGTAATGCCTTTCGAGAGAAAATGTTCCTTACCGCCAGAGGCAAAGAGAGTGGCACTAAACTGCCTGGTCCCTATTTTGCCTCAGGGCTGATACTTCTGCGTCTGTCATCACTCTGTGCGGTCCTAGACCTGGCCTCTCTCTCTGGCTGACCTTCTTCCTGGAGGATGTGGAAGGGGCACGTGTGGGAGACACAGGGGAGAGAGGGGGTTCCATCTCTCCTTGGCCACTGGGTGGTGCTGAGAGGACTCGCTCCCTGCCAGGCTGGAATTAATCTTGAAGTAAAAGCTGGGGAATTTGAAAAGAGAAGGTAGAGGCCAAGGTGAGCAGGCTGCCTGGACCGGCCTGACGGGAGCACCAGGGAGCAACCACGGGCCTCGAGCGAGCAAACGATGCTCAGCTCTGTCAAACTAGAGCCAAGCCACCACTCCAGGGAGACGTTTTCAGGAAAGAAGACTCCTTCAATCACTCAGCCTCCACCAAAAGAGGAAAGCACTAAGTATTGCCTACACGTAAGGCTCCCCGTCCCTCTCTTTCAGGTATCCGAAATGCCTTCAAGCCCCCCTTGTCTCGCTGGCTTTCTCATCTTTAAATCTCACGTTTTCACCTCCATCCCCTCTAGGCGCTCAGGCACTATTAACCTCGCCCTCCTCTGTGCTTCACAGCACCTCATTTCTGTCTCTCCTAAGCAGCCACGGCTCTGTGTAACGTCTTGGCCGCCAAACCACGATCTCCTTTATAGCTGGTACTAGGTCTTTCTGATCACCGCACCCTCAACACCTTTGCAGTACATACTGACAGATGTGGGTGTTCTTCTTACCTTGGTCCTTTCCCTGCATGGCATGACCGCACACATTCTTTGCCCGTTCCGCAGGCTTTTATTCTCCATTCCTTTCTGGGTTTCAGGATTTCTTTAATTCTTCCGATATTATCACAGCTTCACGCGTGCACACGCCCTGGGGCTTGCGGTGCAGACTCATGGCCCCCCCCCCACGTGCTGGAGGGGCCTGTCGTCATCCCACATCCTCCCTGGTCCTCGTCTTCTGGCACTCGTCCTGCTCTTCCTCGCAGTTCCAGGAACTGAGGACAATGCTACCTCAGCGGCTCTTAGCTGAGCCTTTAGAGAGGAATTTCCGCCTACACGTTAAAGGCTGTCAGTCCTGTACTAGCCGTTTTCCTTATTTGTGAGCTCTCGTGATGTGCCAGGCGCTGTGTTGGTTCATGATCTAGTGGGAGAGGCAGCCGTAGCCCTAGGCCGATTCATGGGACATCCTCTGGGAATACGGCAGGGTACCTGGCCTGGCCCTTGGTCAGGAATAGCTTCCTTGAGGAACTGATATTGCTGCCAGATGTTCAAAGTTAAGTAGAAGGTGGTTGAGGGGAAATGAGTAACAAAAGAGCCAATGGGGTTACATGTTTAAAAGGCCCCGAAGTATGGAGGACGGGAGGGGACGGAGCGGTCATGGGTCTTAAAGACATTGCCAGTAGCTGGCGTGGAACTGGCGGTGGTGGCCCCGATGACATTGAAGAAATAGGCGGAGATGGAATAAGACAGAGCCTTGATGTGTGATGTGGCTGCTGCAGGCAGCAGTCTTTTGGTTGAAAGTGACAGGATCCACCTAAGAAAAAAAGAAGCCTTTATTGGTTCAGAAGCTAAAAGTTCAGGGCTTTCAAGATCAAAGATGTCATTGAATTTTGACATCTCTGTGTGTGTGTCTCTCATCTTCGCTGTCCTTTGTGTGAGCTTAATTCTTGGGCTGGCCTCTGTGAAATGGTCCTCTGATCCCCTTTGTCACACAGAAGCCAAAGACTGGAGTGGAAGGGCGCGGGGGCGAGGGAGACTGACGGATAAGAGCCACTTGTGCTCGTCTCTTCAAGACCTTCGAGATTACCTTCTGTTCAGGCTGTGTCCAGAAGTCCCCTTGGGCCCCTTGGGGGAGGACAGGAAGCTTGGCCTTTGAGGGAGTTAATGGAGTGGACAGGTGAGGGGATCCTCTTCCTAGACTCCAAGTCTATTTTCTTAAAATAGCAAACACGCGGCGCCCCCTTGCCCCTTCCCTAAGGGCGTTTTCTCTGCTGCGTCCTCAGCCTCCCAGGAGGCAGGATGGTTTAGGTTCGTTAAGAGAAAAAAAGGACAGTGGGGCCCCAGAAACTCCTCCCGACCTCCGCGCCTTCATTCTGGCCGTCCCTCTGTCCCTCTGTGCTAAGCGGGTCCTGACCTATTTGTCTTGTCGCCTTGTTTCTGCCCGCCCCTTCTCAGACAACCTCTAGGTTCTGACCCAGCTTTGGGGCTTTAGCACCCCTCCACCGCCCCGTGAACCACCCTCCTTTCGCGTCGCATAAGCGGGACCAGCAGAAGAATATCTCACCCAAAGACCCCTTTTTTCTGGGACCCAGCGCTTCCGCCTCCGGGGCGGAGACTCCTCCCCCTCACCGTCGCCGGTCGTATTCCCTGGAAGACAGGCGGAAAAGCCTCCGCCGCTCCGACCGGGATAAGCGAGAAGCGGCTTCCTTTCCGCAGCGCACTGCTTGAGCCCCAGAACCGCCGCGGCTCCGGCTCCGCAACATCGAAGACCGCGACCACCACCGGCCCCGGGTCCAAGCCCGGCGCGGGCGGCGCGCGCGGCGCGGGCGCGGCTTCAGCACCACGGACAGCGCCGGCCCGCGGCCCTCCCGCCCGCGGCGCGCTCCGGCGACTCTAGGCCAGGCGGCGAGCGATGCCCGCAGCATGGCCGGGCGCTCCGGCCCCACGGCGCTGCTCCTCGGCCTCGGCCTCGGCCTCCTCGGACTGTGCGCAGGTGATGACAGGTCGCCGGGCTTTGCCTCACGCGGGGCAGGCGCCCAGGTGGAAGGGAGGCACTCTCAGAGGTGGGGGAGTCCCTCGGGGGTAAGGAGAGATCCTTGGGCCTGCAGGGGGCCCCTGGGAGGCTGAACATGGGAGGACGTGCCCCAAGGGGTAAGTGATGCAAGGAAGAGAGAGAAAGCTGGGCAATGGTGGTGTGGAGGGTGCGGGCAAAGAAAGGAAGGAGGGAGGGGGGTCTCCCCAGGCTTTCTAGGGCGGCAGGAGCGCAGACTGCAGCTGAGAGGCCATTTGACTTCCTGTGAAATTTTATCTCAACAAATCTATCTGGTCAGCACCCTCCCATGGCTCCCCACCACTTCCCGACGCCCACATGGGGCTCCTGATTCTGGTCACCCACAGGGTCAAGGCAGAAGGGGGAGAGAGGTGGCTTTTCGGCTGGGACAGGAGACTTGGGAGGGAAGAAGCTCTGCGGGGCTGAGAGCCAGGGAGGAGCTCTCTGAGGGGATGGGGCGCGTTTCTGCAAAGTCAAGGAGACAGAATAAATGAAGGGCGGGTGCAGAGGTAGTGTACAACCAGTGCACCTTCCGCAGCTGCATGCTGTCTCGTAGAGGGGAGGAGGGGCTCCTGTACATGTGAAATTCGAGACGAAATATGTGCCCCGACCCACAGCTTAGGCCGCCCGGTGCCTGAGGGTGGGGGCGGGGTCGTGGCCAGTCACATGTGGAGATACATACTGTGACTTGCACAGATAGGTGGGCACTGACTGAGGGAAGTGTGTGTGGCGAGACATGAATAACTGTTGCCCTTTGACCATCCCCCCCAAACTTCCCCGAATCGTAGTATCTTCTAGGGAAGCCACGGACACGGAAGTCCCGTCTCCTGAAAGCACCCTCTGCTCTGAGACCTCGCAGGAGCTGTGGGTCGCCACTAGCTCTTGCAGAATGGGCTCTTAGCCTGGAGGCATCTGCGCAGGGCTGTCTGGGCTCCTCGGCCAGTGACCTCAGGGAGGGGCCTCCATGGGGCAACCTAAGTCTTTTTCTGATCCTTAGGGATGCAACTGTGGGAAGCTACAGCCTCTTGTTTGGGCCTGGGCTGCCCCACTTGCCTAGGGAGAGTGGGATCTGGGTGGGCCCTTCCTGCCTACTTACCTCCTGCCCCCTACCCCCTGCCCAGGAGTCTGGGGTACAGACACAGAGGAACGGCTGGTGGAGCATCTCCTGGATCCTTCCCGCTATAACAAGCTCATCCGTCCAGCCACCAATGGCTCTGAGCTGGTGACAGTACAGCTCATGGTGTCACTGGCCCAGCTCATCAGTGTGGTGAGTGCGGGTCCCAATCCCTCTGCTCAGCTGCTGAAGTCAGCACAGCCGGCATGTGTTCATGTCTGAGCTCACTCCTCTGGAGCCCCCACGGCTTGGGAGGTGTGGGAGGGGCCGTGCGCGGTTGCAACGGGGCGGGGGGGCGGGTTCCTCTCAGCAGCTTCTCTTCTCCCCTGCAGCATGAGCGGGAGCAGATCATGACCACCAATGTGTGGCTAACCCAGGTTGGTGCCCCCCCGACCACACCCCCAGTCTTCCCTTTCCTCCTTTTTCTTTTCTTTTCTCTCTCTCTTTTTTTCTTTCTCT
>NW_011888905.1:2363814-2364713 GCF_000151845.1 Pteropus vampyrus | reverse complement strand
CACTCTGGCCTCCCTGGCTCCTCCCACTTGTCCACCCCGATGGGAGCAACCAGCTGGGTGGGGTGCAGGAACTTCAGGCCAGGGCTGACCGTGCTCCCCCTTGGCAGTGCTGACGGCATGTACGAGGTGTCCTTCTATTCCAACGCCGTGGTCTCCTATGACGGCAGCATCTTCTGGCTGCCCCCGGCCATCTACAAGAGCGCGTGCAAGATCGAGGTAAAGCACTTCCCGTTCGACCAGCAGAACTGCACCATGAAGTTCCGCTCGTGGACCTACGACCGCACCGAGATCGACCTGGTGCTCAAGAGTGACGTGGCCAGTCTGGACGACTTCACACCCAGTGGCGAGTGGGACATCGTGGCGCTGCCCGGCCGGCGCAACGAGAACCCAGACGACTCCACCTACGTGGACATCACCTACGACTTCGTCATCCGCCGCAAGCCGCTGTTCTACACCATCAACCTCATCATCCCCTGCGTGCTCATCACCTCGCTGGCCATCCTGGTCTTCTACCTGCCGTCCGACTGCGGCGAGAAGATGACGCTGTGCATCTCCGTTCTGCTGGCGCTCACCGTCTTCCTGCTGCTCATCTCCAAGATCGTGCCGCCCACGTCCCTCGACGTGCCGCTCGTGGGCAAGTACCTCATGTTCACCATGGTGCTGGTCACCTTCTCCATCGTCACCAGCGTGTGCGTGCTCAACGTGCACCACCGCTCGCCCACCACGCACACCATGGCGCCGTGGGTCAAGGTCGTCTTCCTCGAGAAGCTGCCCACGCTGCTCTTCATGCAGCAGCCGCGCCGCCACTGCGCCCGCCAGCCTCCGCTGGAACATGTCGCCCGCCGCGCGCCCAGGGCGTAGGAACGACCCTGGGAAGGCGCCGCGGCCTCCAGCGACTC
>NW_011888905.1:2349061-2363764 GCF_000151845.1 Pteropus vampyrus | reverse complement strand
GTGAGATGCGGGGCTGCCAGGACCGTGGGGTCTGGAAAGCAGCGGCGCGGTGTACACACGCCACGCCGATAGGAGGCCAGGGTGCGGGAAGTGGCGGTCCGTCCGGGGCTCTCGGCGGGCTCCCTGGAGGCGGCGCCGCCTAAGTTGAAGTAGGTACGGGATGATCTTGCGGCTTCCTGAGGACTGGCATCCGGGGCATCGTGAGCGTTGCGAGGGTGGCCAGGTAGGGGACGAGCCCAGGGGCCGTGTCCCTGAGAGTCCCTCCCTGCCACTTGTGTTCTCAAGTCTCAGCCGTTAATCTTCAACTCGGCACAAACGGAGTCTGAGGCCTTTGCGCGCCCCATAGGGGCAAGACTGAGGGCAGTGGAAGGGGCGTGGGGGGTGGGGAGAGGTTAAGAGGCTCCCCCAGCCCGCCGGCAGGGAGAGGACACCCAAATCCACACACTGCTTCTGCTCTCTGGGTCGCAGGGAGGGCCTCGTGAAACATGTACGCAGGTGGGGGCAGGTGGAAGCCAGGGCTTCCCAGCCCCGCCCCCAGCTTCCTGCACAGCCGGCCTTTTCTGCCAGCAGCTCCCCAGAAGGGGACAGGAGGGGACGCCCATGGTCTCCGTCTCTGGGAGCCAAGTATGATGAGTCGACATCCCCCCACTTTGGGCTGTGGCTGGCCCCGCCCCGTGCTCAGCTTCCAGGTACTTGGCTAGTTCCAGGCTGCAGCTCAGATGTTGCCATGGTGACTGGCCAGGGTTCCACTGGGACGCTGCCATTCCAGTTTGGGGTTGAGGAAGGGCAGGCTCCTGCACTACTGTTTGGGGGGAGGCTGAGGGGGACTTCGGAGCCTGGCATTTTTGTTTCCGGGAGGGCAGGATATCCGGCTAGAGCTGGGGCTTGGACCAGGGGGCAGGTCCTGATGGAGGAAGAGGGGGCTGGAGGAGCTGGGGTGGGAGCCTCAGAGCCAGCAGAGGACAACGGGGAAATGCGGGGGTAGGGGAGGCAGTGCAGGGCCTCAGCCAGCTGCGTCACGGCTGCCACCTGCCCTGCTGCAGTCCACTCATGTCATGTGCGTTTACTGAGCTGGGCGCTGAGGATGCAGTGACCTACTTGGGTGCTCCACAGGCATCTCAAACTTAACAAGTCCCAGACAGAGTGCTTGAGGTGCACCCCCACCAACTCAGCTCCCATCTTTTAGTAAATGGCATCACCTTCCACCCAGTGGTTCAGACCAAAAACCTGGAGTGATCCCTGACTTCACACCTTCTTACCTTCCCCACCATCCAAATCGTCAGAAGGCCTGACCTGTGAGCGCAGCCTCCAGATAATCCTCAGCCTCACCCTCCTCCACGCTGCCCTGCCCCCAGCCGTAGGCCTCCATCAGCTCTTGCCTGGACCGGGGCAGAGACTCCTCGCAGTTCTCCGACTCAGCGCCTGTGCCCCTCCATCCAAGGGACCAGTGTGCCCCCGTCGCCTGTGCCTCCCCCCGCTCGGCTCCCTGGCACCCCTGCTCGACTGTTCTCAGTAAGCCGGGCTCTTTCCTGCCTCAGGACTTTTGCACATGTTGGTCTCAGTGCCTGGAAGGCCTTTCTTTGTTTCCTCTTAAAAATGATTAGTTTCCGATGTACCGTTTGAGAGTACATTGCAGACATTGCGGCCCTTTATCCCCAGAACCCCAGTGCGTCTCTTCGAAGAACAGGGATGTCGTCTCGCCAAACCCAGGTTCAGTGATCAAATTCAGGAATTGTAGCAGCGATCCAATATCTAAAGTCCATATTAAAATGTTCCCAATTTTCACCGATATCCACGCCACCCTAAACGAGCCCCGTCCCGTCTCATCTCGGAAGCTAAGCAGGGCCGGGCCTGGTGAGTGCTCGGATGGGAGACCGCCTAGGAAGACCAGGTGCTGTGGGCGTAAAAAAGAAAAAATAAGGGATTATAAGCTGATGAGGCCTTTGCCATCTGCGAAGTCGACCAAGGGCTGCCTCGCCCGAGAAAAATAACATAAAACCATAGAGTTTCCCAGTTTTCTCAGTCATACTCTTTGTCGCTTCGGTCCTGCCCCAGTCCGGATCTCGAATTTCATGTCGTTGTCTCGTCTCCTCGGCCTTGTCACTCATGGTGTAAAGACTTTGGAAGGGCGCAGGCCGGTGGAGGGTCCGTGGGTTTGGGTTCGTCTGATTGTTTCTTCCTTCGGTTGCTTCCTGCCACAGCTGGCTCCTTCTCATTATCAGCTCTTACCGTAAATGTCACCTCCTCGGAGGCCTTCCTAGACCATGCCCTAAATTCTGTGTTCTCCGTCTCTCTGTCTCGGTCCTTTGTTTCCTCATAAGCAACCACCACTGTGTAATTTGTGTGTGTGTGTGTGTGTGTGTCCATCTCTCCGAGAAGACTGTGTACCTCAGGGTGCATTTGTCCTGCTCTCATTAGATCTCCAGTGCCAGCCTGGTGCCAGGCACACAGTAGGCACACATGCAACACCAATGAGTCATTATGCAGCTGCCGAGTAAATGAAGTGTGCAGTGGCCTCCGTCCCATCCCCCAGCTGGCTGGGTGGCCGCTGAACATGTGTCAGGCCCAGACTCAGCCTGGAGGGGGCGGCTGAGAGGGGCGGCCCTGTGACAGCGCTCAGACCCCCAGAGGCCACTGTCTTTTTGACTGATTTGTTCACGCCCGGGGCCCAGTCCTCGCCCGCGGGCCTGCGTGTCGGAGGGGCTCCGTGCAGTCATGTGACATGCAGAGGCAGCCGTCCGTTCACTGATTCAACACCCATCCCCGGCACTCTGCGTTCCAGACGCTGGGATTACAGAGATGAACCTGACAGGGTCCCTGTGGTTTAGGAGCTCGTGGTGACACAGACGTGCAGATTGAACTGATAATACAGTGCAGTAAAAATGCTGTGACAGGAATGTGTTCGTGGTACTGAGGGGCCCAGAGGGGACAGTGGTTCGTTCCGACCGGGGGGTCAGGAAAGCCTTCACAGAAGAGGTGACGTTTGATCTGAGCTTTGGAGGATGCATAGGAGTTCACCAGTAAGAGAAAGGGAGGGCCCGGATTCTAGAACGAGGAGAAGCCCAAGGGCACAGAGGCTTGAGAGGACACGTGGGGTTTGGTGAGTCAGGGATCCAGCGTGGGTGAGGACGAGGGCAGCTCACATTGTCATGGATGGGTCTCGAGGCCAGACTTGGGCGTTTGGATGGGCCCCGAAGGCCATGGGGCCACCGAGGCTGTTCCGCAGGCAGGGCTGGAGCCATGCTTTGGAAGGGCCACTCTGGGGTGTGGGGAGAGGTGTGTGTGTGTGTGAGCTGAGACCTGCTCATACCCAGTCCACTCCTGCCCTGCACCCTGCGACTGTCACCTGGGCCTCCTCTGTCTCCGCTGTCCAGGTGAGCGAGGACTGGAAGTACGTCGCCATGGTGATCGACCGCCTGTTCCTTTGGATCTTCGTCTTCGTCTGTGTCTTCGGCACCATCGCCATGTTCCTGCAGCCTCTCTTCCAGAACTACACCGCGGCCACCTCCCTCCGCGCAGACCGCTCGGCTCCCAGCTCCAAGTGAGGCCCCGCCCCCGCTCCCAGCTCCCGCACCCCTTCGCCCTCCGTCCTGCACTAGTTTGGGTGGAAGAGGGACAATGAGCCACCAGGAGGAAGGGCGCTGCCGCCAAAGATCCATCCTCTCACGCCACCTGGAGCCCCGCCCCCCGCACCTCGGTCCACACACAGCCAGCGCCCCCCGGAGGCTGGAGCAGCCGGGCGAAGGCTGAGAAGTGGAGGACAGGGACGATGTCGGAGCCCCGCAGCTTGGGGAGGGGCCGAGAAGGGGGCACAATCATCCCCTGCCTCTAAGTCATGGGACGGGGTGCGTGTGTGGGGCGGAATGGGGCTCCAGCTCTGTGCTGGGCTGGCCTGACACATGGCTGCTCAGAAGGGAGGAGCGAGAGGAGAGAGGCCTGGTGTGACCCGACGTCCGCCCGGCCCCAGTGGACAGCCGCCGGGCCGGGTGGGCTCACAGCGGGCAGGGGTGCCTGCCCAGATGCTTAGCCCGGCGCTGTGGTCAGGCTCCTGGGGGAAGCTTCCCGCTCGGTCCCACAGCCCCTTGCTCCAGGCCCCCTTCTCCCGCGAAGAGTTCTCTGTCGTTACCCCGTTGAACTGACCAGTTGTTTGAATAAATGAGGGATGTTAGTTGTAGGCAGACCAGCCTTTTTGCCAGCAGCAGAGCTGGCTGCCAGGAGACAGCCAGTGGTGGTGAGCCCGGGGGTGGGGGTGGGGGTGGGGAGCGGCCACATCAGCCCTGCCCCCACCCCCAAACCTGAGCGGGGTCGAAGCAGGACAGGTCAGCTGCTGCTGCTCTCCTGAAAACATCCCATCCTGTGAGTCCCCGGAGGCTGTTCTGACACTGCCCCCAGGGGCAGCGGGAGGCCACCTGGCCTGTTAGCCCAGGAAACAGGCCTCTCGTGGCGTCTTCTGTCCCTGCCCCATCACGGGGCTGCTCTGACGTGTGGTCCCAGCCTGTGCTCAGTGCCGGGCCAGCAGGTGGGCTGGTCCCAGAGGGCTCAGTCTGCCAAGTGCACTGAGGTGCCTGCCGGACAGCCACGCTGTTCTGTGGAGCCCCACTGGACTCCCATTGCTCCAGGCACAGTGGAGGTTTGGGGGGCAGTGGGGTGCTGGAGGCACCGGGCAGGGGTCACAGTCTGGGTTCTAGTCCCAGCTCTGCCACTCACTCACTCAGACGTCTTGAGCGAGTCTCCGTCTTGCCGGGTCTCAGCTTCCTCGCCCGTACCATGGGGACCGTGATGCCCCCTGTGTGGGGCTGCCATGACGATGAGGTGACGTTCGTGGAAAAGCCCAGCGCCCTCCCTGGCACAGAGCAGATGCTCTGGGAACGTGTGCTGTTGGGCGGTGGGGGGGGCGGTTCAGGCTGAGCTGGTAGGAGTCGAGGGGACCCCCTCACCCTGTCTCTTCCTAGAGCTAACCAGTTCCTCCAGAGCGGGGCCTGGGCCTGGGGGGCTGAGAGCTGCGGTCTCTCTCCGGGTGCCATCAGCAGTTCACCGTTCCTGGGCTGAGCTCTGGCCTGGCCGGGCCTCTTCTGGGTGGGCTCCTGCCCCCTGCCGGTCTGCACCAGTGCCCCTAGGCTGACCTCTTCCTGTCCTGACGGGGAAGACATCAGTGGGACACAACCCAGCAGCTGGGGGAGATGTCCCCCGTGCAGTTAGCCACCTGCCAGACCAGGCTTTCGGGCGTCCCTTCCGAGGGAGGGGGGGCGTGTCTCGGCTCCACACAGGCCCTTCTGTTCCAGAAGAGCAGGCAGAGTTGTACGAGGTCTGCACCCACCTCGAACTCGTAGCCCCGAGGAACCCCAACCATGAAACAGTCCCTGGAAAGGGCGTCTCCCTCCGGTGGGGGGGTGGGGTGGGGGTGTGCCCACCTGAGGGCCCCTCCCAGCTCTCCCAGCTCCTCCCACATCCCCAGCCTTTGTGCATGCTTTCTGTGCCTCCCCCAGGTGGCTGTTGTCCGAGGAGGCCAGCAGGTGGGGCTAGAGAGGCTCAGAAGCAGCTGGTCCAAATCCTCTCCACGCACCACCCATCCACACGGAGCCAGCAGGGGTGGAGGGTGTTTGCTGCCCGGCCTCTATAGGCACCTACCTCTGAACCCATTCCTCCTCTTCTGTGAAATGGGTGTGACAGGCTGGGCCCAGGGCTGCAGCAGGAAGAGAGGGAGCCTTCCCGTATATGAAGGGGTAGGTCCCTGGGCAGGGTCCCTGAAGGGAGGGGAGGCAGGAGGGCTCCGCTGCACGGGCCCGGCCTTACCGCGCGTCAGCACAGGGTTTGGACCCTCCAGGGCCCTGCGAAGCTCTGGAGAACCGGGGTTTCTTCCGCTTGGGTCCCGTCCCCGTCCCTCGCTGTGGTCAGGGCAGCCCCTTCTTCCGTGGGGATGCTTTCTGGAGAGGCGGGTACCCAGCTCAGCACTGGGCAGGGACCGAGGGCCCCAGATCCGAAGGAGGTAGGGACACTGGGTTGAACCCGTGCAAGGTGGGCTTGGAGGGAGGCGGTGAGCAAAGGAGCTGGGATGGTCTCCATCAGGAGCGGCAGGACCGCAGGCACCCCGAGGGTCATTTTTGTCTGAGAAAGGGGGGCCGGCATGCTCCCCGCTTTTCACACTTGGCCTTGCAGCAGGAGGAGGGCAGTATCCTGGCAGTGAGGTAGCTGATACTGGAGCACCTGGTACCAAGTCATTGACAATTTAAAAGCAAACATGATGCGGGCAGCCCCAGCTGGCATTTCGGCAGAGGAGGTCCGTCTGCTGGGGGGCGGGGGTGGGCAAGTCGGCGCCCCCCCGGGAAAGGGGGGATGCTCTGGAGGCTGTGGGAGCTCGACTCCTCATTCCAGTGTTAGCTCTGTGCCCCGGGCTTCGATGCACCGTCTCTTCCTTGCCACAGCCCTGCAGGGGAGGGGCCCTGGTGACAGAAGACAACCAGCTCAGGGAGGCCAAGTGACAGCTGGTGAGCAGCGCTGGGCCCGACACCTAAGCCTGATCTGAGTCCACAGTGTCGCCGTGGCCTGCGGCCATGGAGGAAAGCGAGGGGCATTCAGGGTCTTCTCTGAATTCATTCCCCAAGCCACAGGGGACCGAGTTCCAGCTGTCACCCTCTGCTTCTAGGCAGAGATGGGCCGGTGTCACAGCATCCCTCAGCCCAATTAGTGCCAGCCAGCCTCCCACTCACCTACCAGGCTAGAGGACAAGCACCCAGCTTCTGATATGCATCTAGCAGGTCTGAGAGGTCAGTGATGGTCACAGGGTTCCTAAGGGACAGTAGGTCTAGGAATCGTTAGGACACCTCACGCACCCCCCCCTTGGGGCCCCCAGCCCCCACGCTGGCCTTGGCCTCCTTTGTCTGTGCCCCTGGAACACTCCCACTGGCCTCGCCCTCCAGGCCAGACTCATCGGGAAGTCGGTTCTCTTAAAGAAAAGCTGTTTCTAACGACGTCTTGTCTGTTACATTGGGGGGTCAGGGTTGGCAGATGGGTCGAAGAATGCTGGGAAAGCTGGAGTCGTGAGAGGTTAAAACATCGTAAGCATCTAAAAAAAAGGTCAGCGGGAACAGCTCATCACTGCGATGTTTTGCTTTACAAGTCCATTCACTGGATGGAAATGGCCCAAGGGCTGTAGTAGGGAGAGCCCAGAGATGGCTCCCTGGGAAGACCCTCTGTCAGGAAGGGGTCTGGAGGATGGGGCAGAGCCGAGGACATCTCCTGGAGGCAGGGGTGGCCGGGCCCCTCTCAGCCCTGCACTCCAGGAAGTCAAGGCCGCCGTCTGCGTGGAGGACAGACCTGGTCCCAAGACACTGGCCAGACCTGGAAACGGCACGTGGTTGTGGGCTTCCCTGACAAAATGCAGGGCGGGCGGCGACGGATAAGCGGAAGTGTCCCGGATAAGCGGAAGTGTCCCGGATAAGCCGAAGTGTCCCGTGGTCCCGCAGGGAGTCCTGAGTCTGACCTGGAGGCGGGGGCGGGGGTTGGGGGGGTGGTGCGGCCTTGTTCCCTCTGCAGACACCGCCAAAGGAAAAGGTCCACTTCCTAAAAGACCTGGACACCACGCTTCCCTCAGGCAGGGGAGGGGGGTCAGCAGCTGCCCGAGAACAGGACAGGTCCCGAGGTTCCGGGTACATCATGGCGGGCACACACAGCGCCCTGCCCTGGTTTTAAACCCCGTGCAGCTCACCCAGCACTGCTTCAACAGACTGCAAACAGTACCCGGGGTGCTGGGCCTCACTGAACGTGCCCCCGACATGTCACGTCGCTGGCTGTCCTGGGGTGAGGAAGGTGGCTTCGTGCGACTCCGCCTTGCCGCCGTGTCCTCTGGTCTATCACTTTTAAAAAGTTGAGAATGAGTCCCGTAGACATTCTGGACTGAATTACAATGTATAAAGTGCATTCTCTTGAAATCTCAGATGGAGAAATATTCTGGAAGCCACCTACAAAGTCAAAGGCAAATGGCCTGTCTCCTAAGACTGCAGGCGGCCAGTCCTGGTGGGGGCTGCAGCTCTGCTGCAAACATGCACGCTCTAGGGTTGGGGCGGGGGAGGGCGCTGTAGAACACGCCTCGAGGTGAGGCACCTGCTACATATGTAGTGACATCATCCCAAGGGGCGTTTTCCTGCGCTGGACCTTGAAATCTTGCCTGTCGGGTCTCTGAGAACAAGCTGTTTGAGGGTGGGCTCTGGCAGGGGTGAGGGTACCTGGGATGCCGCACCCCACCCAGACACAAGCTCACCTCCCTCTCCTGAAGCTGTTAGATGCGGCCTGTACTGTCACCAGAAATCTCTCTGCCCCACGCTCACCTCCCCCAAGAACCAAGCCTGCAGATTTCTACCGATTCTGTGAACTTTTTATTTAGAGGAATGTATATTATTAGTTATCAGGGGACACAGAAAAGCAGAATCAAAAAGCAGACGGCAGCCGTCAAGGTCAAGTCCACGCTTGGGCTCTTCCTCATTCTGCTCTTGGAGTCACTGCCAAGACCCCCAAAACCAATAGTCTCTTCCACATGAGTCAAAGAAATAGCTTCAAGCAGTGATGATATTTACAAGTGATTATTCAAAAATGCACAATTGCCACAGTTCAGACAAATCAACTACAAAGATCATTTTAAAAAAAAGATGAGGGGCAGGGAGAAGGGGGTCCTGCTTATTAAAAACAGAGACTGGACAAGAAAGTGAAGGGGACACCAGGCTGGGGCAGCCTCCTGTCCTGTGTGCCTCGGGTGTGGGGTGTGGCCGTGCAGGGCCCAATACGGGCTTGTTTCCAGGGGACTCCACTTTACTCCAGGGATGCCTCGCTCTACTCCACAAGGCTGCTGGACAAGACTTGGGGTGAGCGGGACGCTGGTCTTCGAGAGCCACGAGCTCCGGGCAAAGGGCCGATGCCCGAGGGGCCCAGAGGGCCACCCTCCAGCTTGAAGAACCACGGAGACCAGTGGCCTGCCTGGTGGGACTGGCTAACATGCCCCCTGCAGAGTCGCAGGACCGGGGTAGGCAGCCCCTCCCGCCGGGGCGGGCAGTTTCCCTACCTGCTCCCCACGAAGCTTTGGTTCTGCAAAGATGCCTTAGTGTATGAAACAAACTCGGGGCTTCTCAACTTTGGGGAACAGAAGCTACAAGAACACAGGGGTGAACGTGGGTGCTCCTACTGGAGACGTGGGCAGGCGGTGGCTGACAAGGCTGGAGTCTGCGGGCGGGGGAGGGTAAAGAACCGCGCAGGGCGCCGCCTGCCAAGTTCACGGGTGAAGAGAGGTAACCTCTGGACAAGAGAAGCTGGCTCAGGTCTCGGGGAGGCAGGGCCTCTGTGCTGCTCTTGAGTGTGTCCGGCTGACCGGCCCTCAGCCAGACTGCACGGAGGGGCCCACGCCCTGACCCCGGAGTCAACGTGGGCCTGGGGTGTGAGCCAGGGACCCCCCCGCCACGGAATCTGACAACCTGGCCTCTCACCTACAATGGCTGCCATCTGTCAACCCTAAAAAGATTCCCTAACAGGTGGGGAGACCTCAGGTCTGTGACCTGCCCATGAACGACCTTCTGAAGCCACCTGGCAAAACTAAAGCACTTAAATGGAAAATTGTCTGGATCTTAGATCTGTGCGATCACAGGCCACCTGCGGTAGTTAGGAATCGCCGTTTATGGCATTCTTTCAAACACTGCTCTACCCGCGAGCTCGTCCACTCCCCTTGCTGTGACTGAAGTGACGTGGGATGGCGACCTGCCCAACGTCATTTTCCACCCTCATTCTTGCCAAATCCTGATTATCTAAGCAGAGACGGCTGGCCGTCCAGCACGTGTCCAGGGCTCCTCCTGCCAGATGGCTGGGGTTCAGCCCTGAGCCCCCTGCAGGACGAGTTCCTAGGAATGCTTGAGGAGGGGAGCCGGGAGCCTAGAGCTACGGCAAGGCATGTCTGCACCCCCAGGGAGTGGTCTGGGTCACCCCTGCAGGGAACACCTCGGCCCCTGCCGAGGGATGCACTTCTGAGCGGCCGCTTCGCCGGCCTCTCGCTTCCCCCAGCTGGCTAAAGTGCAACATCTGAAGGTGACCAGGTGTCGTCTGCCGATTCCGACCACACTGGCATCGGTAACAGCTGACCGCGGTTTCGAACTCCTGCCCCCGTGAATGTTCCACCAAATTCTTCGAGTTCATCTCTTTGCCCTCTTGGAGGAAAAGGAGAAACCTGACCCCAAGGAAGGGATCTCAAAACGGGGGGCAGAGGGGCCCGCAGACCTACGAAGGAAGCCACCGGTCCCGACACGATTCACAGCGTGGGCTGGAACGACCACCACAGAGGTCGGGGCAGCAAACTGGGAGAGGACACGGAACGACCACCACGGAGCGGGCAGGAAATGGGCTGCAGGGGCCAGTGACGGCTTCCGCTCTGAGTGGGAAGGCGCGAACCCGCCCGTCTTCCTGTGGCTCTCTCCCTGTGCTGGGGAAAGCAGCGGGCCTGGCGGGGCCCGGCCGGCCATTCCCGACGAACGAGGGCGGACGGCAACCCTAAGGTCTCGGTGTCACCAACCGTGGCTCCACGAAAAAGAAGAACGAACAGGAAAGGAAGAAAAAGGCCCCGTGACCGACGTGGCGCGGGAGCTGGGCCCCGGCGTGCGCACCCCAGCCCCCCGTGGCCGGCGCGCACTATACTGGGCAGAGGTAGAAGTTCTTCTCCTCCTGGGGCTTGCTGATCCAGTTCCCATAGCCCATGTCCTTCAGGCCCTTCTTGAAGTAGTTCTTGGCTGCCTCGTAGTCACGGGCAGCCTTCTTGGCCTCGCCGTAGGAAAGCTTGAGCAGGTCCCTGCGGCCCCGGAAGGAGCAGAGCTTCTTAAACAGGAGGAAGATGTTCTTCTTGGAGACGCGGGACAGTTCGCTCCGTGGCCTGCAGGACAAAGGCACCCGCTGCCCACCTGGGACAAGAGCAGGTGGGGTGCCGGGCGCGGGCGGACGGGGAGCCCTGGGGAATCTCTCGCTACGCCCCGCTCCTTACCCATCCACTGTGCCCCGGGTCCCGTCCAGGATCTCCAGGTCACAGCCGTCGGCCAAACACCAGTTGACGCTGGTCTCCTTCGTCTTCCCGGACTGCCGTTTGGAGTCGTACACGCTGACTCGGCCAACCTAGGGCACCGGGGGAAAGACGGGGAGCTCAGCGGAGGCCGCGGGAAGCGCGTGCAGGCCCCGACCTCCCCCAGCGTGGACTGCCTGGCCGAGGCCCCAGGCACACTAAGCCCACCTCGGTGCAGACCAACCGCAGACTAGAGGGAGGGAGGGAGGGGCGAGTCCCTGGGACGCCAGCGAAGGCCCCTGCCCGCGCCGTGCGCTTTGCTCTGCACACGAGGCCGCGTGACAGGGAGCAGACTGTCGAGGGAGGGCTGGGCGGGGTGGCAGCACCTTGGGGTGGTTGACGGTAAAGGGAGGCTGTAGTCCGTCCTCAAATGCACTCCCATCTCTTGTCACACGACAGCAAATGGCACGGGTCAGGTGCCCTTGGCTGAAAAGGTAACCTAGGCAGGAAACGGAAAGACACACACGCGTTTGCACCCAGTGCTGTCGGAGGCCGAGGGTGGGTATGGGTGTGTGTGGGGGTCTGAGGGCGCAAAACAGTCGTCAAGACACAGACACGGCTCCCTCATTAGGAAGGAGGCACCTCCTGAGTGTGGCTGCCTGGGACACACACGGGGTCATCGAGCACTCGAGCACGGGGTGTGGGTGCCAGGTGAGGCCGTGGGGTCAAGGACACGAGACGCTGTGGTTTCGAGCTGCCGCGGTGCTTTAACTCGTCTTGAAGAGACCCGCCTGGCACGTCCCTACCTGGGCCTGCTGCCTAAGCCACTCCTCCCGCCACGGCACACAGGACACTCAGCGGCAGTCGCCGACCACTGAGCCGGACACACTGAGAGCAGGGACATCACGCTAACGCCTGGCACTGAAGCACACGCTCTGCTGAGATGTGGACGCTAAGACGACGGGCTGGTTCCGGCTCCCAGGGCAGGTCCCTTACCGAGCGTGACAGATTTGAGGTACACGGGCTGCAGGAAGTGGGTCAGCAGCGCCCCTTGCAGGCCGAGCACGTTCCAGCGGAGGATTTTGTCACTACAGGACATGGTACGGAGTCGCTCCCCGAGGCGGATGCCGTCCCACGTGGGCACGATGTCGCTGGACTCCACCGGGATCGTGCCCTCCCCTGTGAGAGACGCAGTCAGACCCCGGCGCCCCCTGGCATGGCTCACACCTGACTCGCGGGCCACGGCCACTCGCCCCCGCGCTCCCCACCCGTTTCACAGCAGCCACCGAGTGCTGGGCGACCGTGGTGCGCAAAACCGAGCGAGATCCTTGTGCTAGAAAATGTGGGGCGCGGGGCAGAAAGGGAACGGAACGGACAGGAAGCAGCGAGCCCACACAGGCGTGGGGGTTCTGGCAGGGGGCGGTGCTGGGCTGTGAGGGGCGTGACCGGAGGGCGCAGGGACACCTCTGGGACAGCGGTGTCAGGGCAGCCGGGACCCGAGGGAGGAGCAGCCGCTGGGTGAGTGTTTCGGACCCGGGGACACCCGGTCTGCTCCTGTGGTGGCTCATTTCTCCCAAATGACAGCTTCACGGAGAGAATTCGCCCGTTTAAAGCATGCGTTTCAGTGACTTTTAGTCCATTCACAGAGGACATTTCGACACCCCCGGAAGAAACCTCCTGCCCCGAGCAGTCACACCCCACGGCCCCGCCCCTCGCAACCGCTCGTCTGCTTCCGGTCGCCGTGGATTTGCTTCTTCTGGGCGCGTCACATAAGTGCAGTCACGGCACACGTGACCTGTGTGCCCAGCGCCCACGTCCGGCACACACCCCACTCCTCTTCACGGCCAAGTCCGCCCCATCGTGTGGATTATCTCGTGGTGTCCACCCTCCCGTCACGTCACTCTGCTTTTCGCCACCGTGAGTGGCACTGCCATGGACGTTTCTCTGGACACACACCTCACTTCTCTTGGAGACCCAGGAGTGGGTGGCTGGGCCCAGGGCCGCTGTGTTCACACTTGAGGGCTATGGGCGGGGAAGTGACATGACCTGTTCATGTCTGAGGGTCACTCTGGTGACTGTATGATGGCCTGAGGGGGGCAGGCGGGGTCGTGAGGAAACAGCGAGGTATGGGAGGGCAGTGGAGGAGGAGCCGGCCGACAAGGCGGAGCGCGGCAGCCAACCAGCTGAGAGGTGGGCCGGGCACGTGGCGCCTCCTGTGGCCTCCTCAGGCTTGGATCTGGGTCACTTCCTTTCACTCTCTCCCCGTCCCCCAGAGATGACCCTACGACCCCCACGGCTGTGGAGGTCCGTGACAGGCGCATGACCCGCAAATGGTATTCCAGCCGGGCTCCCTCCTGAGCTCTAGGCGGTACCCCCACATCACACTGGATGTGGGGAGCCCAACTACCAAATGCAAAATGGAATGCTGACCTTCCTACAGACCTCGCCCCTACCCGGTCCTCTCTCCCTGTGAACAAGACTCTGTTATCCCAGCAACTGATGGCCAAACCCCAGCGGCCACCCTGTGTCCCTGTGACGGGTCTGGGCCTGGCCGCGCCTCTGTGGGGATGCAGGCCGTGTCACTCACCGTTCTCTACCTTGGTGCGGAGCTTGCCTTGCTTGGGGTTCTCGAAGACAGGGTAGTGGCGAGGGTCTGTGCTCTCCACCGCACGGTCACTGCAGGACTTGTCAAAGAGGGCGCCGTCCCCACACGGGGCCGTGCTGCAAGACAGGGGCACCGGTCAGGCGGTCGGGACTTGCTCAGCGGGCACCTCTCGCCAGTCCCCTGGCTCGGAGCCGTCCTGCCGAGGTGACCGGGGCGGGCCACTGCACAGCGGCACGCGCAGGCTGCAGCGGGCCCCGCGGACCAGGGGAGCGTTCGGACGCTGGCCCCACGGCTGGCAGGGCCAGCTCTGGCGACAATGGAGCCCGCACCGACCTGATGTAGAGATGGAAGGACACGGTCTTCTTTATCTGCAGCTTTTCCCCGCCCTTGGCAGGCTCGAAGATGCTGTCCTTCGCGGTCTGGGGGTTGTACTTCATCAACTCGCTGTAGAGAAACCTACGGGAGGAGGGCTCAGGTGACGGCTGGGTCCTGGGGTGGCGGTCGCTTGTCATGACCTCGAGCAGGAGGCCTTCCCGCCGCACACCCCTCCCGGCTCACCTGATGAAGCCTCTGCGAGAGATGATCTCTGCGTGGCAGTCGTTGACGGTCTCGCCCTTGAGGCTCAGCGAGTCCCCCTTCACGCAGCGGTTCCCTGGGGAGGCGTCCACGGCAAGCGTGACGTGTCAAAGGGCAGTGGGCGAGGGGTGCTCGCCAGCACCGAGACGGACACGGCCTCGGCTCCCCAGACCCGCCCCGCTCTCCCCTGGGGGGGCGAGCATTCCCTCCCCGCCGAGGTCACCGCAGGGACGTGAGGCCTAGCGAGACCCCCGCCTCCTGGCCTGGACCTCGCCCCCAGCGGAGGACAAGGAGGACGAGCTCCCGCACCGCACGGACCTGTCCCCAAGCTGACCACGACGCCCAGGTCCTCGGAGTCTTTCTTCATGATGATGGCGGCCAGGATCTTGCGGCCAAGCAGGGAGGGCTGGAAGCTGTTGGTGAGGGCGTTGAAGCACCGGTGGCTGAGCATGGCTATCTGGTCGTGGAAGGTGCTGCCGGTGAGCGGGAGCTGTGGGGACAG
>NW_011888905.1:2346815-2349011 GCF_000151845.1 Pteropus vampyrus | reverse complement strand
CTCGCCAGGACCGAGACGGACACGGCCTCGGCTCCCCAGACCCGCCCCGCTCTCCCCTGGGGGGGGCGAGCATTCCCTCCCCGCCGAGGTCACCGCAGGGACGTGAGGCCTAGCGAGACCCCCGCCTCCTGGCCTGGACCTCGCCCCCAGCGGAGGACAAGGAGGACGAGCTCCCGCACCGCACGGACCTGTCCCCAAGCTGACCACGACGCCCAGGTCTTCGGAGTCTTTCTTCATGATGATGGCGGCCAGGATCTTGCGGCCAAGCAGGGAGGGCTGGAAGCTGTTGGTGAGGGCGTTGAAGCACCGGTGGCTGAGCATGGCTATCTGGTCGTGGAAGGTGCTGCCGGTGAGCGGGAGCTGTGGGGACAGAGGCCGCGTCAGGGCCACCACGTCTCAGCGCGGGCGGGGACGGTTCACGGGTGGCAGCTTAAAAGCCAACTCCACCCAGACAGGGGTTAGCGGTACCCCCCAGAGGGGCACAAGAGCAGCCGTCCTGTCTCCGGCTGTGCTCCTGGGGCCCGGCAGAGCAGGCGCCCGCTGAGCCCGGCCGCCCCCGTTACCTCCGTGAATCCCATGCGCTCCGCCTTCTCGCTCTCCCCGATCAGGACGCGCAGCGCGGCGTCCGCGGCCTCCTGCTTGCCTTGCTTCTTGCTGTGCGCGCAGACGGCTGGGAACCAGCGACCCCCGACTTTGGCTTGGTAAACGAACCTTCGGGATGAGAGGCAGGGGGTAAAGACCAGCCCCTGACCTGGACGGCTGTCCAGAGAAAGGCTAGATCTGCCTGAGAGGCGGCCCGTGCGGCCAGCGCACGGCCCCGTCCCCCTCACAGCCGTCTCTGAGGCCACGTCGCCCCGCCTGGGACCTTCACGGATCGTGATGGGATTGCGGCCAGATCACGCATCACTTGGCCTGCTACTCGTGTAACGTTTTCCTCTAAACTGAGTCTTTTAAAATGTAACGTAGTTAAAAAGGAACCTTCGCATCGCCATTGTAGCGGGGAAACCAGTGTGTCACTTGCCGTAGTGTGAAGGTGGCTGTCAGACTGAATGCGGGAAGTCACGTTACTGAGTCCTGACTAGACACGTGGCCTGCAGAGGCTCTACGCAATCCCCACGCATGGCTGGAGTCCTCGGCTCTCCAGGGGACACTGGCACAATGTGCGCTGTGTCCCCACAGCCAATCGCACCCGCCTCCCTTCCGCACGTCACCACGGTGCCCTGATCACATGTGCGCAAGTGCATTAAGGGCCAGCAACTCGTTGCACCTGCAGTCTAGTTCCGGAGGTCTTAGGTTCTGAGCCAATGACCTGAAGCCCTGGTAGGGGTTTTACGGAAGATTTTACAGACAAGAAAGAGGAAATGGACCGAATCTGGCACGTTTGGGAGGTGACACGCTTGGGGACTCATGGTGAATGGAGGATGCAAACGGGGGACGTGCAGCTGGCAGGAGCCTGTGCCTGTCCTCTCCTGGGGCGTCTAACCCAGGGCGGGCCGCTGTCCAACGCCCCGGGCGCACCCTGCCACAGGGCCGGGCAGGAGGCCCCTCGGCTGAGTGCTCAACACTGGGGCACATGGCTCAGTGCACCGGTCCCTTTATCGTGCTACATGGTCTCACACATCAATGCGGAATAACAAGCCGAGGACGAGCGGTTCACAGAGGAGACACATACGACATACAAACAAGAACAGGTGAATAACCTTACTTACTATTAAATTTAAAAGACAAGATACCATTTTTATGAGCTTTCCTCCTTAGTGACTTCTAAAATTTGAAAACACTGGATACCGTGTGAGTGAAAATTCAAACAGTTAAACGTATATGATGAAAACTAAGCGTCCCTCCACCAGAAGCCAACGCCGTCACCAGGACTTTTAACCTTTCAAGAAAACGTTCTAAGCACATGCAAGCGCATCTCTCCTTGCTTGTGCGTCAGGAACATACCTGAGATCATGCCACACAGATGCGCCTCACTCTTTCATAGCTGTATAGTATTCGTTGTGCTTGACCAGTCTCAAATGACAGAACTTGAGACCATTTCAAGTCTCGTGCCATCAGAAAAAAGCACTGAAACCTGTACCCGTCAGGTGCAGTGTGCGCACGCTCCTGAAGGTGGCGTTGCCAGGTCCGAGGCACCGGCCTCTGGGCTAAATGATCGTCAGCTGCACCACTGCTGCCCAGGGACTGGCGAAGTGT
>NW_011888905.1:2342671-2345085 GCF_000151845.1 Pteropus vampyrus | reverse complement strand
AAGACCAAAAAGAATGGAAGGCGTGCTAATATATGCATGGAAATTTCCAGAAGGACTCAAGAAACTAGAAGTCTGAGATAGAAATGAGACAATTCACTGCATACTTTTTAGATGAGCCTGGATGGTTTTCTATGTAAGGTAGTGCTTTGCAAATTAAAATTAGTAAAAAAAAAGGACCACACTCGCTGGGTTAGTAACTGTGTTCTCAGGTGGCCGATCGAGCATCCTGTGGGAGGCCCGGGAGACACAGTCACTCCCAGCTAACACCCCCCTCCCCGCCACGGCCGTGGGCCATCCCCGCCTGTGACACAGGCTGTCGTCAGGACCCAGCACTCACTTGGGCTCGTGTGGCGGTCCGGACTGGTCGACCAGCTTGAACTCGGCGGCAAAGCCGTGGGAGCGGGCGTACTCCAGCAGGCCGCCCACGGGGTTGGCGTTCAGGTACCTGACAAGCTCGCCAACCCGCCGGACCTTGCTGGGCACCGCGGACTCCAGGCTGTCAAACGGCTCCGAGCTGGCACTTCCGGGCTGCGGAGAGTTAGCCAAACACAGAGGGACCGTGACACTTAGGGAAGCCGAGGGACTCATGGACCACCCTGAGCCGCCTTGCTGCAGAACAGGCAGGAAGGGCCCACCTGGTTCTCGGAGGGCGACAAGTCGGTCGCCTCCCCGTGCAGGGCCTTCATGGCTTCCTCTGCCGCCATCTGCTTCGCCGCCTTCTTGCTGGGGGCACTTGCGGTGGGGAAAGTATGGGTCCCCATGGCAACGCAGTACTGGAACCTGACGGGGGGACGAGAGGAGGGTTAAAACGGCTTTGGCAGCACTGGTTCACCTAGCCTTTGTCAGGCCGCCATCTTTCACGGCTTGGGACTTCCTGGCACACAGCGCCTCTGTGCCTTGGCTCATGCAGTCACCTTTGCCTTGAAGAGCTGGTGCCTTTCCCCTCCTCCTGCCCCGTCTCTCCAGCCGGGCTGACCCCTACTCAGCACTTAAGCGTCAGCCTAGCTCCACCTCCTGCAGGAGCCCTCCTCTGACAGGCAGGTCTGCAGGGCCTCAGGGCGGCTTCTCGGGCATGACCCAGTCCTGCACGGGCCTGTCCCACCACTGGCAACCTCCGAGCCGCGCGTCTCCCTAGTGCTCGGTCCCTGCTTCGCCCTCAGAGTCCTAGTCCCAGACTCTCTGCCGCACAAGCAGCAACCGTGCCCGCCGGGGCCCCGCCTTCCATACTGAAAACAGGGGTGACTGCTTTGTGAGACCGTCTGCCATCTCTGAGGCGGCAAGGAGGACGTGTGTCTCTCTCTCTTTCGAGAAAACCTCAGCAGAGATACGTGACACAAGGATGTACTTGGGGTCATGGGCAGGGCCTTCTCTGGATATGAGGCGGAATTCACAGGAGCTCCCCAGCTTGTGCACACACTCAAGCAATGTAGTGACGGGGTTCTTCCCAGAAAAGGGAGTTGCTGAAGGGGCGGTGGGCTGGGGCTCTGCAGTCTGGAGAAAATGAGACAAGGGGGAAAAAAAACACAAACAAACAGCTAAGAAAACACCGGCCACGGCAGCGAGGAAGGGGCTGGGAGGGGTCTCTGGCCAACCGCGTGCCAGGGCTGGCTTCTCCGAGGGAGGGGGCTGAGGGAATTGTCTAAGCCTTGCAGGAAGGGCAGCTATCTTAAAGTTCTGGGTGTCTTTAAGTATCTGCCAAGAGAGGAAAGTGGACTTGACGGTCTTTAAGGACTGTTGTGACTCCGAAATTCTGTAAGTCTAGGAGGCGGCGGCGGGGTGGGGGCGGGGCAAGAAGGGGAGCTGGTCTGAGGAGGAAAGGCGGGCGGGGGGGCTGGGGGAAGGGCGCCGCTGACTCTGGGACAAGGACCGGCGGCCAGGCCCAGCCTGCTTCCCCCAGGGCCGGGTGGCGTTCGGACCCTTGGCTGACGTTGGGGAGGGGCTGACCCCACGCGCTGCACACCCACCTTCTCGGACTCTCTCTCTGTGGGACAGTAGTGCGACTCTTCCGGTCTCCCACTGTCCTTGGCTCTAGCTTCCTCAAGCAGAATCGTCATGGCCTTCATGGCTGCGTCCTGCTTGGCCACTTTCTTGCTCCCAGCTTCAGCTGGGGGAAACTCTCGGCCACTGATGACAACTTGGAATTTAAATCTTGATGGAAAGTGATTAGATGTGTGAACACTAGTCTAGGCCTCCCTTCTGCCCTCTCCACAGAGAGCCTCCCCTGGAGCTGCTGCTACGCTAAGGGGCCTTGTGACTGGTAGAGGAGACGGAGGGTAGCCGAGGGACCCCTGTCCCTTTGGAGGCTCAGCCTGTCCCCTACGTTTGGAAACAAGGCAGCCAGTGACTCTCCCCCCACAGCTCACTAGAGCATCCCAGCCACAGGCGGCATGAAACTAGGCCGGGGAAACCCGCTA
>NW_011888905.1:2341221-2342621 GCF_000151845.1 Pteropus vampyrus | reverse complement strand
GGGACAGTAGTGCGACTCTTCCGGTCTCCCACTGTCCTTGGCTCTAGCTTCCTCAAGCAGAATCGTCATGGCCTTCATGGCTGCGTCCTGCTTGGCCACTTTCTTGCTCCCAGCTTCAGCTGGGGGAAACTCTCGGCCACTGATGACAACTTGGAATTTAAATCTTGATGGAAAGTGATTAGATGTGTGAACACTAGTCTAGGCCTCCCTTCTGCCCTCTCCACAGAGAGCCTCCCCTGGAGCTGCTGCTACGCTAAGGGGCCTTGTGACTGGTAGAGGAGACGGAGGGTAGCCGAGGGACCCCTGTCCCTTTGGAGGCTCAGCCTGTCCCCTACGTTTGGAAACAAGGCAGCCAGTGACTCTCCCCCCACAGCTCACTAGAGCATCCCAGCCACAGGCGGCATGAAACTAGGCCGGGGAAACCCGCTAACTCCTAGCCGTGGACTGAGACAGTCTGCACGCAAACGAGCTAAAACGCCTTCGCAGCTCGTTAGCAAGCGGGAAGCCTTCCCCCTAAAGCAACTGAGGTGGGCGGGCGAAGGCTCCGGCGGTGCGGCCTCACACGCCCCGGGCGCCTGTGGGGTTGGGCACCTGCCCCTCCGCGGCCTGTTTTGGCCCCCACCTGCCCACGGAGACACACCGCTCTGTGGTCTGCTTTCAGTCGTTCTAAAGCTCGGTCTGTCTGAAGCCTGAGATGACAGGAATTTCCCCTCGTTATGCAGAAAACCAAAAAGCACTTGTTCGGGGCCTCTGGACCGAGAGCTCAGACCTCCTCTGTGCGAGCTTTCCAACTCGCCCAGCTCTTTGCTCAATCTGGGATTTCACTTAGAAAAGTAGGTCACATTTCTGATTTCCTGGGTCTTCGGAAACATGCGAACATGGCAGCGACGTTTCTTACAGCTGGAGTCCAAAGAGAGGTTAACCACAAGCCCCACACGGGGCGGGACGGAGGGAAGAGGGGGCAGTGACAGCCATCCAGTGTCTCCCCACTCCGGGCCCGGCCCGGACACGCCCCCTTCATTTAACAGCTCTCCTGCAACGTGTCTCTGCGTCATGAAGACGGTCACAATGAAGAGTAAGGGGCAAGCGGGGAGCCCTCGCCCTTAGAACCAGCCTAGGTTAGAACCAAGGTCAGGGGTCCTCTCCTCCGCCCCACGGGCGTGCGCTCTCGCTGGGGTGCGCAGCCAGGCAGCTTCTGGGGGTTCGGCTCTCTGCCAGGCCCTTTGGTAGCTCTTTCTGGGCCCACCTGTCCTCCTCAGTCTGTCCGCTGGCCTGTGGGAGCCTGGCCAGCTGAGTGAGGTGATTTCTGACTCCACGGCTTAGGGGTGGCAGTGAGGGGCTGCCCTGCCACCTGTGCAGAGGTCTGTGGTAGCGCCACCCCGGACAGGCCGGCAGCATGC
>NW_011888905.1:2337098-2339846 GCF_000151845.1 Pteropus vampyrus | reverse complement strand
ATGCGTGCCCCACACTGTCCCTTCCCTGCAGGAGTGGAGGGCGGGGGGGTCCACTGCTGTGTCCACCCGCCGCCCGCCTGCCCCAGCCCGTACCTGTGCCTCCGGGGGCTCGGTGCCGGGAAAGGGGGATGGCACATGGAACGGGGTGGGAAGGGAGTCCCGTCCTCGTTACCTCTGGCTTTAGGAGGCCGGCACGACACTGGCGCACGAAATCATCATCCCCGGGAAGCTTCGCTTTAGTCAACAGGGTCCCTCCCTAATCCCCTCCAGCCCAGCCAAGATTCTGGCTGGTCCGAGGGCTACTCTCCCTGCTCACGACCTGGACGGGGGCCAACAGGGAGGGCCGGCCACCCGGCGGCGGGGGGGACGCGACGGGGGCTGCCACGCGTGCGGCCCGGCCCTTACCGAGGCTCGTGGGGCGGCCCGCTCTGCTCCAGCAGGTTGAACTCGCAGCTCTGGCTGGCGAACTGCGCGTACTCCAGCAGCCCGCTCACGGGGTTCTTCAGCTGGCACTCCGTCAGCTTCCTGTAGGGCGAGCACCGCGGCCAGCCGTGGCTGTAGAAGGACGGCATCTCCATGATGGCCCGGAACTCGCCTGGGGCCGCGCGGATGCTGTTCAGGTCGTCCGGGATGTCGTCGGTGGCCCACTGGCCGTTTTCAAAGTCCACATAGCCTGCTCTGGAGGGGCCGTTGTCGTGAACGGGGGGTTTCGGCGTTACTGGCTCCGGCGTCACGACCTCCGGCCTGCTTTCCAGCTTGAGGACCAGTCCCTGTCCATTCTTCGCTTCGGGGGCCGCCGCGCTGTCCGAGGCCTCTGGCACAGCTGAGTTACAGTGGGGGGGCTCCACGCTTCTTTTGGTCTCGGGGACGGCAGCTTGAGTGGTTTCGGGAACACTGTTCACATTCCTCTTGATCTGGATCCTCTCTCGCTTCTTGTCAGTCAAATACCATATGGGAGGGGTTGCCCCTTGCCTGTAGACGTCCCCCTGCCTTTCCAAGTCGATCAGTACGGCACTGACATCCCGGGCCTTCGTGAGGCCAATGTTTTTAGCCAAATTCAGGGCGGAGGAGCTGAATGCATGAAACAGGTACTCGCAGATTCTCTCCTTGATCTCGGCCATATCCAAAGGCTCAGGAGGGCCTTCCACACCAGACGTGGGGTTTCTGTCTTCAGTTTCTAAACTGAGGTCTGAGACTGGGGCTTCCCGGCTCCAGCTGTCTGCTGTCGCTGCCTGGCCGTGCTGGTCCCAAGCCTGAGCCGAGACGGCGGCTCTCCACAAGGGGGGCGTCCCCACCTCCCGGAGCAGCCTGCCCTTCTTTGCCAGAGAGTATAAGACGCTATTGACTTCCTTCTTTGAGGCCTGGAGCCTCCTGGCCAGATCATGTGCTGTGATGGCCTTCCCTGCGCCGAGCTCCTGCAAGAGCTCTAAGACCCTTTGTTCCTGCTCCTGGCTGATGTACAGCTCCTGGAGGCGTGCGGAAAGCGTATCAACACCTCTCCATGGCCGGGTCTTGCCACGTGGGCACAGAGGCCGGAATCCCCTCTGGAAAGCCTGACTTCTGAGAGGCACAGGCCTGGGGACACCCCAGCTCTCCTGCTGCCTGCCTCTGGCAGGTGGTCCTGGAAACCTTGGCCAGAGTCCAGGGAAGTACGGTGGCAGTGATGGTGTCTGTTTTCCAATTAGAGGCGCTTCTGGGAGCTGTCCCTTGAGAAATTCTATTTGCTGGAGCTGGAAACTATTAGGATAAGCACCCAGCCCTTTCTGCTGGTGTCCGAGCTCATAGCCTGGGAACGGACCGGGGTATCTGCTGAGGAAACACCCCTGCAGAACGGAAGATGGAAAGAAAGTGATCAGGGCTGCGGTGACAGGCAGGGCCCTGTGGGAGGGGTCGCCCCCGCCTCCTGACGGCAGGGCGGTGGGTGAGACCGGGGCTGGTGACTCGGCGAGGGTGGCCTGCCCACCTCGTCAGCACCGCCTGGGGACCCGCCGAAGTGCGGAGAGTTGCAGTAGGCAGAACACTGAGCTCCCGGGGGCCCACGGGGTTCTGACACCCCGGTGTGGCCTCGCCAGCCACCTAACTCGTTCTTTTCCCTTCGGCAGATTTTTAGGGAGCTGAGAACGAATCTTTGTACTCACGGAAACAACTCAGAAAAACAAATAAATGTTGTTTTGTTTTAAAAAGAAACAAAAACAGAACAATAACCTAAGAGGTCAGAGGCAACAGGGAACCAGAGAACAGAGCGCAGCACAGCCGCCCACCCCACCTCCAACGTCATCCTCCGGACGATCAGAACGGAAGGACGGACGTAAGTGGAAGCCCAGCCCTCCGAGGCTGTGACACGGGGAGCCCCCACCCGGGGAGGGGCACTCTCCCTGGGTGGCGGGGTGGGCTGGGGTACCCCTGGGATGGGGCTGTCGGAAAACGTTTTGCTGCCTTCCTGGGGCCGAAGGGCCTGCGTGGTGAGGGCCTCAGCCGGGAACGCCGTTTCCTCGTGCCTGACCCGTCTGACCCGTCTGACCTTCTGAAGGGCGGGGCCTGCAGGCAGCTGTGCCCTTCTGCAGGAACGCCAGCCTTCTCCCCTCCACGGCCCCTGTCGCGACCAGGTGCCGAGCGCTCCTGCCCCCTGCTCATGGTGCCCTGGCTGCCGAGTCCCCGATGACCAGCGGCTCCTCCGGCCGGGGCCACCACCAAACCTCAAGCCCTGAAATCCTTTCCAGCGGGCAACTTTTCATGGAAAGGGCCGGA